>NW_002990114.1:646615-1064115 GCF_000003125.1 Talaromyces stipitatus ATCC 10500
AACTCAGTTAAGCTTAATACTCAAAGATATCTTTATAGTGGAAATATTGATATTGACCTTATTCTGCGCACTCTTCTCTCTACATCTTGAGGGGATTGTTGGACACTATTTATGCTTGAGAATCCCATCCACGCAATCTCAAATAGAAGATTCTCGACACAGAGCTGTAAAGTTGATTCGTAGATTCAATCTTGTGACTTCAATTCTCGAATTTTCCTTGTATCAATGTTGTAGGCTTTCCTTGATTAGTGTTGGTTGCTTCGTGCAATCGAGATGCCTGGCACTGGTATGCAGCAAGGAGAGGTCACGTATGGCTTACACGTGACCTCGTCAAGCAAGGACTATATAGACCGCGTCGGGGCCTCATTAAGACAGATAGACACAACAGAACACAGAACCCAAGAATCACCTATTGAGATTGACTCAAGTGCTTCGTACGTACGTATATGCACCTTAGTGCACCCACAATTAGGTTTAGCTTACCTAATCCTCGACACAAGCAAGGACTATATAGACCGCGTCGGGGCCTCATTAAGAGAACACAGACGATTGAATACATTTGACTATAGAACTTGGAGTACCACCTGAAGCGCGTGTACGGACGTACGTACGTTGTTTTATTGGCTTTATAAGCCAACCCACAGATAGAGTCACTTGTAACAAGAAAATTATTATTCCGCTCCGAGACATGATTTTATGAAAAATTTCTAGGCTGCTTCTTCAGGTTCAAAATCTACCGGCATAATGGACAGATTTATTTGCCCCTATAGAGAGAATACGCGCCAGCCAGGCTTTTGGAAGCTTGCAAATGGCGGTAGCGATGATGAAGTTGGTCTTGAAGATCAGATTGAAAGCCAGGCTGTTGCAGGTCCTGATACTCTCGAATATGCTACATCACAAAGTAGCTCTCTTGCTCCGAATGATTCAGCTTCACAAATTCAGTCATCCACTCTAATGAATCCTTTTCTTGAGCCTCCGAAGCAAAAGAGACAGCGAAAAAAAACCTAAAAGAAACCTCATGGGTCTATACCCATTTTCAACAACCATTACTACAAGGAAAGACCTTCTTTGATAAACAGACTGGAAAGATAAAAGCAGACATACAGTATTCTTGTCTACATTGCACAGCTCTAGAGGAATGGACTACTGTTAAGTCAGTTACCAAGGGTTCAACTAGCAACTTGCAGAAGCATTTAGGGCAGAAGCATGGTATCTATAAAGATAGTGACACTTCTTTAGGTGACTATTTCTACTAGTATCTATTATATATATTTGTGCTAAAATATATCGTCATCACGTCGTCTTAAAGTTCAATGCTTTCCTATGTTAGAGCTCAGCCTTTACAATCTCCTCAAGAACTTCTCGATTAAAATATTTTCAACTGGGCTATCAGAATAATGCAGCTATTTTCAGCATTTGATGACCCTCTTTTTCAGGTAAATTTGGAATGATCTTCCAGGGTTTTCTTGCAAATATAGATCTTTGAATTTATTTTCCTGCCGTGTTGATGAAGAATTTGCTAAGGCTCAGATATAACTAAAGAATGATCTTAGAAAAATAGAGAATTGCAGTACTATTGCACTCTCTCTTGATAGATGGAAGAGTGCAAATGGCTACAAGATCTTTGCAATTATCAATCATTAGATTATAGTAGACTTTCAGCCTCAGCATAGAATCCTTGACTTTTAAGAGATAGAAGGCCCTGATACTGGTGAGAATCTAGTGTCTATTGTCTATAAGGTTCTATGTGAACTAGACATTGGAGCTAAGCTTATTTCCATTACCAGTGATAATGCAAGTAATAATTTAGCAATGGCTGAAATTCTCCATGATTTGCCCAAAGCTGATTATGAATAAGGCAATACTCAACAAGCAATGAGATATTAAGGAGAAGGTAGCTTTATTCGTTATCTTGTACATATTTTAAATCTTATTGTTAAGGAATTTCTTACTGTTTTGAAAGCTGGTAATATTACAGGAGACTTTCAGATTATTGAAGATTTAGAGAATAATCAATTTCTTGCACAATCACAAAGTGCTTTCTCTCGCATACTCATTCTGAGTTTATATATCTCTTTAACCACAGAGTGAAAGAAAGAATGGCAGAATCTATGCCAGATAAAAGGGATGGATTCAAAGCTTATTCAGTACAATGTTACTACTCGCTGGAATTCCTCTTATTGCATGCTTAATGATGCTTGGAATGTATGAGTCTTAATGATCTTAGGAGTGAAAAATACAGCTAACTTTCAATAGGCTGCTCCTCAAATTCAGGAATATCTTAAGATAAAACATATTGTGGGTGCACTAAGGTGCATGTACGTACGTACGAAGCAATGGAGTCAATTTCAATGGGTATTCATTCAGTTCTGTGTCTCTCTTTCTAAGTACATCATGTTCCAAAGCCGCGTCTATATAGACCTTCTCCTGAGCTGATTTGTAAGCTATCCCATGGGGTAAACTTGAGACCATTCTCTTACACATGACAGTTTCGGATTGATCGCTTCATTGGAAAGCCAGCTTATCTGACACATCTCGATTGCATGAAGCAACCAACACATATCTTACCTCCTTTTACTGACTAAGACTGGAATCAGCTTGGACAAATCCGGATAGTCCTTGCAGAGTTTGATAGATATACACTGGAGCTCTCTACTGATATTTCACAAATCAGTTAGTCTTTGGTTATCTACTATTAACTCTTCAATCTTCTTCAAGAAGTTCAGGATAGGGAGGGAAAGTTCAAGGACTTTGACACAGATGTCGCTAACGCATCTAAGAGCGCCATGAGAAAATATGACAAGTACTATACTCTTATAGATGATTCATACGATATTCTCTATATTACAATGTTCTTGGATCCTCAGTTTAAGAAACTTATTCTTAAGTATGAGTTACAGGATGGAGCTAAGGATATTATTACTGCTATGCAAGAGCAGCTTAAGATCTAGTATCCTATAACTCATAAGCCCGAACTTTCTACACCTTTAGAAGAATCAGGACCATCAGGCGCCTTGCAAAATCCATATAAGACCATAGCATTAGAGATGATGAGTAAGATCAAGGCAAAATCGCAGAAATCTACAGAAAAGCCCTCCAACATTGCAGGATATCTCAGCTCTAATGTTGTGAAATTTGACGAGAAGAAGAGAAATTGGATTTACACATAGTGGAGAGGTTATATAGATGAATATCCACGCATGACAGCGGCTGCAAGGGATTACTTAGCTGTTCCAGCAGCAGAGGTTGATGTTGAGAGAGTATTCAACACTGGACGGGATCTTCTTGGCTTACGGAGGTGGTCTTTGAGCAGTGAAACCATGAGGAAGCTTCTTACACTGAAAGATTCTCTTTGTAAGTAATACTACGCATATCCATGGATCTATGGATATCATGGATATGCTAAATTTTCATGGATCTTATCCATGGAGAGCCCTACTTACGAATAATCGTACGAATATTCGTAAGTCGATTCGTGTGCACCCCTAAAAGCTGATTTTGCTGCCGTTATGTCATTATCATCTGTTGCTGTTCTCGGACGAGAGTGAAATTTAAGCTCTATGTTGCCGCCTCGACCATAAGCCTTTTCTCCGGACCCTTTAGTTTAGATGATAGGCTTGCTTTGACTCCGGATGATACCTGGGAAGAAATCAAGGTTGTTCTTACGGCGGGTGCTTGTAAAGCTTGAGGGGCGGGCATGATGAGCGGTCATGTCTTTATGCTTGATTTGGGAAGTGTGCTTTTTGCCTTGGAGGCTTTGGGGACGTCGCTGCCTGTATAGAACGGGGTTTCAGAGAGTAGTCAAATTCATGATAAAGATGATTCGGACGGGGAACACACGACAGCAAATGATCATGGCTTCAGCAATCCGGTTTCCGATTTCGATATATTCTACAAAGTTTGTCTGGATTGTGATTAGGTTGAGCTGGTGGATGCTCTTTATGACCGCGATATGGTTCCAGACATGGTTGGAGAAGGTGATTATTCCCCTATCTTTACACCCTTTTCTGCACATTTTGGCTAATTGTGATCTATTTTTCTAGCTACCCGGACTACTGATATCCATCTCCGTTATGTATATTACATTCTTTCTCCCTCGAACCCTCGCATCTTGGGCGGATATAATCGGTATCCCTGGGTATGAGCCGGCTGTGCGTTTAGAATAAGTAGCAATACAATCTGATGATGTAGCATTTATCTCAAGCCATTCTTGTTTTTCTTGTCTTTATATCAATCTAATAGTGTATTTTATAGGTCGGTGTACATATCTGCTAGATTGTATAAGTGTAACTAATTGATTGTTAACCTAGAAGGGTTATGAGATTATTGGCAGCATGCATTTAATATCATCTTTGTATATTTAGTACCTATGTGCTTTCCCTCTCGTTGACTCGGATCAAGTCAGTTCAACAAACCGCACTTGCGCCAATAAGCAATGTATTTATCCACCAAATCAAGCCCGACGCCATTACATGTCCGCAGAGATCGCGATACCTTGCGAGCCTCAGCCGTATCAAGAATAACACCTCCACCCGAAAGAGCACGAAAATCCGTTTCCAGAAATGTCCGAAGATGCTTGAGGAATTCCAGGTCATCATCCTCTTTTTTGGGCTGAGTGTCATCATTGACCGCCGCCGCCGCCATCGTCTTGGAGACTTTCTCTAACCAAGTGTCGAAAGGTATTATCGGATTGGCACTCGTCGCTTCGATCGTCAGGTTCAATTTGACGGCAAGAGCTGAGATAAGAGGTTGCCATGGTTGTCTTATTGGGTTTTCGATGTGGTATATTGCATTGCGAGGTCTGCTAATGCTACTGTTTAGAAGGATTTCAAGTATGGATTTGGCGACAATGTCCATTGGAATCCAGGAGTATGTCTAATTCATGCATATTATTCCATTAGCATGTGATCTTGTGAGTATGTATACGCCGTGTATTCTGGGGGGTAAAAAAGCTTACACCAGTCAAATCAGGAAGCGATCCGACTATTTGAGACGCCTTAAGCATGGCTGGAAAATGCTCGTTTGCATTCCACACGCCTGACTCTGTGGTCCCCGTGAGCTGGCCCAAGCGAACGATTGTATGCTGGACTTTATCCCCAAAGTTATTCATGCCATCAATCAACACATTCTCGCACACCCATTTTGCTTGTGAATAGCCGAAAGGCGCAGGACTGCTGGGGTCGGTAATTGGTGCTTCGAGAATGATTGGACCTGACTTGCTGCGTGCGCAAACTGCGATGGAAGACAAGACCAACAGTTGTGGGTTAAGAGCTGGTGAGCAAGGTCGCTGAGTAAAATGGCAGTCTACCGCAAAGTCAATCATGTTGTGCACGGTGCGGATTTGTGGTGTGAATGATAGCAATGTTCTCTGAAAATCCATGGGCCAGGCGTTGTGAATGATATGAGTAACCGTCTTCTTGAGGTGACCATATTCGGATTCAGGTAGCCCCAGATTGGGTTTATCGATGTGGTTGGAAGGTAAGAATCGGATCTTACGCCACGAGTTCTCGCCAAGAGTGATGCCACTTCTGCTATTGGCTTCCAGTTGGAGAGAACGAAGCTCATGTTCGGTAGATGTCGTCACTACTGAAAAAGGCTTGTCGAGATATTCTTTTCGAGAACGATTGAAACATATGATCTGCTCGACGTTTGCTGCTTGTAATAACCCCTGTAGTAGATAAGCCCCAAGATGGCCAGTTGAGCCGGTCAAAAGCACGGTCAACTTCCTTTCTGAGGGATCGACTGAGCTAGCAGAAGACGAAAATTGAGTAGCCAACGCTTTCATCAGCTGTATGGTCCGAGATGCTGTGTTCACAGGTGGTGAGGAAGAGGTGGTGCCCTCTAGGAGAGCCTTTGCTAATGCTCGGACACTAGGGTTTTGGTAGATAAATTGGGGGCTGACTTGGCCATTGAGGAGGGCTGGGAAAGTTGTCTTATTCTGAACGTTTTCGAGTATTCGAGCGAGCCGAGTTGCCTCTAAAGAGTCCATACCCCTGGAAAAGAAGTCATCGTTCACATCCCAAGATGACGGATCTGCAATTCGATCTTGGACACATCGTTGAATAATAGATTTTAGGTCACGCTCAAGCTGACTCTGCTCAGACGCTAGGTTGATATCCCCTTCTTCCTTTCCGTTACTACTATATCTATAAGCAGCTTCGATCTCATCCTTAAATACTTCGTAGGTCTGTTTGCGCATAACGGATCCTTTGTCGGATCGTGGCACTACTTTTGCAGTAGGTTTAATCACGATCATCGTCTTTGAAGGCACGCGAGCATGTCGATCCAGTTGCAGGTTCTCACTTCGGATAACAGTCCAAATTGCTTCGACAAAAGATGGATGCTCTTCCTTCGCCAGAGGCTGCACTGGCTCCACAATAACACCAACTTCAGGGCGATGTTCTCCAAAGACAACAGCTACTTTGACAAGACCCGTGGATAAGAGCGCTTCCTCGAGCCGCTGAGGGCGAACCTTTTCGCCCGTGGAAAGAACAATAAGATCATCCCCTCTTCCCAAAACCTTGACCTCAGTATGCTTAGAATTGGGACGAAGCTCTAGAATATCCTGAACTGGGAATGGTTTGCCCCATCCAAAGGGGAAGCCAGTAAGTTGATACAGTGTCTCGCCATTTTTACCCTTCTGTTCGACCTCATTGACCTCAAGTCCCATATCCGTTCGCAGACGGAGATAATGCCAATCGTAGTCTTTTCCAGGACAGAAAATAGGAGCTATAGCACCAATCTCGGTAGCACCGTAATGGTTCAGGAGCTTCACGCCATTGGAGACCAACTGCTCCCCAATCGAAGACTTGATGGCCCCACCACCGACGGCGACAAAGTCTAGTCCGATCAGTGACTTCCAGTAATTTTCACTCGAAATCATTTCTTCAAGTATAGTTGGCACAGTCATTAGCGAAAATGCACCGGACCGATTGATTAGTTCAACGACAGACGACGCAGAAGGGATGGTGCTTCCCGAAAGGAAACAGCAGGCCTTGCCCGTTGAAAGACTGAGGCACGGGGCAAGAAGACCAAAACCCTATACAGAAGCTAATGTCAATCATGTATGCATAGATCTAAGGTTGTTTCAAGTAAGAACGTACGTGATACATTGGCAAAGTGGAAACGTTTACGTGATTGTTACATTCCTCAGGTTCTAAACGATGACAAGCCGCATAACCGAGTAAGTATCGATGTACCAAGGAGATCGGTTTGGGCAGCCCAGTAGTCCCAGATGAATGAAGAATCAAAGCTCCTATCTCATCGGAAGAAGGGTTCGGGGTTTCAACGACTTCATTACTTTCAGCCTTGCCCAGGTCTAGTAAGTTTTCATATGGAATTGAAGGAATCCGTTGAATGGTGGCCTCTTGCTGCTCCATTGATGTGCCATTTAATGCTTGTTCGGCGGCACTTTGAGTTCTTTTCGACACAATGATGGCTTGTGCAGAACAAACGTTCAAAAGATGGGCGATGGCGACGGGACTTAATCGAATTGATAGCATTAAGACCTGTTTTAGTGCATGCCATTAGCTAATTTTTTTCCACTTCTCCAATCCATTCTCTAGATTGATAGATGGATAGGATTGGCGGAGCGGGCACGGGGGCAGGTGACATACAGGAATATCAAGGTATAATAGAGCAGCGAGATAGACAAAGAGTGTCACATCGCTCTCAAGGAACAACGCTACTGGTTTCTTTGAAGACCGGTGCTCATTATCTGCACCGTCATAGTGTTTTTGGGCTCCAAAAAGTGATTTCCGGAGAAAAAGGGAACAGCCAATTGTCGCAGATTTCAAGTCACGGAAATTGATTCTTACTAGATGTAACTGTTTCCCTCCAATTCGTACCTCTTGAAGAGCGAAGAGATGGTCTGGATTGTGTTCGGCGTTGAAATCTATTAGATTAGGAAGTGTCTTGAGCATTGAAGGGTCCTTCGGGAAATCTCGAGATACTTGGAATAGAGGTCGATGGAATTCATGACCACTAGGCATGGATTGACTTTCAAAATCGATTGCAGGCATTTTTCTAGGAAGTTTTCTTGCGCGAGTTACGATTTTGAAAGCCTTGAGTAGAGCGATGCCGAGGATGAAGGGGCGATATTTTTTGAGCTGCGGTTACTTTCCTCAGTGCTGATCTTGTTACGAGATTGTGAGCTCAGGGGATAGAAAAAAAACTCGAACAACAAGAATTTTTCGGTTTCCATTTCTCCCCTCTTCATCACTGCCTACATACTTGTTACATCTCTATGCGGCATGAGATGCACTAGGGACCCGCGTACAAGGACACTTCCAAGGGTCCATTGCAACCCTATTATCGCATCATAGAAAGGGACATAGAAACTTCAAAGAGCCAAGGCTTACATTATATTCATGGCTGTCTCCATAGACGAGTAATTATACGCGGGTCTCCTTATGTCCAGCATCCTTTCACACTTGATGCCCAAGTCGACAACTATTTGGCATGGCTGATATATACCCTCTACATAGAAATGTCCAAAACCTTTTGAGTACCGCCGATTCAACTCAACAATGCATACTAAGAGCAGCACTACAGAATCCACGATGAGCTTTCAACGGGTTATCTTTTTGGGAGGTCAAGGGAGTCGCCATTCCCCTTCGTCAAGTACAAGGAAGCTCGTAGATGGAGGAAACCCATCGTTGACTCTATTACTTTCAGCATGTCACAGTGCATTCTTAGAAGAGGTTGTAGCTTCACGATCTCTGTTATCTATTCCGGAATGGGCAAACTTTGAGGTGTCAAGCTCTCCAGAAAGTCTGCTTACCCTGCGACCAGACCAGACGCGCAATCCAATTCTCGAAGGCGTTTCATTATGTGCCAATCAGCTCCTGGCTTATCTCAACTACGATCCTAATTTAGAGCTGTCGTCCCATGTTGCAGTAGCGTGATTTTGCTCAGGCATGCTCGCTGCTGTCGTTATTGCTTGTAGTGGTTCAATAGAAGAGTATATCAAGTAGAGTATATCAGGTACAGCAAGAGCGCCATTCGCACGGCATATTGGTTAGGATATCGGGCGGCAGAACTTGCTTACAAAATTGCTGGAGAAGAATCGCAACGCCTTCCATGGGCACTTTCAGTGATTGGAATGCCAGAAAAGACTTTGGAGACCAAGGTGGAAGATTTCAATACACTTTTAGATGCACCCACGCTACAGAATGGATCAATACGACTTGCCAATAGATTCAGTCAACATGCGTTCAGTGTTGTTGGCCTGGGATCCTCACTCGAACAGTTCCGCTCAAGGCACCTGGTAGGAAATACAGCATCATCCCCGATACCGGTATACGCTCCGTATCATGCTGGCAACGAAGGCCATAACGCACTAGAAATGGTGCTCCGTGACTTGAGCTGCGGAAAAAGCGATTTCCCTTCACTGGCAGATCTGAAGCATCCACTATGGTCTTGCCATGATGGCCGTGTGCTAGACGCACATTCGCAATTAGCTGACTCCTTACTAGAATATATTATTTCCTGCATTCTTGTGGAAAATGCGGATCTCTCCAACACTTGGAATAATGTGGTAGAATCCATCAAGTCATATGATGAATCGGAGGTGATCACTATCGGGGCCGGTGCTCGAACGTTGATTGCGAGCGTCAATCGAGATATCTCCTCACCACAACGGACCAGCTTCATTGATGTGCCGTTTATTGGCATTCAATCAGATACTGGCCTCTCGACAGAATTTGCCATCGTAGGCATGTCGGTGAATTTTCCCTCTGGGCTTGGAAAGGAACAATTCTGGAGGACGCTTGAGCAAGGTCTCAATACAGTACAGAAGGTTAGTAAAGTGAACGTTAACTTCATGAAGATTTCTCAAATATTTCCAATATAAAAACATCTAACGCACGCTAGATTCCAGAAACTCGATTTAAAATCGATGACTATCAGCCACGCCGAGGGCAACATGGCACAAATCGTGAGATGAAGGCGCGCCATGGTAACTTCATTGACAACCCATACGGCTTTGATCATGAATTCTTTAACATTTCACCGCGTGATGCAAATTCAATGGATCCTCAACAGAAAATACTGCTTCAAGGAGCTGTCCATGCCATGGACGACGCCGGATATGTCCCGCACGTTACACCATCTTATGATCCTCGCACCATTGGTGGTTACATTGGCATCGCAACAGAAGACTATGTACAGAACTTAACCCGGGATATTGATGTATATTATTCGACTGGCGAGTATATCCCGAAATTGTGCACAGGGCATTTCCTAATTCTGTTTGTAGGAACACTGCGTGCCTTCTTGAGCGGTAAAATCTCTTACGCGTTTGGATGGAGTGGCCCCTCACTTGTCATTGACACTGCGTGCTCATCTTCAATGGTCTCCATTGCGACAGCGTGTCGAGCATTAGCTGCTGGTGACTGCTCAGCTGCCTTGGCAGGTGGAGCGAACGTTATCACCAGGCCAGATGTGAGAGATAAACCTCAATAATCTTCTCGTCTCAATGACTGACATTTGTACCCTATCAGATGTATATAGGCCTCTCTAAAGCTCACTTCTTGAGTGATACCGGCCAGTGTAAGCCTTTCGATGCCGGTGCAGATGGCTACTGTAGATCTGAAAGGCGCTGGCCTCTTTGTCATCAAACGGTTAGAAGATGCAATTCTTGAGAATGACCGTATATATGGCGTTATCCGAGGCATAGAAGTCAATCAAAGCGGAAACGCCTCTTCAATTACACACCCCCATTCTGAGACACAGCAGAATCTTTTCCGCAAGCTCCTCTCTTCTTCCGGCATTGACCCTACATCAATAAGTGCTGTAGAAGCTCATGGGACGGGAACTCAGGTATGGTCTACCTCATTCTCTAGCCTGTTGCTGTTGTTGAATATGCACAAAAGCTCATGGTTAAATAGGCGGGTGATGGGGTCGAATCTTCCAGCCTTGAGTCGGTCTTCGGGGGCCTATCGCCTGTACAGTCTGTCTACTTGACGTCTATAAAAGGCAATATAGGACACGCAGAAGCTGCATCTGGTGCTGCGAGCCTGGCAAAAATATTATTAATGATGCATCATTGTACGATTCCGCCTCAGGGCAGTTTTAAGAATCTCAATCCGAAGTTGGAAAGTCTACTGTCAAGGACTTTTCGGATCGCGACACGGTCTGTTGAATGGAAAACTCGAGTTAGTACACCAAGACGAGCTTTGATCAACAACTTTGGGGCCGCAGGATCAAACGCAGCACTCATTGTTGAGGAGTATCAGAGGAACAACATACCGCCCCTTACCGAACGTACCGCTAGAGCAGCATACAACTTCATTTTGTCGGCCAAGAGCGAATCAGCACTGAAAGCCCTTATCAAGCTTTATCTGGAGAAGCTTCAGATGGGCCCTCCTTCCCCTGCAATTGAGGATCTCTGCTACACCGTGACTGCGAGACGACAGTTGTATAAATGGAGATCTTCTCTAACCGTAAGCAGTGTCACAGACTTGATCCAGCAGCTAGAACAAAATTTGACTCTTCATCAATGCTCAGCAAAATCTGAAAGTCTACTTGTTTTTGTCTTCTCTGGTCAGGGCAGCTTTTACTCAGGAATGGGTAAGCAGCTACTGTCCACTGCAACTGTTTTCCGGGAAAAGGTGACAGAGTGTGATCAAATACTGCAACAGCTGGGACTTCCAAGTGTCATACCAGATATTGATGGGACATTTGTCCCTGCTGCAACATCTGACTTTGTATTATGGTCTCAGATTGCATGTTTCATTGTGGAATATACCCTTGCGTGTCTTTGGCTCTCCTTCGGGATTCAGCCAGATGTGATCATCGGTCATAGGTAAGCTGCAGCAAAGCGGAGTTCTCACAACATACCTTGCTTTCTAACATGAGATCATAGTCTCGGAGAATACGCAGCCATGGCTATCAGCGAGGCTCTTTCTGTTAAAGACGCCTTGACAATTGTCGTCCGTCGCGCTCAGCTCATGACGAAATCATGCGAGCTGGGCAAGACTGGCATGATAGCCTGTGATAGATCAGCTTCCTACATCGAAAAAGAGATACTGTCTGCCAACCATCTCTTATCCTTAACGATAGCTTGCGATAATAGTCCTACCACCAGCGTGGTTTCCGGTCCGTTAAATGATATTGATCGCTTGGCAACCCTGCTTGAAGAGCGAAAAATCCGTCACAAGCGATTAGGAGTCCGCCTAGGTTTTCACTCAGCAGCTTTAGATCCAATTCTCCAAGAATTAAATGATCTATGTCATGATATGCCATTCCATGCTCCCAAGTTTCCGTTGGGATCTTGTCTCCATGGCCGGCTCATGCAGAAGGGGGATCTCAATCCTAGTTATATTGCTCAACAAACCAGAGGAAAGGTGCGCTTTGCAGAGCTTGTCAAGTCCCTTCATGATAAAGAAACTCAGTCGCCTGTTTTCGTTGAAGTTGGGCCACATCCAATCACATCGCCTATGGTCAAGACCATATTTTCTAATCCGGGCTCCTTATTTTTACCTTCTCTTGTGAAAGAGCAGGACGCATGGGTGGCATTGTCAGGCGCTTTACAGCAAATGAGTCTTCGTAGCATGTCAGTTCGCTGGCGTAGCATTTTTGACGGCTCAGAAGCTGAGATTGTCGATGTTCCGGACTATCCTTTTCAGACACAATCATTGTTCATTCCTTTCGGCGAAATCTATGCCGTTACTAAGTATGATACAGGAGTCGTCAAAAATATCCGGCCGAAGTCATTCCATCTACTCAGTGAAATGCAAAGAGAAAGTCCAACATCAGTTCCTTCAAACTTCTCCACTGATCTTTCATTCCTCTCCAAATATATTCATGGGCATGTAGTTGGCAAGTCTCCTCTATGCCCTGCTTCACCAGATGGAGTAAGAGCTATATTTTGCTCCGGGTGGGCTTCATGGCAGCCAAACACAAAAATAAATCGTACTCTCGCGCGTAGTGCTGCATATGTCAAACGACAAATCGCGCACATGCAATCCAAGCAAGCTTACACAAACGTCTTCCGAACCAAGACGCTATACAACACAATCTTCCCCAGAGTCGTTTCCTATAGTGGAGATTTTCAAGCCATAAAGGAGCTCACCGTATTGGAGGACGGATTAGAAGGATATGGAACATTTCAGATTCCTCTAAAATCTCGTCAAGGAGGTATTATTACACCCGTATTTGTGGATACACTTCTTCACGCTGCAGGATTTGTCGCCAATAGTCATGTTCACCAAACTGATGCCTGCATTTGCACAAAAGTCGAAATGACTAGAATACTGTATCAAGGTATATCTCTTAATCAGACATTTCAAGTATACTGCAGCTTGTTGGATTGCAATGACGGGGTGCTGCTAGGGGAAGCATACGCGATGACAGAGGAAGGAGTCGTGGTGGCTAGCGTAGAGGGTATGCACTTCAAGCGGTTGAACTTGAAATTCTTTCAAGAGCGTCTAGCACGGCAAATGGTCGGCGGTGTATCTGGTCAAGCATTATCAGCTGTCAGGATGCAATCATCCGGGTCAGCAAAGAAAACTACAACGATTGAGTCTGACTGGAACATGCAAACCCAAGTGGCTCGACAGGATGATTATGAGTCTGTCGTAATTGACGTGATCGCTCAGATCTGCGAAAAATCGCGTGTTTCAATCAACGGCTTGACTAACCTATCCAGTCTTGGTATTGATTCCATGATGCGCATTGAACTTGCGGCGCCACTTAGAGAGAGATTCTCAGATCTTGATCTGGACCTGGACGAAATGACAAACATGGAGAACGTTCAGGAGTTGCAGGAATATGTCAAAAAACAAAGCATTGGAGCGAGCTACACTTTCCCTATCACCTCTGAAGGTTCCTCTGATGAGACTTCCTTCGATGAGGCCAATGATCCTCCGTCTAGTTCCAGCTCTTCCAGCGACAGCCCCATTCTACCCACATCTGATGGGATAAATCAATTACTGTTAATCATCAACAAAAAGTGTGAAGTACCGGTGTCAGAAATCAATCTTGAAACGACGTTGGGATCCCTAGGCGTTGATTCGTTAATGGAGATTGAGCTGCAGGAGACGTTACAGCAACATTTTGGACGGTCATTGCCAGTTGAAGACACTGTCTTCGACCTAACCATCCAGGAGTTAGCTACCTACCTCGGATTGAACTTGACGCCAAAATCACAAGGGACACCTTTGGAAGAATTCCAAGGGTCACCGAATAATCCGTCTTACGGCATTTCCGGAAATAAAATCAACTATTTGCAAGTCACAGTTTCCCACGAACCAGCTCTGACCCAGCTGCAAACGAGTTCCGAAGGTTTTGCCCCCATTGGTGCTCTTTCACGATGGTGGCGGGACTATTGAACACTACAGGAAGATTACTCCTATAGGCGGTAATGTTTATGCCATCAAGAATCCAACGCTGAAGGAGACTCATTGGGCGAAGGGCCTCACCGATATGGCTGAGCAGTATGCTTCGGTAATCATCGGCTCTTTGAAAGGTCCCGTCATTCTCGGAGGTATGCTCTGTGAACTTATAAGGATGTTTTCAATTGTTATCTAACTTGCTATAAACCTAGGCTGGTCCTTTGGGGGAGTGTTGGCGCACGAAGTAGCTCAGTCTCTTGAGCGTGAGGGATGCAGAACGCTGGCGGTCATCATGATAGACTCACCTTGTCCACATAACTTAGAGCCCCTTCCTCAACCTATTGTGAAGCATGTGCTGAGCGCCAAAGAACTTTCAACCTCTGCCATATCCGTTATCACAGCACAGTTCCAGCATCATGCACGATTTCTCGCTGAATATTCTTCCCAAGAGACAATAGCGCAAGATGTCATTCCGGAGGGCAGAAAGTACTTTATGCTTCAAAGTAGCAGCACAATCGACACCCGTCGCTTATGCGGCGCAGACCATCCTTGGTTATCGGATAACCAGTGTCGAGAGGCTGCTCTGGCCCAATGGGAGCGCCTGCTAGCACGCCAATTGACAGTGCTGAAGATTCCTGGAAATCATTTCGAACCTTTCGAACCACAAAATGTAAGTTCCCTTACCGAGTCCCACTGTTGCTCTGAAGGTGTTAATTAACGCCATACCGCTCAGGTCGATGTTGTCTCCCAGCAGCTACAAGCTGCTTACAGATCTGCAATCTCGACTCTATTATAAGTTAGAAGTAAGCAGGGATTGGTTGATACCTTTGTTATTGTCGGTTTAACTACGGTCCGTATCACGAAGCATAGACGGTAGTAAGGCGCGAACACGAAGCAGCCTAATGAGCCTGACAATATGAAGATATCTTGATTCCTAATATTGTGACTTATTCCTGAGAACGAGGGGGAACGGGGGGATAGCTAGTTAGATATACACGCGGCACGCACGTGCCACGTGAGACTAAGTAGTGTTTACAGCTTACGGTACGCACCTATCGGTTCAGAATATTGATTATTCCGACCTTTTGGCCGCACTGCAGCTATAGATGTGTAGCTATCCCCCGGTCCCCCGATTCGTGGGAGTCAGTCGTAATATTACCAGACTCGCCCCTTGTAGACCCGTCGGACTGGCCTTACTAGTGATTCTGTGCTTCGTGTTATCAGACCTAGTTAAACCAGCACTACCTTAATTCGCATCTTTTTTGATAGAATGAGGCAGTAAAATAATGCCTTCAAATAATAAAGAAACATGAAAAGTACCCAAAGCTATTTGCGGCTTCTAAACCCAACTAAGACAGGGCTAAACCCTAACCCTGGGCTTCAGATTAGTCAACCAGAAATAATAACCCATATTTCTCGTTCCAGAACAGTAAAAGATGAGTGCTAGAATCCAATGGAATTTAGTTCCTGTTGAAGTTCGTTTCATCAAAGCAGTTCGATTGAGCGCTGTAGGCTGCAGGACCCCAGTACTCAATGTACGGGACCGGAGTATGAAGCACCGCAAACATGCAGCTAACGTAAACAGACAACACACATCAAATCGCAGGGTTAGCGGACTTCTAGATTGGCAGTTAGATCTATTAGCTCCAATTCATTATGTGATGTTGAACTAGAATTTATTGGTTTATTTCCAGTCAACATTGGGTAACCTCCCCCTTCACGGCACTCTATCGAAGCAGAAATATCAGTCTGCACGGACTAATATTATCGAATTCTTCAACATTTGAAACAACCTGGGAAATTTTACAAACAATGGCTCGCTCAGTTCTTCCTCACCACTTTCGAAATGGTTTTCGAGAGCTTCACAATGAGCCACATTGGACTCCTCGGGATGAGGTATGTTTCTACCTAACTCGTCATGAGCAGACCGATCTGTTTCCAACGCCGTAGTAACACAAAATGCAGGATGACGAGGTCGAAGATATCCACTATGAGCTCCCGCCATCTGTAGAGCTGGTAACATCGTCACGGCACAATCATCTGGGTATCAATGTTCTTCGTACCTGGCCTACAATGTACGATGGCACTGCTTCTCCTCACGGTGTTCCGGAGTGGTGGAAGCCATCTTCGAAAGTAGATGTCCTTATTTGTGGAGGTAAGAAGTATTAATATGATTTTTCTTACCTTGGAGCTAAAGTAGCAAAACAGCTGGTCCAAGTGGCCTGGAAATCGCGCTAAGTCTACTTCGACAGGGCCTGACATTCCGAATTATGATAAGGCTCCAACGCCACTCATTGCTGGTCGCGCAGATGGTGTTCAGCCTCGTTTCCTTGAGACTCTCTCTACCTGGGGTCTCGCAACTGAGGTTCATGAAGAAGGCCCATTGATTGAACGTACCGCCATTTACTACAATGGAAAACTCCTTCACCATGGACGATCCCATCAGTCAGATTCCCGCTACCGAGGTCTGCATATCATCACCCAAGGCCAGATTGAGCGAATTTTCATACGGGATCTCCTGCGCCACAAGATACTCGTAGAACGTAATACAACTCTCAAGGAATTTACAGTGGATCAGGATTTAGCAAAACTATCCTCGCCTTCTGCATACCCGGTACGTGGCGTTATCGAAAACAGCTTGACTGGCAAAGAGGAAAAGATCGAAGCCAAATTCCTCGTCGGCAGTGATGGTGCCTCAAGTTCAATCCGGCGAAGACTTAAAATACCATTCGATGGCATCAGTACTGATATTTACTGGGGTATCATGGACTGTGTTTTCGAGACGGACTACCCTCATGCATGGATTTTCGGGTAAGCAAGACTAGCAAGGCTTTCCTTTTAACATGTAAAGCGTCAAGTTTTTGGACATCTCTGACTATTTCCAGATCTGTTGTCAGCTCCAAGTATGGAGGATGCATCATTATTCCTCGTGAGAATGGATACATTCGGTAAGCATTATCCCAATACCTGTAATATCAGCTCTGCAAGGTTAATAATGGCAAAGGCTTTACACTCAACTCGACATCTCGAAGACGGGGCCCTTGGCACAGACAAGACAAGCACGTGATGCTAACTTCGTTGAGTCTGGTGGACAGGTTGACATTCACTCCATCACTCCGGAGGAGGTCTTGGAGCAAGCCAATCGCATTTTTGCGCCATATAAACTCTCCTTTGGAGCTCCGCTTAGTTGGTTTGCTGTCTGGAAGAGTAAGTTGCATAGCCATTTCTTTTGCCTCCGACAATTACTGATGAGATAACAGTTAGCGAGCGAGTTGCTCGGTCTTTCTCATCCAATGACTTGAGGGTGCATTTGGTCGGAGATGCTGCGTAAGTCCATCTTCTCGATTACTGGAAACTATCGGGTTCAGATTTGATTGCTGATCTCACACATTTAGACATGTTCATAGCGTCATGGGAGCGTTTGGCCTCAATGCATCAATTCTCGATGCCGCCAATTTGGCCTGGAAGCTCGGCATGACGGTAAAAAATCAAGCTCGAATGGACGCCCTTTTACCAACATATGACAGAGAGCGCCGTCTACATGCTGCGCATATTATTGAGACTTCAGGGAAATACCTACGGTTTGTCTGCAGCTCATCTCTACCGGCAGCAAGGCTCTATCATGTAGGCGCAGATCTTGGTATAGACGGGATGGAAGAATTTGAGAGAATAATTGACCATCCCAAAAATGATGGTCAATCTGCAATCCGTCATGGCCAAGCCAATGGTCATATAGTAAATGGTCATGTCATAAGTGGTTCCCCTAGTAATGGCTCGGGATCAGATGAGGAAGCTAATGACGATGGAGAATGTTCTACATCGGCTGAGAAAGTCTCTTTTAAATCCTCTGAAGATGCAAAAGCATTTATCTATGACTTTTTCCGGCGACATGGACAATTCTTACTCGGTGTCGACGCGCCATACGGAGTTAGTTGTCTCAACACAGGCGTGAACAAGGTGGAATGGCAGAAGTTCCCCCCAGTTCAGGTCCGTAACGGTGTTCGCGCGCCAAATCCTCGTGTTTGCTTCGATAAGGAACATATGGGATATCTTTACGATAAATTTGATGGTGCTATCCCCTTTCATCTGGTCGTTTTTGGTTGGGATTTACTCGGAACCGTTCGGAAGCAGTTGGGTCGTCTGTCAAAAGCATTGTCTCCTGCTGATCCTGATAGTTTTTATTGGAAATACGGTGGATCCAAACTATTCAACATTATCTTGGTAGCCAGAGGCACACCGTGGGAAATCCAGGAAGCCCTTGCAAAAGATAACGAGCTACTAGCGTTGCAGGAGAAGGCTATTGTTCTCTCTGACGACCGTGCCCCGGATGAGGATGCGCATAATACTTGGGGGGTTCATCACCGTACCGGGGCCATGGTCGTTGTTAGACCAGACCTCTGGGTTGGGTTTAGCGCAGCTCCTGGAGAGGTAGAAAAGTTCACTGATTACTTTGGGACTTTCTTGGTGGCCCAGGACAAAGTATCGTCTTGAAGGAGATATAGACTACTATGGAAGCCAGTTTCGTAGATACCGCTGGGCACGAGATTACTATTTGGAGGCATATCCTAGACATATTTCTCCATGTAATACCTACACATTGGAGCAACCGCCTACCCGTCTCGTCGCTTAGCCTCCCCACCTAGCGGTTGGGAGTCTGCCGGGGCTCAACGTACACCGGAGCTCAACGTACAAAATTGTAAAAATCGCAACCCTGCAATTTCCAACGTCCAAAACACCGCAAAAATGACTGCTGAGCAATACAAAAAAGAGGAGGAATTAATCACCAAGGCTGTTCATGCGTATAAACACGGAAAAATAAAAAATATCTCGAAATTAGCGCGTGAATTTGGAGTTTCTCGCCCGAGGCTCTATCGCCAGATTAACGGGACACCCTCTCGCTCAACCCGACTCGCAGCGAATAGGTTATTATCAATTGATCAAGAAAAAGCGCTTTTCTTATGGCATCAATATCTAGATAATATGGGCGCCGCACCTACACCACGCCAAATCGAAGAAAACGCGAATTATTTGATTATGAAGGATTGGATCGGTCAGGGTGAGCCATGAAGGGCTGGCAAGGACTGGGTTTATGAATATCTTAAGCGCTTGCCAAAAGAATATCAACGAATTGTACAACAACCTCAAGAAGTCGATCGTACGGCCGCTGAGCACTACGGGCAATTATTGACTTAAAAATCGCTATGAATAACCTCAAAATTACACCTGCAAATCTATGGAGCTTTGACGAGACCGGATTCATTGTTGGACAAGGAAAAAAGGAAGCAGTGGTCACAGCATACCCAAAAACATCAAAAAGAATTTCTAGTCTGTCTTCTCGCGAATCTCTCACCGTCGTTAAGTCTATAAACGCCGAAGGAAAGGTTATACCACCGTTAATTATCCCAAAGGGTGTTGTACATCTGGAGGAATGGTATAAGTATATAAAAGATGAGGATTGGCTTATTGCACCAGCTTTAAATGGCTTTATCACGGATGAGATTGCATTTGAATGGTTACAACATTTTAATCGGTTTACGGACGATGGCAAGAATTGGCGGTTATTGATCATGGATAATCATACAACTCATCTCACGATACCGTTTCTTAATTATTACAAAATGTGTCGCATTCAAGTATTTGCCTTTCCTGCGCATTCTACTCATCTTTTACAACCGCTTGATGGAGTCCCATTTCAACAATATAAACATGTTCACGGACGAGTGGTGAATAAGATTGCTCGGCTTGGTGGCTTCGATTTTGATAAAAATGACTTTTTTCAGGAGCTACATGATATCCGGATAGAGACCTTTACACCACGAATTATCCGCCATGGTTGGAAAGATCGTGGGATTTAGCCTTACAATCCTCGCGCTGTATTAGACCTCATGGTCCAACCTGAGGATGCGATTATTGATGATGGAAATACGTTAAAAATCTATGGTGAGAATAATGATACGATTCCCAGCTCACCAACCATCAAGTCGATATCACCTCCTTCATCCGTGCAAAAACTACGTCGCTATGTCAACAAGATCGAGAAATCACCTGATGGCATAAAGGATATCTTAGATGAGAGCAGCCCAGGCCTCATACGCCGTATAAAAACGGTTAACCAAGGCAGTCTTATAATGGCTGATTTGGGTGAGCTACACCGTGAAAACTTCACACGGATTCGTGATACTGCCGAACGTAAGGCTGGCAAAAAAACTAAGCGCCAGGTTAAGGCCGTTGGTGCGCTTTATGTAAAAGATGCAAACCGCCTCATAAACGCCGCCATGATGGAGATTTGATGAAAATTCATAAACGCTATATCCTTGCAGAGCGGCAACAGGGTGAGGAAGAGGAGGCTCCAGCGCCTCAAACCCCAGGGTTTTTTTATCGATACTACGGGTAATAGGTAAGTCGTATACAGTATTTTTATTTGTTTAGTTTTTATATATAAAATATGTTGGGCTTTTGACCAACTAGACCAAAAAGCTGCGCGCATACTAGATGATCTAGTATGGATGTAAATAGCTGGCAAAGGTGATATGTGATGTGAGGTGATATTCCCAACAAAATATATGGCGTTGGTGGACTTGATAACATTTTACACAAATATTGTACGTTGAGCTCCGGTGTACGTTGAGCCCCGGCAGACTCCCAACCGCTAGGTGGGGAGGCTAAGCGACGAGACGGGTATCATTTTACGATCACTGCATCTTTGATTGTCAGATACCTTGCTAATCAGAGCGTCGGAATTTCGAGTAATTTCAAGCATTAAATTTGAGCCATCTTTAGGCGACTTATATGACATTGCTGTAAGCAGACTATCGTTTTGACCCGTGCCTATAGCCCTTCTAGCCGCAGCCGTGTAATCAACATTCTGACTAGAGGTCTGACATGAATCCATGGCCCATGTCATCTTCATCCGGCCCTGGAATACACCGGTTCTGGGCCGAGTAGAGCCAGCAAGTGTACGCGGGTCCCTTTTCAAAGAGGATCTATGTATCATTGTGGAATTTCGGTAAAGCATAAGAAAATCAACAATCATAACTACACATAACCAGGCGGCCTCAACCGAAGAACTGCAAAATTGCGCTAGAAATCGATATCCCAATAACTACAACGAACCTGCATCAACGCTGACATGGCGACCATACAAGATGTACATGAGCTTCTACAGCTGTTGGAGTTAACACACAAAGCAGTGCATACTATCATCGGCGAATGGGCGAAGACACCCTCTTCAAATCAAAGAAAGGGTACTGAGATTAGTAAAAACTCTCTCCCTGGTCGCGAACTATTTGAAGCCAGACGCACCTTGATCTCAGCAACGGGGAAATTTGTCGAACTTGTTGCTTCCCCTAGCGAGCGTCTGCTGGAGGTATCGTCTCAATACAACGAGGCACGGTGTCTTCACATTGCGGCTTCTTTGCGCATTGCCGACATCCTCGCCGCTAATGGCGAGTCGGGAGTCACAGTTGAGGAGCTGTCAACTCGGACTGGAGTCCAGTCTCAGAAGTTAGGTTCGTAATTGCTCTTGGTCCGAAGCATGATAGTAAAGAGTAAGAAACACGGCAAATTGAGAACTAACTTGCGCAAACAAAAGCTCGCGTTATGAGATGTCTCTGCTCGATCCATATCTTCAACGAGCTCAAAGATAACGTATTTGCAAGCAACCACATATGATCAGCCTTGGCGGGTAATGAGCCTCTTCGCGCCTATATAGTGATGTTGTAAGTTTTCTACTGCCTTGGATATATAATGATTGTTTACTAAGCACACAAAGCGCCTTGGACCTCTATACAGCATCTGATGCCCTCCCACGCACATTGTTGGATCCTAAGTTCGGACATTCATACTCAGTTACCGAGACGGCTTTTCAAAAAGCTCTCAATACAAACAAAGAACGCTGGAACTGGTTGGAAGAGGAGACCACACCGTTGGAGCTGCAAAATGGAGGACCTGGAAAATATCCTGGTCCATTTGGTCCAGAGCTGTCAAATGCTATTACCCAACATCAGTCAGAAGACAAGATCAAGCGACCGGAACACAGTATATTCGGTTTGGCAATGCTGGGTGGTGGTCGCATCACGGGTGTAGCGCACCTATTCGGTAATCAAAAACATTCTCTTCAAAATGAAGAACAGGTTTCTAAAGTATCTCCTCCACAAACTTCCCTTGGGCAAGCCTCGGTCAGGCCACAGTTGTCGACGTCGGAGGTGGAGTCGGTAAGGAAGGCCTTTAGAGTTGAATTCAACTAGAAACTACTTAGACTCCTAATCAAATGTTTTAGGTGGCTTTTGTATTCAACTCTCTCGCATCTACTCGGAACTGAAATTCATTGTGCAGGACCGCGGCCCAGTACTTGAACAAGCCCAGAAGGAAGTTTGGCCGACAGAAAATGCTGAAGCCCTAGCGCAAGGACGTGTGCAATTTATTACACATAACTTCTTTGACAAGAATTTTGTCGAAGGTGCCGACGTGTACTGGCTGCGGTACATTTTGTATGTCTTGAAAGGGATTATTCCCATAATTTCAGTCCTTGAGCTGCATTGGGGTCAAATCACTAACTGGCCACTCCTTTCACAGGCACGACTGGTCTGACGACTATTCCATCCAAATCCTCTCTGCTTTGAGACAAAGTATGGGCCCTCACTCCCGTGTTCTTATCTGCGATCAAGTGATGAACACCACAGCCGGGTTCCAAACTGTTGCACCTGCTCCATCTCCTCTGCCAGCTAGTTGCGGCTATCACACCCACTACAGCCACCAGCGCGATATTTCAATGATGAGTATTATCAACGGTATTGAGCGCATTCCGGGGGAGTTCAAAAACATCATCGAGAAAGCAGGGCTTGAACTGTCACGTATCTATGACTGCCGCAGCCAGGTGTCACTTGTGGAATGCACTCTTCCGCGCACCACCGCAGACGTACCTACAAATGGTCAGCAGAATGGCCACTAAACCGCTACTGATTTACAGTAATCGCACTAGAAGATAGTTGTCGACAATTGCCTTGACATGTTCTAGCTTTTCAAGATCTCAGCAGGCTTCTCATGCCATCCATGGATACAAACATCCAATTCAAGCAGGTTGCAAAGTACATACCAAAGTTCTGGCAGTGGACTTGAACATATACCTGAATCAAGGTCAATAATGAATAGAACCATGCTAAATCTACAATCGTTCGTGGAGTTCATTTCCTAAAAGTAACTGATATCAGAGCAAAATCAGGCTACTGTTACTGCTTAGGCTTTTGAGAGAGGATCTTCCAAAAATCGAACAAAACTATTAACTAGAAAAGCGATAAAAAATGTTCCAAGGTCAACTGGTTGGTTCCTCGCGGTTGAATACTAGATAAGAGTAAACAGGCTATTTGTATTTTTCATCTTAGCCCTTACAACACCTATTGACAATAAGCATTCTGAGCATTACGAAAACTCAGCGAGTAATAAGACAATGAACTTATTAATAAAAATGGTTAGTCGTTAGGAAACGTTGTTAATGTGACTAAGGGACATGACAGGGAATGAATGCTGACAGCTTGTGTTAGGGCTGGAGCGGAGTCAAGCCCTAAAAATACCACTAGTACGGGTATACAAGAAACCCTGTTGACAGATGAAGGATATCGTCTTTGATAAGTAAAAGAAGTCAATGATTATGTTAATCCATACATACTCTTGATAACCCGATTGTTTTCAATATATTAGCATTCTTCCTGAAAATTACTTCCAGTCAGTGACAGTTACTGTTACATGTGTCAGGTAAGCTAGTGTAAATTTTACGTTACATACGTATAAACAATACAGTACCTAACCTGTTCGGGTTTAAGCAGCTGCTTCCGCTTTGTTATGTCCACCTGACACCAACAGACAGGACCTTTTCTTCTTGTCAACTAACCCCATCTCAGATACATCAAACGCAGGACTATTCCATTTCATTGTCCTCTAGCATGAGCCACTGGTATTTTCGTTATCTACCTTGCCTCTTGTTTGTTTGTTCACATCGGTTTTAATCCACCTGGCCAAGAAAGCGCCAACTTCGTCAGTCTTGCACTTCGAGCTTCAATGGATTCTCCCGGCTACAGCGAAGCACCCGAAACAGGGACAGGCGTCCAAAAACGAAATCGCAAGCCAGTCTCCTGTACTCCCTGCAGGCAACGCAAGTAGGTCCATACTCTCGTTAGCGAAGGAAGAAAAAAGATGAGCCAAGAAGAAAGGAAAAAAGAGAAAAGAAATTGTTTTGCTTACCATTCGACAGGCTGCGATGTGATCAGGCATTTCCGTTTTGTGACAGTTGTGTTCGCCGAGGAGACGTGATGTCGTGCTCTTATCAGCACCGCAGGGCGGGAATTCAGAGGACTTGGCCGTCCTCGCATAGTAGTTCTAGCAGCGTGCAAAATCGGATGGATCGACTAGAACAATTGGTTTTGTCAATGATCAATCAAAAAGAAGCTTCAGAGGTGAATTCGACGATCAATCTAGTTGTTCCGCATCGAAACGTCCAAGCTCCACGATATGAAGGTCCTAAGGAGGAAATCTTCCCCAGTCTAAGACCCGTTGACCCCATGAGGAGTCGGATGTTTCGAATTGACGCCGACTATGGCAGTTCTTATACTAACGGGGAGGCCCATTGGGTTGCCCTGTTGAATGAGGTCAGAGATCACGCTTTCAGGTCTCCTCTCCATGAACTAAGTCCGAGGTAGATCCACGAGGTACGAAGTTACCTTCAGACGCAACAGAAACAATACGAGGAGCAGTCACAGAAAATTTCCCAGCTCTTAAAACGGACACCGGACGATCCAGGCCCGACTCTACTTTTCGGTGCTTCTCAGTTATTGGGTCATGGGGAAGTTCTAGCTCACATTCCCTCCCGATATACATGCGACATGTTTGTGGAACGTTACTTCAGGACTTTAGATCCCGCACTTCGTAAGTAAAAGAATTGAATCGTGAAAGAGTGTCGATTTGAGCGAGCCTGACATACATCAGATATTCTTCACCCTCCCACGTTCCAAAAACAGGTGTGTACCCTTCTCAGATGTTGCTCGCTTACATGAACCGAGGAATAAGACTAAGTTTTAATATAGTATGCGGAACACTGGGAAGATCCTAATGGAACATCTGTTGTATGGATCGGCCTACTATTCGCCATGATGCGTATTGCGGCGCTTTCATGGCAACGTGATGGAGATGAGCCATTAGAGTATCACGGAAAATCACAGGATTTGAGTAGATCATACCGTACACGAGTAGCAGACTGCATATTACTTGCCGACTACACAAAGCCACACGAAGTTTTAATTGAAACGTTAGTTCTTCATCTATATGGAGAATATGCATCACATCGGGAGGCCGATTCCAGTACTTGGGTTCTACTTGGCACCATCATCCGTCTGGCTATGCGAATGGGGTACCATCGGGACCCAGACCGTCTACCGTCAATCAGTCCATTTCAGGTACGTAATATTGTTCTGCTGAAATAAGTTCTTGCTAAGCCTAGTAGGCGGAAATGCGACGCCGTGTGTGGACTTTTATTCGGCAGGCCGACATCTTGTTTTCGTTTCAACATGGGTTTCCTTCCATGGTTAAGATTGAGGCCACCGATAGAGGTCTGCCTCGAAACATTTACGATGGAAGCTTCGGGCCTACTAGTATCGAGCTGCCTGCTCCACTTCCAGATTCAGAAGCGACTTCAATCTCGTATCTCATATGCAAAGCTCGGTTAGCCTTAGGCTTGTCTCGTGCCTTGAAAGAACTTAACCGGGAAGATGCTCTTCCTCCATACGAAAGAGTATTGGAGATTGATCGAGGCATTCAGGAAATCTACGCTAAGGCACCTGACCACTTCCGACTACGATCCATGGCCGAGCAACAGCATGATCAGGTGTCTCTGATTGTCGCTCGATTTGCCCTTGCGAACGTTTACCACAAGGCGTTATGTGTGGTTCACAGCCGCTTCTTGGAGGCCGCTCGCATAGATGCCCGATTCTGTAACTCCCGGCGCGCCTGCCTTGAATCCGCCATGGCTCTACTAAGAATGCAGGCAGTCCAACATCAAGAAGTCAAAGCTGGTGGACAGGCAAGATGTCTAACTAAATACATGACATCTCTGACCACCCACGACTACCTACTCGCAGCTACAATTCTCTGCACGGAGCTGTCTCTCGATCGCGATAGGGACCCGTCTCCTTTCACACTCACCGGTCCCTCTCGAAACGAAATGATTGAGTCGCTGGACCGGAGTGCAGTTATCTGGAACCAGATGCGTGACGAAAGTATCGAAGCTTATAAGGCCAGTGATGTCCTTGGTATGCTACTAAAGAAATTGCGACACCCAAATGATAATGTGCAGGAGGCCTTTTCTCAGCAACGTACTTACCCAACACCGGCTATTATGCCCCTGCCAGAAATAGGGCCTACCAAAAACTTGACACAGATGTACCCAGGAACTGCTATCGACACTGGGATGATGGCAGCTCCTCCACCCCAGCAATATGTGCTAAGGGATCGCTTGCCCACTGGGACTGCAGGAGCCGCGATTGGCAATGGACTCGCATCTACAGTTGCCAGCACAGCTATAGCGGCGCCCATTGCTGCCACTGCCCCTCCAGTCCCAATGTTTCCCGGGTTTGATTTTTCCAACGTACGGCATCCCAACAGCCAAGATTCTGTAAGAATTTTCCATCCCTAGAGAAGAAAGAGCCCCACTAACGCTTTTGACTATAGTCTACAACGTGGGAACAGTTTGCTGCACCATTGGACTTTAGCGATCCTGTATCAGCATTATGGGCACTGGACCCGAGCCGAAGGGGGACCTGACGATGAAGTAGTACACTAGATCTAAGACTAAAAATTCATTGTATTTGGACAACTAGAATAGCGTTTGCTATATCTACTGTGCTCTGAAATATTCTTCACGTGAACAATCACTTCGCTGAGGTGATTGCGATCTCTTATCTATTAGTAGATCTCTCAGTCGCTGTATAAATGAAGGACTGTGTATGCGGGAGAGGATGGACTAGGTATTTCCCGATCAGTTGATCTATACCTAGGTATCTCCCCAAAATGCACTTGTGAGCCAACCGCAACAAAATAGAAACTGCTCAGAGGAACAGAAACGGACGGTGGTGGTTTCCCAGGTGGCGAATTACCAAGTGCTGTCCGCTAATGGTTACGGTGGCTAGGATTGCTTCATCGTAATTAGGTCGCGCGAAGCCTACAGATATGAGAATAATTATTGTCAATGTCCGGCTTTAGAACAACAACAGCTGCCTAATCTGTAAAGCGAACAATATCCATATCCTGGCAGTTAGGAGCCCATTGTCGAATGATATCTTCTAATCCGGCTCTTCGGTAATTGATAACATGGCGCGTTCTAAGAGTCCTCATCCAACAGATAAAACTTGGTTTGCAATGATGTTGATCGCAGTCACCGTGCGGCGTCAGCAGCAGTTGCAAGCTCCAGAGTGCCGGACTGAGTCCACCACTTGCATTCATTAGCACAACATTTCCTCTGGCAGATTGATAGAACGAGTCCGGACGCCAGAAAAATGACATGTTTGCGGGGTACACTCGTCAATGGCGCCTCCAGAAGCTGAAGCTAAGACCTCTTTCTCATCCAGAAAGCTCGATAGAACGTTGGGCCTCGACATTGAATCTCGTACGCATGTTTTATGTAGAGGGTTATACAATACCGTTACCATACATGTCTTTCAACGTTTCAAACGTGGGTACCGTTAACTCCGTTTAGTGGGGCGGGCTAGATCGAAGATATGACGGAAATAGCGGAAACTTGTATACTCCGGCGGGTCTTCCGGCGCTACTTTACGTAGTAGATTATTTAGACGTAGTACCCACTATTTACTTTGTGGCCTTTCACGCGTGCTTTGACTTGACTCGAAGTATTCCTTACATGAGGGTACGTATACGGAATATTATAGTAACGGAATAGGCTGATTTGTACGAAGTTTATTACCGTTTTCAGAAAATCTTGGAACTATTCCTAGGTCATGACTATACCCCCATCTACAACCAGTGTCTGCCCATTCACAAATGCTGAATCTGGACCGGCCAAAAAGCTCACCACCATGGCCACATCATCCGGGGTGCCTAGTCTACCCATAAGTGCTCTCTGAACTTCAGCCAACTCGTCATCGATCTCATCCCACATGGTTGTGTCAATAACCCCTGGTGCATAGGCGTTGACAGCGATCTTGTGCTTTGCCATTTCCATGGCAAACGTATTGGTGAAGACACGAATGGCGCTCTTTACAACGCTATAGTAACTCGCAAGTGGGTATGGCTGGAAAGCCACGATGGAGGATGCGCCGATAATCTTATATGTCCATTGATGGCTTCCTTCTGCGTCAACGGGGCCTTGAGCAATCATCTGCTTTGCAGCAAGCGTGTAAGAGTTGAACGTGCCAATCAGGTTTACTTCAAATATTCGTCTAACATCCGCGTCAATCATTTTCTCTTACAGCTGAGAAGACGCCACTGACTATCAAAGTCCAGTCCTAGCTCGCACTAGTGCTAAGAACAATGTGGAGTTTTGCACGAGCGGCTTGGAGCGGCCCCGATGGGTCGAGCGTCGGAGATGGCTTCGAGAAGCCTTGAAGATATGAAGAAAAGAGAATAGACGTCATGAGGCTGAGTATTATTCTGAAGATGCCGGTTATTTATCGTTGAATGTGTACTACGTAGCACTCCATACCTAGGTTAGAATCATTCATTATCTCCGTCTAAATTGAGGGACATCCATGGATGCTAGTATGAGTCTTATTTCGATCACTTGATGCTGTACGGGTTTACCGGACTTCTTGCATGGAATGTTAAGCCCAGCGAAGGTGATGATATCAGCTATGACAATTGTGTGTACGGGAATCCCCAGGTGTTAGAGTACCAACACCGGAATATTAGTTATTCCGTTCCGACTACCTGGGATATCCCCTTTCCTCACGTAATTATCCTTCTCCTCCCTTTTTGGGAACCAGTCGTAATATTAGGAATAACTTCAATATTATCAGACTCACCACGTAGGGCAGTTGGACTGCCCTTGCCGCAATCCTGTGCTTCGTGATCCAGGACCCGGCTAAACCAACAACAATATTATAGGAATGTACTTCGGAGATTACCGGTAAAGCTAGCTACATAGCTTTAAACGGAAATAAGTAGGCGTTTACTTTTAATAAACCGTTTTCTCAAAACGCCACGGTCCACTGAAGAATCGTTCTTTACACACGGGTCCAGTTGGTAGATTTGCGCTAGTAGTAGTTACCGGAAGGAGTGCAGTAGTGTCTATCTACTCTAATGATCTACGAGCTCTGGAGTAATTACGGCAGTCTATACGTACCAACTTGCCAAAATTCGTTTTGTTTTGTAAAGTTTCTTCTTGCCACTGCTAAAGTATTTTAATGCTTATCGAAGCTTTTTGTGTACTAGCACAAACTCAGTTAAGCTCAATACTCAAAGGATTCTAATGCTGGGAAATCTCGATATTGACTAATTTTTGTGCACACAGCACACCTTCTACATACAGCTTGATGGGATTTTGGACACTATTTATACTGGAAAATCCCATACGGATGACATGCGTAAAATACACATACAATGTCAATAGAATATTCTCGACACAGAGCTGTAAAACTGATTCGTGGGCTCAGTGTCGTGTCTTCTTACCTGCTCCAATTCTCGAATTTTCCTTGTATTGATGTTGTAGGCTTTTCTTGGATTAGGGCTCCCACTAACTTAGAGCGACGGGTCCGTCGCCATTACGTAAACCTTATGATTAACGTAATCGGTAAGCGAAGTGGGCATTTTTTCCCGAACGCGTACACAATCTTGAATCCAACTCTCAATTTCTAGCCCACATACAAATTATATAACAAAAATTAATTACTAGTACGATTAGGACATCTAGTTATTTTATGTCCTTCAATGCCACAGCTACTGCAGCGAAATTGACGCCGTACAGGTGGATGAGAGACTGGAAGCTCAGGCTCGGCCGGAACAGTAGTAACAGCTTGAGATGCCTCAATCTGATCTTGTATAAGCACCTGAGCCTCCTCCGTACTAATTCCTTGCTCATTAGATACTTGCTTCTTAGATTTTTGGCGTTTCTGTTTCTCTTTTTCATGTGCAGTCCGTAAATCATGATTTTCTTTCCGTGCGAGTAAGAGATCATTCATGGTTGTTTCATAAGCCTTTGATGCCTGGGTAATTGCTTTATAAAAAGCCTCAGATGAATTTTCTGTATGCTGGCTTATTTTTTTTTCCAATTGTAGTCATTTGACGCTTGAATTGACGTGCATTCTAAGGTGTTTGTAAGCAAGGTGACTGTGTATCGTTTGATCGACTTGGAGGAGGTGTTGGGGTCTTCAATTGGACAGTAAGCTGTTGATAGACTCGATCTGGATTAAATGGTACTAATCCAGTAGCTGCAAAGCTATTCCAAATATTTTGAGCTTTATATGCCATCGTACGAGCCTTTGGAAATGCAGTGAGAAAGTCAAATTTGTCAATATGATTGAACCCAAGCCTCATCCGCTGCTCAACAAGTTGTCCATAATATCGCTTTAAAATAGCAAAATAGCCAACATCAAGAGGCTATAAGAGATGGGAAGAATGAGGAGACATACACACTGGAATATATTATTCTTAGTGCATATGCAGTCAAATTCAGCTGTTAGATGACTTCTATGGCCATCAAGAATTAGCATCTGATACTTTCCAATTGACCGGTCATTTGTAAGAGGAATAAAATGGAGTTTAAGCCATTCTAATCCAATCTTATCTGTTGTCCATCCATTATCACTGATATTGATTATCTAGTTAGCTGGAAGATCCTCAAACCAGCCTAACCACATATATTTCTTTGCCTTAAAGATAATATATGAAGGTAAAGCCCATCCTGTTGAGTTAACTGCCTCAATTGCAGTTACCCATTCTCGATCACCAGGTTGTAATAGCTTTGGCCGAGTATATCGATCACTTCCAGTAATAACCTTGGCAGTTGCACAAAGTCCCATAGCAAAGCCAGTCTCATCAAAATTATAGATATCCTCTGGCAGGATTCCATATTCCAATATAACCTTTCGTACGCGATCAAAATATTCTTAGATTATCTTCGGATCTTCGCATTTAGCACGTTCATAGTTGTATTTCCGCGAGAATTTTGATTCAATCTCTGGACGACGTTTGACAAGGTTATATACCCATTTTTCTCCAACCTGTTGATTTCCATGTTGAGAGAGAAGACAATTGGCCATCTCTCGTACAAGAGAGTGCCAAGGAGGTAATCCACGTTTATCCAGGTTGAGTATCCATTTGACAAGTGATTCCTCCTCAAATTGAGTCAATTTATGACTGTTGGCGCGTATTTGAGATCTTTATTGAGTACCGCTTAATCTCTTCTGTAGAGTGGTCCGGGGTATCTTATAAATCCATGCAGCTTGAGCCACGCGCAAGATTCGTTCATTTTTTAAATTGGAAATAGCTCATAAGATTCGGCCCTCTTGCTCAGCTAAGTCCTTTTTGTTTTTATTGAGAATTGGTGGCATATTGACGTGTTAAATAATATAGAATCAAGATTGTGTATGCGTTCGGGAAAAAGTGCCCGATCGCTTGTAGTGCCGGTTCGCTTGTGGATTACGTTACTAAAAACTTGTGGTGTCCCTACTAACGTAATCGGTAAGCGAACCGGCCATGTAAGCGAACCGGCCACCTCTCCAGAAAATAACTCTCTATATTGATTTACCATATTACAACGCGTAAAAATGCCACCAATTCGCAAAAAAGACCCCCTAAAATCCACTCAGGATGAGGGAAAGATCGAATTAGCTATTTCCGATTTAAAAAATGGAAGAATTCGCAGTATTCGTGAAGCTGCAAGAATCTATATGGTTGCTCGTACAACTCTTCAAGATCGAATGAAAGGAGTGCCGTATCGACAAATAACACGCGCCAACAACCATAAATTGAGTCAATCTGAGGAGGATTCGCTTGTCAAATGGGTGCTTGATTTAACTAAACGTGGATTACCGCCCCGGCACTTTCTCGTACGAGATATGGCTAATTATCTTCTCTCACAACATGGAGATCAACGGGTTGGAGATAAATGGGTATATAATCTTGTTCAACGTCGCCCAGAGATTGAATCCAAATTCTCACGAAAATACAACTACGAACGTGCCAAATGTGAAGATCCAAAGATTATACAAGGCCATTTTGACCGCGTACGAGATATAATATCTGAGTACGGCATCTTACCAGAAGATATCTATAATTTTGATGAGACGGGCTTTGCTATGGGACTCTGCGCAACTGCAAAGGTTATTACTGGAAGCGATCGATATGCTCAGCCAAAGCTTCTACAGCCTGGAAATCGAGAATGGGTGACTGCAATTGAGGCAACAAATTCAACCGGATGGGCTCTGCCTTCGTACGTGATTTTCAAAGCAAAGAAAAACGTACGATTAGGCTGGTTTGATGAGCTTCCGGATGATTGGAGAATCAATATTAGCGATAATGGCTGGGCTACAGATCAGATAGGATTAGAATGGCTTAAAACCCATTTTATTCCTCTTACTAGTGGTCGTACATTGGGAACATATAGTATGTTGATTCTTGATGGCCATGGAAGCCATTTGACTGCAGAATTTGACCGTACATGTACGGATCATAAGATTATTCCAGTCTGTATGCCTCCTCATTCTTCACATCTCTTACAGCCTCTTGATGTTGGCTGTTTTGCAGTTCTAAAGCGATATTATGGGCAGCTTGTTGAACAACGAATGAGGCTTGGTTTTAATCATATTGACAAAATCGACTTCTTAACAGCATTTCCACAGGCTCGTACAGTGGCATATAAAGCTCAAACTATTCGGAATAGCTTCGCAGCCACCGGATTAGTGCCTTTCAATCCAGATCGAGTTCTTCAACATCTCAATATTCAATTGAAGACTCCAACCCCCCCTCCAAGTCGATCAAGCAATACAGCATCATCCTGCTTACAAACACCTCAAAATATACGCCAATTTGTACGCCAGTCAACTACAATCAATAAGCGTATAAATAAGCGTACAGGAAGCCTGAATCAGAATGAAGAAATCAATCAGGCAGTCATACGGTTATCAAAAGCCTACGAAATACTAGCGAATGATGCTTTACTCGTACGGAAAGAAAACCGTGATTTACGAGCTGCGCATGAAAAAGAGAAGCAAAAGCGCAAAAGATCTAATAAACAGATATTCTATTGAGCAAGGGATTACTAGAGAAGAAGCTCAAGCGCTCGTACAAGGTCAGGTTAAGGCATCTCAAGCTGTTGTTACTGCTCCGGCTGAGCCGGAGCTCCCAGCTTCTCAACCAATCGTACGCCGTCAATTCCGCTGCAGTGGTTGTGGTGCTGAAGGGCATAAAATAAACCGATGTCCTAGTCGTACTGCTAGTTAATTTTTGTGTGAGAAATATATGCGGATTCGAAAAATGGGATTTGAAATCAATATAGAGAGTTATTTTTCGGGGAGGTGGGCGGGTTGCTTACATGGGCGGGTGGCTTACCGATTACGTTAATAATTCCCTTAGATTAGATTAGGTTAGATTAGGCTTAGCTTACCTAATCTCCGACAATGCTAACTTACACAGTCATGTGATTATATTTACGGACACGGTTAAGCTTTCCGTTGTTAAGAAGCATCAGAAAATGATGATTATTCTTGTTGGACACATACAAGAAAAATATGCCACTACAAAAGGGTTTGGACATAAGACTTTCCTTCCCAACGCAAGATAGCCTATTTCACAATGGCTCCTACACATGAGTATCCTGGAGAAGGTGGGCAAATGCATGATTTCACAATATAAAACTTTGAAAGGAGTTGTGAGCGTGTTGCGGGTACGCGGTTACCCTCTTACGGAGGTCACATGACTCTCGGAACATGTTGGAGCTCGGTTACGCTAGGATGAATACGGAATATAGGTAAATAACAAGAACTAGAAGCTAGGAATTTTCATGTATTGTTGCACACACTCTAATACAACGTTTCGGGAATGTCGATCCTTTTTATATGTGAAATCCCATACAAACTAGATCATGAGATGATGTCCAGTAGAACTTTCTAGACATAGGCACATAGAGCGGATTAGATATGCCTATCTCGTTAGTATGTGAATCCTGTTCTCGAAATTTCTTCATGTTAGCATTGTAAAAGATTCCTTGACTCATTCCCAATTATCGACTACCCGTCGCGTCGCCTCCCCCACCCTGCGGTTGGGAGTCGGCCGGGGCTCAAGGGCCAAAAAATATGAAGTCTCGTGTAAAATGTTTACCAGTCCACCAACGCCATATAAATTATATATAAAAACTAGACAGACAGTAAATACAAGCATAGTTTACCTACGTCCCTGAGTATCAAAGAAAAAAACGTAGTTTTGAGGCTCTGTTGGAGCCTCTTCTTCCTCCGGTTGTAGCACTCCAAGAACATGGCTCTTATGAATCCTCAATAAATCACCATCGTGATGGCGTTTTATGAGGCGATTCGCATCTTTTACATAAAGCGCACCGCTCGCTTTGACATGGCGCCTTGTAGATTTTTGATTCTTGCGTTTTGCAGTCTCACGAACCTTGGCAAAGCTCTCACGGTGTAGATCGCCCAATTCGGCTAAAGTGAGGCTTCCTTGATTCACCGTTTTTATACGTTTGAAAGGCCCGGGCTTGCTCCGTCCAAAATATCCTATATACTGTCAATCGACTTCTCAATCTTATTGATATAACGACGTAGTTTTATGACGGTTGATGGTGGAGAGATTGATTTTGTAGTTGGTGAGCTGGGAATAGTGTCATCCGCCTCGCCATAAATTTTTAGTGTATCCCCCTCAGCAACCATTGCTTCAAATGCTTCTTCTGGTGAAGACATTTTATCGAGTATAAGCTGAGGATTCAATGGCTAAATGCCTCGCTCTCTCCAACTGTTGCGAATCGTCCTCGTTGTAAAAGTTTTTATCCGAATATCGCGTAATTCTTCAAAAAAGTCGTTTTTGTCAAAATCGAAGCCATCTAAGCGCGCAACTTTGTTCACAACCTTCCCATGAACGTGTTTATATTGCTGAAACGGCACCCCATCGAGCGGTTGTAAAAAATGCGTGGAATGAGGAGGAAAACGGAACGGTTGAATGTGCCAGATGTGACAGTATTCAACGAACTGCATATTAAGGTGAGTTGTATGATTATCCATAAGAAGTAACCGCCATTCTAGTAATCCCCATTCTGGCTTTGAATAGTATTGAAAATGTTGAAGCCATTCAAAAGCGATCTCATCCGTTATAAATCCATTTTTAGCAGGTGCAACAAGCCATTCGTCATCTTGCAAATGCCGATACCATTCCTCCAAATGGACCTTGCCTTTTGGAATCAACAAAGGTGGTATAATCTTTCCTTCGGCGCTTACACCCTCAATGACAGTAATTGATTCTCGGGAGGACAGGCTAGAGACTCTTTTTGACGTTTTTGGGAATGCTGTTACTACCGCTTCATCTTTTCCTTGTCCGACAATGAATCCGGTCTCGTCGAAGTTCCAAAGATTCCGAGGTTGAATTTTGAGATGTTTTATCATGAATTTGAGGTCAATAAACCATTGCTCAACCTCGCCGTAATGCTCTGAAGCGGTACGTTCCTTTTCTTGAGACTTTTGAACAATTCTCACGTATTTTTCTGGCAAGCGACCAACAAAATCGTATACCCATGTTTTTCCAGCCCGGGGGGGCTCTCCCGGACCAGTGAAATCTTTGGCAAGCAAATAATTTGCACTTTCCTCAATTTGCTGGTTCATTGGAGGCGTACCCATATGATCTAGATACTCAAGCCATAGAAAAAGCGCTTTTTCTTGATCCAAAGACAATAGGCGGTTGATTGGTGGGCGTGTTGAGCGAGAGGGTAGGCCATGCCACCGTCGGGACAGTTTTTTACGAGACACCCCATATTCACGCGCCAATTTGCTAAAATTCGGTTTTTTTTTCGTGTTCGCACGCTAAGGACTTTTGCAATCAATGCCTCCTCTTCTTTGTATAATTTACGGGTCATTTTGGCTGTGTTTTTGATGTTTGTAAATGGCGGGTTGAGATTTTGAAGATTTTGGCCCTTGAGGCCCGGTGGCCCTTGAGCCCCGGCCGACTCCCAACCGCAGGGTGGGGGAGGCGACGCGACGGGTAGACCCTTTCATCTAGACAAGCAAGTTACATAGCACTGTTACATGCTCTTACTATAAGCTCATATTCGAGGCGTATTTGACAATACAGAGTACATCCACGCAATACCAGATATGTATTAACTCCCTCTACTACTGTTACACTGTATTGGACACCGCATTCCTTCTGCATATTAAAAAAATACCTACCCGTGGCAAGAAGAAACTTTACAAAACGAATTTTGGCAAGGTGATACGTATAGACTGCCGTAGTAATATTAGGGTTTGCTCTCGCTCCAACTGTAACCCCACAGGTTCTGGCACGTTGGAGCGCTACGAATTACCGACATAAGTTTAGGGCGCGGTTGAACAAGTAATCAGGCCTTTAGTCCGCGGGGCCGAAATATGAATGATACGTATTCAACTATCAATATACCCATCCTAAAACCACTTTTGGCCCCTGCATAACTAGCACTCCGCACGTGCCTACTTCTCAGTTAGCTTATGCAGAAGGCGCAAAATGGTCCTCCAGGGAATCTGTAACAACGTTACGAGGGATATGTATAATTACGTTCGAGAGGGATCACTGAAGGCTAAGCACACAAGGTAGGGTATGGAATAGTAATGTACTGAAACTTATCTCCTACTGCTGTTGCAGCATCTATCGTTTCTATATAGGCTTCCATGTTGTCTCATAGTTCCTTGATTGACCATGACCAGCTGAAGCATCCACATTTTTCCCACCATGCTGTTAAGGTATTGGTGCACAATGTAACGAGTCTGTCAGGCATGCTGGTTGTTACAGTATCTTCACTTCACAACTACCTATGTATTGCCTTTAGAGGTACTCCGTACTGAGTAAGCGGTTAATAAATACCTATGCTAACCAGAGCTAGTTAAAGTATTTTATATTAAAAGATAAGCACTTAATTGACACCCGTGTTGATCAGTTAGTAGTTACATATAAGGATTGACTAAGGCTTAATAAATGTGTCTCGCAGAGCCAATGATTGGAAACCCGCACTTGCGTCTCATAGTCTATACTATGTCAACTATATTCGAATCTATCATACAAAAAAGAAGTTTGTGAAGCTAATCTTGGCAACTATAACCCAAGTCTGAGCGTAAAAGATTAAAAGCCTACTGTTTTATCATAGAAACGAGGTCTCGTTAGGAGATTCTCCAATCCGTGACTTTTGTATGGGAAATCAGCCGTATTTAACTACTGACACGGATCCGACTATTTCTCTCTTGTCTCTGCACCTGAAAAAGAGGACTAGACTTTGATCCTCTCGTCAACTGACGTTTCGCTCAACTCCTGAATGTGGTTGGTACCAACAGCTGGCTCATCTCCGAACAATGCGCCAATTTCCTCAGGTGTCAAGCCTTTAGTCTCCGGGAAGAAACGCCAGATGATAGGCAATGCTAGGGCAGGGATGATAATGAACACCAGGTAGAACTTCCAGCCAATTTTGGTAAACGCTGTGCCAGCTGCCGTAAGATAGACTGCATTTAATGAAGATAAATATCTTAGAATGCTCCCTTAAAAGATAGATATTCATATACTACCTACCTGCATTCATTAGAAAAACACCGCTGGTCGCCATTCCGACACCCTGTGCGCGGATATGTGTTGGGAAAATCTCCGAACAGAAGATATAGCTGGATGCATCGACGCAGCTTCCATAGAACGTAACAAAGAGGAACATGAAAGCAATTGCTGCACCTGCACCTGCAAGGTTCGTATTGTCTGGCGTGCCATAGTGGGCAACGAGTGCAGCGACGATGGACACGCAGAGAATTCCACCGGCCTTATTTCTGTTAGCATTGTACGAGGATTGTAAACAGAATTGAGATCCTTGCCATTCCAAATAAAATAACGCGGACTCGTCCAACTCGATCCACAGTAAAGGAGTTAATCACGTTCAAGAATGCAGCCCAGCTGTTGTAGAACCCAGTAATCATCAAGGGTTTCCATCCAATAACATTGAGATTGGCAAGCTCAACAATCTACAAAAATGTGTTATGTCAGACTATGCATTTGTAAGCTGGGTATTCCTTTCTACAAAACCTTACCATATAGTTATTAATACTAGAATCCCCGATGTCTGCGTCATTGCCTGCAAGAAGAATCCAGTCAAGAGCCGCGATCTGTACTTTTTGTTTCGTAGCAGTTGAAACAAATTTCGCAAGGACTCTTCATTATCTTGTGCCAGCTGATTTTTGATTTGGAAAAATTCATCTTTCGCGCCGCAGTGTAATGGATCAGCTGGATTCTCATGGAGCCTTTCAAGTATATCCAGCCCTAGTAATTGTTACTAGCCTTTATCTGGAGAAGGCCTTTCTGGAAATTACCCTACCTTCTTTATCACGCCCACGAGATATCAACCATCTTGGGGACTCGGGAAGCTTGAAACTCCCAGCAAGAAGCACAAGCGGCGCGACAAGTTGAAGTCCAAACAGAAGTCGCCATTGTATATTTGGATTAGCTTTAAAGTACGTTCCCAAACCCGCCCAATTTACCAAGCCCTAACCTACCGTGATCAACACAATGTTTCATAACATCAGTTTCATGAAGCACTTCACTTACAAACGCAACTAGTGTCCACACACCGTGGAAACCAACAAGCCGTCCGCGCTGGGATGGAGGGGAAATCTCCGAAATATATGTCGGAACTGTACAGTTTATCATATCTGCTGCAATGCCTCCCAGACAACGGCCGACGATGAGCATCGCAACATGAACTGAAGAGGTCTGGATGACAGCTGCAATTATGCAAATTGTCATGATTATTTGAATTGCCCGACGGCGTCCGAATGTATCTGACAACCAATTCACGGTCAAGCAACCGAGAAACCCACCTGCATAGAACAGGCCATTACACAGATCGAGAATGACGGCGCCATAAGACGAATCCATCGCGAGATTGAAGTAATTCCACCATGATGTCTGTCCGATTACCGTGCCGAAGATGCCGGAGGTGAATCCATAAGTAAACGATCCAAGGCAGACGAAAAGAGCAACACAGTAATTGTACCTGTTTGCTTTGACTCGGATATGGCTCATCTTGTTTGTTGATAAGGGTAGAAAAAACGCCTTCGTGATTTTCGCACGGTTCCTAGGTATATTGAATTTATTCTACGTATATATTCAGAAGCTATATACAAATTACTGGGGCTCTTAGCACAGCCAATCTGGTCTTCGTCTAGCTTATTTCTATAATTCTGTACGCGGGTTTCCAAAATTCAAACTGCCAGTCTTGCCTCATGGATGAAGTTAGTTGTCACTTCAGCCTAGTGGATTAATACTTCTATCACTCATGGTGAATGGTTACTATGCATTAGCGTTCGTATTCGTATTAATCAATACTCGGGTTTTCCTGATCTAGAGTCTTATACAAGGCCTGAACTCCACATGGTCTGCTTCTCCAAACAATACGTGCTACCTGACCATATCTTGTCTGAGTTTTAAGAATATTGGCCAGTCTTGATTAGCCAGTTTGTATATACACTGAGACAAATAACCCTGTCAATAAACATAGTCTTATTAAGTCAATCTAAAGTACATTGATAAGATTCTCTCCGATCTCGCCACCTTGGAAGCCAACGATGAATAAGTTAGGCTAGCCGTATTGACTTTCCAACTTTGAAGAAGGGTGAAGAGGATCGCAATTCTTCATCCACTCACAAGTTGAAGTCCCGCGAAATTCTAAAACTCTTTTTTATTAGCTAGTACGCGGTGAACATAATCGCTGATATTAAACATGCCTTTGCAACTACACAAATGGACCGATAGAGAAGATGAAATACTTCGAAAAGAGGTTTTGGCGCAACGTAAGTCTTATGTTTTTTTTTGAACCGAAAAGAAAGGTAATGTACCGTCAATTGACTTTGCCGGTTGTGGGATTTAGTGGCACAAGGCGAGGTCAAAGACTGGTGCTGTATCGCCAGTCAATTACCAGGCCATACCAATAGAGATTGTAGGAAACGGTGGCATAATGTTGTGTCTGGAGGCCTTAATAAGGGTCATTGGACGGCTGAGGAAGATAAGCTTCTAATCGACGCAGTTGCAAAACACGGGGAAAGGTAAGTACCATCCGACTTACCTGGCTCTTCGGTTATCCACTCTTGGTTCAGATGGCCCTGATGCTTTTTGTTTCCACTGACCTTGTTTTCAGCTGGACAGTTGTGGCAAATAATGTCTCGACTCGAAATGCGGACCGTATGTCACTTTTTTTCCCTTCAATTTTAGCAATAATATAGAGAATGAAATGGCTGACATCGACTGATCCGGAGTTAAAGAGTGTTCGAAGCGATGGAAGCAATGTCTTGATCCTGACTTAGACCGGAGCCAATGGTCTGAAGAGGAGGTAACTCATTTGTCTCTGTACCCGTACTTGTTGCATCACAGTCATTAACCCTTGGAATTGAAAGAACCGTCGATTGTTTGACGCATATGAGAAAAAAGGGCGACGTTGGAAGGAAATACAAGTAGAATATTTTCCGAATCGTTCAAGGAACGCCATCAAGAACCAGTACGTCTGCTTGTTTACTGGTTGAGAACGGGATTATGTCTAACCACCTAGGTATTTCAGATATACAACTTTGAGTCGACGATTACGACAACATGCCGAGCGAGCGCCGACGGGACGGAGAAGGGCCGAACTTTCGACAAAAACCGGGGAGCAGGAGCAGCAGAGACAGAATATGAACACACATAGTGCAAGCATCAGATCAGACGTTGAAGAGAAGCTGGATCTGGCAGAATCGAACTGTTTTTCGTCGGCTGATGATTCTAGCGATGAAGATATGGAAATGGCCGAGGCCTCCGTAGAGAGCGACGTGCAGCAACGTCTCTCAGCGAATGTATCTCTTATGGAGTCCAGTAACACCAGTATAGATAGCAGTTTGCCTTGCATTCCTTCGCCAGCGGATGCAATGATGTACGCCTCTTCGTTATCTCACGAATATGAAATAATGATAGAATCCGGACTGGAAGGACTCTTGGAAAACATCACGGAGCTTGAACCATTTCCCTCTCTTGAAGGAGTACGCGGCGACACCGACCAGCTCCGGATCAACCCGTCGGGCGAAATCTCAGTGCAGACTTTTGCGAACGAGGGAGGTAAAAACGATGATGATGATGGAAATATGCCCTTAGCACTGCCCTTTCAGTTCGACGACGGAGGCATGTTACTTCAGCAGCAAACATACCCTATCACCAAGATCGCAGAAGATGATGAGATGGCTGCGGTGGGCTATCCAGATATTCCCTTAAAAAGTCTAATGCCAGAGCATAATTCTGGCTCTGCCAGCCCTGAGAGGGTTACTTTGACACTGTACAACCCCAGCTCGGACACAATTGCGTCTCTGATGAAGGTTGCAGTATCAAACAACTCACCATTCCTATTTGAAAGGCATTGATGTGAAAGGCACAAAGGGAACCAATGTTCTGGCATGATGTTGTGTATGCTTAAGTCCGTTAATTCCAGGACTACTTTGCTGGTTTCTCTTTTTTTCCTAAGGCAATTTGCCCTTTGTCCACCCGCGCGACCCGCACGATCCCTTTATCTATTCACAATGTCTATCTAGACACGAGGAGACTTAGGATTCGGAGAATTATCATGCGATCATGTGGAATCTATACATTAATTGATAGAAGAGACACGCCTTGTCCAGAGAATACGATATTGCTGTTCTTAGTAATACTCCTATATATCCTTTATATCCATGGGTGCCTTGCATCAATACAATTAGCCACAGGGGAGATGGACTCATGGTTGTAAATCATAGAGACACTGCCGATGGGAAGTAATCGATGGAGTATGATAGCTACTGGGTTTTCTACAGTTCTTGCTGTCGGTTCAGTTTATTTACAATTCCCCCAACCCAGTGACTTCCATCTTTGTATGTGGAACTCTCCACTGATTGTGTGATTAAATCCCCAGGCAGCATGTTTGCAATGCGGGTTGCTAGGGACAGAAGCAATGTCATATTGAATTCTAGTGCAGGAGGAGTCCATCCTAACTCAATTGGCAATCTTTCATATTCTGCAACAGCACGTTAATTATGAGCTCGGACAAAGGGATTTAAGACGAAGTTAAGGAAAGGGATTGACATACGAAAGAAGGAATCGACCCAATCACGACGGGCCTCACCCTTGAGAGTATCTCCGAAGATTGAGAGATAGCTGGCCGTCGTAGCTGTGCTCCCGTCCAAGTCAAAGAAGAAATGTGGATTCGTCTTGCGTGAGGTTTCAATGCGTGATCGTAGGGCTGACACAGCCTGGGGTAGCGAGATGATCGACTCATGGAACCAAGCGCGTGTCTCTGCATAGATGGTTTCGTTGAAGCTATGGTTATCTCCGAAGTAGTAATCTCCCCGAGAGAGGGAGTTGTCGTGCTCGATGGCGCCGTGCAAGTTGAGCATGTCGAGGTCGAAGACCGTAGCGGACGGGGCTGGATTTGTCTTGAAAGCATTTGTACCCGCCATAATAGCTATATCTTCGGCCACATTAAGACTTGCCTTAAGTCCGGGGATTAGATCGTCCATAGTGATGTTACGACCTGATCGAGGAATGAAGCCGTGATTTGCCGTTGTGTTTAGGGCTGGGCAAGGGCCGCGAACTACCAGGGGCAAAAAAAAGAACCCTTTGTCAGCGATCTAAGCGTTTTAATTGTGTTGTTTGTGGTTCTCACTTATCCGCATCAGGCCCTGGAGCAATCCAGGGATGAATAAGAACTATAGGGCTTTCGCCTGGCTTGACCAGGAGGCCAAGAACACTATCGCCGAAAATCGCATTTTTTGTGCTGAGGTTGCACTGGGGTATTTCCAAAGGCAATGATGCCGGGAGGAGAAAGAAACGAGACAGCAATATCAAGAGTTCCAACTGTTTTCGGTGCATCATGAAACGTTATTCTTTATCCCCTTTTACAGGTCCAATGCAGGACCCCAGTTGTACGCGGGTCCCAATGCTAAGCTTTTCCTGGTCATATCGTATGGTACCGTACTGACGCTATTGTATGGTTTGATATGGTATGGTATTGTATTATCGATAAGACTACGAAGTATCCGTAATCTCCGAGCAATACGGAGTATGGAGTCCGGAGATAAGCACGAAGTCCCCGTGCTGATCCTGAACCCTAAATTCAGTTCTAACTTTAACTCCGACCAACCACAAACGTTTATTTCACCCACTCTGACATGAAGCGGCCAAAATGAACACGATGGCTTGGCCTTATATTTTAAAAGATACTTACGTTAGCTAAATAAAGGCAAGAATAAGGTTCTTCTAATACGAAGCATCATCCTCTATTCGTTTTTTCCTTCTCTTGAATGCACGATACCTCTAGATAGTGCGACGAGGGACGAGCTTAATTCCCATAGTCACCATGTCTTCAGAGACGAACTCTGATATCTCGAAACGTGTTGTGGAAGACCCCGTTCTCGCTAAGTCTACTGCCGACGAAGAGGCGGCTTTGGAAAAGGGACAGGAAACCACACCAGATGCTCCAGGAGCAGAGGCAACAGAACCAGCATCTCCTCGAGATGTTCATGGATTATCGTGGGTTCTAGTCATTATCAGTATTCTCGGTTCAACATTTCTGTTTGGGTTAGATAACACCATTGCTGCCGATGTGCAACCTGCAATCATTGAGCGGTTCAATTCCATCAACAAGATCTCATGGGTTTCTGTTGCGTTCATGATGGGAGCTGGATCTACCAATCTATTCTGCCACGTTACATGAAAATGAGTATTTTGATCGTTAGATAGATGGGCAGTAGCTAATTAGCTGAAACACAGGGGTTAGATGTATAGCCAATTCAACCTCAAATACCTCTATATCATTTCAATAGCCCTCTTTCAGATTGGATCTGCCCTATGTGGTGCAGCCCCCAACATGGATGTCCTGATTGTTGGTCGTGCAATTTGTGGTATCGGCGGTGCTGGTTCATACGTTGGGGTTATGACGCTGCTTTCAGTGTTGACCACAGATCAAGAACGCCCGGCTTATCTGTCGATTCCGAGTATTACTTGGGGTACAGCGATGGTTCTTGGTCCTATTATCGGAGGTGCTTTCACCGTCAGCAAAGTCGGTTGGAGATGGGCTTTCTACATCAACCTATTGATTGGTGCAGCCTGCGCCCCGGTCTACCTCACTCTTGTTCCTTCTAAAGACGCTCGTCCTGGTGCCACCATGAAGGACCGCACGAAGAAGATTGATATTATCGGGTTTATCCTTTTGTCCGGCATATTCGTCTCGCTTTTGATGGCAATTTCTTTCGGCGGGGCTGTGTATCCCTGGAACAGTAGTCGCATCATTGCACTCTTCGTTGTTGCCGGAGTTCTGGCCATTATCTACTGGCTACAGCAAGGCTTCACTTTCGGAACTCCCAAGGCGAATCGTTTGATACCATTTGAATTCATCAGAAATGTTCAGCTGGTGCTTGTTTTCTTTTGAAAAACGACTTCCGCAACAGCTACATACATACCAGTCTACTTCCTGCCACTCTATTTTCAGCTAATTCGCGGGGATTCGGCTCTGATGGCAGGTGTACGGTTACTACCTCTGGTGTGCTTCCTGATTGCTGCCATTTTGTTTGCCGGTCAAGTAGTCAGTCGTACAGGACATTGGCAGGCTTGGTTCTTCGGCGGCTCGGTGCTTGTCCTCATCGGAAGCGCATTGCTTTATACTGTCGATGAGCACACCAGCAATGCAAAAATCTACGGCTATTCCATTATTGTTGGTACGGGTGCAGGGTCGTTTCTCCAGTTACCGTTTGCCGCAGCATCATTCTCCGTGGCCCCCAATTGGATCCCTGTTGCGATAGGTCTGATCTCTTTCGCACAGCTTGCTGCGCCCTCGGTCACATTGTCGATTGCAAATACGGTCTTCGTCAACAAGGCCACCTTGCACCTGATGGCATACCTACCGGAATACTCTGAGGACCAGATCACTCGCATGATTTCCGGCGTTGGCAGTCAGTATCTCGACCAAATGTCTACCGGTCAGCGTGAAGGTGTGTTTAGTATTATCACTCACGCAATGGGCAAGTCTTATACTCTTGTGATCACCTGCGGTGCTACTAGCTTGATTCTATCCACGATCCTGGTTGGTCTGAACTTTGCAAACCGAAAGAAGAGCAAGACCGCAGAGAGTGATTCTACCTAGCTTTGAATGGGTGAAAAGTGAAAAGTCTAGACCAGTGTTCGGTGTCGTTCCGGCTTAAAAGTTGAGACATGAGATTGGAAGATAGAGCGATGATTCTTCAAATGGATTTCGAGTTATTATAGCTATTCTAATTACAGGGCGGCCTTCAAGGCTATCCGTGGATGGTGATACGCCACCTAAAGTTTTTCATTTTGTCCCTTCAGAAGTTTGAGTTGACATCTTTGCAGGTCAACCCCTGAGGAATTTTATATTCATTATTATAATTAGATTTGTCTTGTAACAAATTTGCAATGAAGTCTTTTCCATCAGAAGGATAGAAATAAGTAGAAGTGGTCAACTGGGTTTCTTGTTTCATTCCTCTTGTAGTGTTCTTGACCCAACTGAATACCATGTTTCCGACTTCGACAACTTCTTATATACACATTCTGACAACCTTTAGGTTGGATAATGATATAATCGGCTAAAAATTTTAGATTCGTGTCCGCGATATATTTCACCCTTCTAATTCAAGTGTGACTTCTATATCTTTTCCGTCTCGAACGCATCGACCTGCAACCCGGAATCGATCTGGTCAGGTACGCGATCCTTAAGTGCAATCCAGTCTACGCATGTCTGTTTAATAGAATACGGCACTGTCATCTTTGCCAATTGATCCGGATCACGCATTAATGTCACCGAGAATCCAGCAGAGAGGTGAGGGCCGATATGCTAGGAGTACAGTAATGAAACGTCAGTCCTTTAATACCTTGAAAGAAATAAGATGTGTCATCAAGAAACATACGCAGTGAAATGGCCAGAGACCAGCATTATCAACGTCATCAATTTCAAACACCATATATCCCAAGGAGCGAATCATCTGCGTGTCGCGGCGATTGGGGTTAGAAGGGTTGACGATAGTGCCATCCCATTCTCCGACACCTTCGGCGAGAATCTTGACTAGTTTCACAAAGTGAGCAATTTTTAAATCACATGGTATACAATTTTCTCAATAAGAGGGTAAAAATACTAAGTTACATACCGTTATGACCATGTATGTGCATCGGATGAGGAAAATCGATTGGATTCTTCAGAAATACTCGAATTGTCCGCGCCTTCCCAGTATCAAAAACATTCCACTGGTGCCGAAGCTTTGCACGCCTTTGTTGGCAAGAAACAACACTGGATTCGTTAGGTCCGCTTCTGCGACGTAACCATTCATAAGCCAGACCCATTGTCCGGTGGCGTTCATAATATTTCCAATCTCTAGCACCTTGAAATGATTGGGCTCTTTTGCGGCGGCAATGGGATAGAAAGGTTTGGTAATACTTATAGATTCCTGCACCAGTACTATTAATGATTTAGGATATCTGGAATAGAGGTGGAAGTTCACTTACTCCTCCACAGTCACTGTCATCGATTGGGTGGCCACTAGTACTCGGCATCACGTCTATTATATCATCCGTAAAGTATGCAACTGCATGTGCGCTGTGGTGGTTTGTAAACGAGCATAGATCACTAATATAGGAGCGCACCCAGACTGGCTCAACATGGTCTTCAGGGACCGTGAGTACACCATCCACACGCTGACCTACAGCAAGAGTCACAACATTGGTATTATATGGTTGCAATGGGGTAAAGTCATTGGCAATGACCTCAAGGGTGAAGTTATCGACACTAAAGCGTTGCATCCCCTCGGCACCGGCGTTGATCAATCGCAGGAGATGTTTCTTCCCAGGCTCTAAACGAAATTCGGTGAGATTGTGGGTATCTGGAGAGGGTGCACTACCGAGAGAGTCTGTGCAGCGCCAGTCGCCTTTTGCATTGATCAGGTTGAGATCGCTAGGTGGCGCAGCTGGAAACGGTCGAGGCCGTAGCACTTCTAGGACTACGTCGCGATAATAACGATGGAAGTAGTCCGTCAAGAGGACTGGACCCATATCAATATCGTAGTTCACGTGTTTCGGATCGTGAATAACCATTGCTTTGGCATAATTATCAGTTGCTCACGTCAACCGGAATCGAGGTGAAACATTCATGTCATACCTCCAAATATACCATTGGCATACTGAGCCGAATAATGTGCGTGGTACCCTATGGATACGTCAGCCATTGAACTCATCATCTGTAGCGTCACCATTAACATCAATGATTCAACATACAAGATGTTCCATACGGCTCTGCTTTGAAAGTGTACTCAAGAGACTTTCCCGGCGCGATAGGACATTGTGTAACCCCTGGAACCCCATCAAACCAAGGAGTACCCTTTTGAAGAATGCCATGCCAGTGTAATGCTGTTCCTTCTTCTGGATCTTCGATCTCATTATGAACGGTCACCGATATCGTGTCGCCGTAATTGGCTTCGATTAACGGCCCCGGGAACTAGTCATTGATAAGGAGAGATGGACGGTCAACGCCGTCTAAATTTACAATTCCCCGCTTAATCGTGAAGTTGTATTTTCGAATTTCTCTGGTGCTTGGTGATTGTGTACTGATCGGCTCCTGGATGGCAAAAGGTACTGGTTTAGGTGTACTCCATGGCAGGAGATTCGCTAGGAAGGCAAATAGGAAGAAGATAGAAGACTCGACTCTATCGTAATCTAGATACATTGTGAGAATCTAGCCAGGCAAAAGATAAAGTTGTATCATTGAATCAAATCACAATTCATTTTTATGTAAGAAGCCCCTGTTTTGTTGAGACAACCTGAACCGGAGTACACCTTCACGCTGTCAAGTTAGGGTTAGCCTAGAACCCGCGTAACCATCCATCAAATAATGTGCATTAAAGCATAACAAAGAAATTTCCCTAATCAAATTAGAAGCTTCAATCTTTATGACATTCTTTTTGATGCTTATCACATATCACGATCCTTCATTTAAGGAGCTCATCTGACAGACTAACATGATTTTGCTTCGAGGCTTGTTACCCATCGGACTGTTACTGCTCTGTTGCGTGCACTTTGTCAGCGCATTGGAGCAGTATCCCCTTCGGCCCACAAAGTCAAGAGATCCAGATGGTTTTCTTTCCCCAGCTGTCAGCCTCGATTCCGGACTTATTGTAGGAACTCGCGTATCAATACCGTCTGCCGCCGCAATAGTCGATCAGTTTCTCGGGGTCCCTTTCGTTCAGTCTCCGCCGGAGCGATTCTCTCCACCGTCGAAGCCCTCTACTTGGGATGGTCTGCTGGAAACAAAGCATGTGAAACCTGCTTGTATTCAGCAGTTTGCCTGTCAGTTAATGATATCTGTTATGTCATGCATGAAACCGAATGGAGAGTCAGGTGTTCAATCGATGAACTGCGGCAACATGACTTTGCCAATGCATCTACTCGAGATACTCCATTCTATTGGCGCAGAATTTGCATCTTTGATCATTTAAATGCGTTGGTCGGAAGTGCCTGAGAAGGCTCTGATGCTGACTGTACTTCTTGCTATATTAAAAGCAAATCAGGGGCTTTTTAGCACTCTTAATGTGCTCCTAATCTAGCTTGCGCTTCTTCTATATAAGAGCCTACTTATCATCTTCCTCATTTTTGGTCTGATTTACTTCCACCCTGAGGAGTCCATCATCATCGCTCACACTTCATTTACGTTTTGGCTGGCCTCGAAGTGGTCCACCTTTCTTAAAATTACAGTAGGAGATAATTATGGCTGTGGCTATGTTGCGTCACTACCACTCCCCTTCGAAGTCCTATTTAATTGGAACAGCCATCAGTGCCTCCACAAGCATCACCTGCTCAGGACGCGTCTCATCTTCCAGCTGTAGGTCTTCAGACGTGTCGACCATTGCCTGCCCTACAATACATTAATCCATCAATCACATTATCATATGTCTATCAGTAGTATACTGTTTATAGGCTCTTCTTCATCTTTTTATCCATCTTGCGGCCTAACACATTCTAGTAGTAACCTCAAAAATACTTCCAGTTAGTATTAAAAATGCCTGCATGGCTGTATCCAGGTAGGTTTCGACTGTCTACTCTATGTTCTAGTGTGAAGCACCATTTCAAAAATCGAAATATACAATCTATAGATACTTGTCTGAGAGCATTTTCTGGGTCTTTTCACTACATACAATCTAGTTTATTCTCTCCATTTTTTTGACAGAATCTTGACGTAAGTCAGCAGACAATATATATAATGCATAGATAAGTGTGCGTCAGTGCAGGACAAACTGATGCCAACGATCAATTATGCGTGACTTTAACTTTTTAGTGCCTTCGGCCCGGTTGAATGCTGGATCCTGGTAAGCGCGACCTTTAGAAGTAGTGAGCTGTGCAAAGTTGTCCCCATGTGGTTATTAAGGACGTATACTCCGCCGAGACTGCGGTATCAGGTTTTGAGTCGATATACTACCAAGGTTATCCTGGCTCAGTGATATCTGTATCTGACGTGTGACAGATTGAAAGGCTCATACCACTCTCCGTCTCTGATACATCGGGTTACCAGCCCAATGTTTATTTGGCATCGTCTAAGACTCGAAGAAATTCCTATTGAGAAGTCCAGAGAAAAGAGGGAGTCTGTGGGAGAGAGTGTTAGTATGGCTGAAGGGGACTTCTTTGAAGTACTTATACTGCTCTCGGAATGGAAGTCACTGGAGCGGAATGGTGCTCGCTGAACGAAACGATTAGGGCCTGGGTGGTGACTGGCGCTGGAGCGGTGGGTCCGATGGCTTGACTACAGAGTGCGTGGTGATAGATGTATGAAGTGCGTGGCGGGAGGCCAATGTACCACGCAAGCCAGAAATAGAGACCGTTTGAGCCTAGCGCCGCTGCTCGGGTACATATAGAAAACAAATACAGACCATGGAATTAGGAAATTAGTGAAAGATAACAACTTCTAGGAAAGGGAGAGTTACAAAATGTGGAAAGAGTATAGTCGGATTGTTGTAAAGTATATATCTCATTTGACAGTGAATTCTTTCTTTCTTTCCCCGGTCTCTGAGCGTCTGGATGTTGATCTAGTATACTTAGACAACTTTATTTCCGGATAAATTTACTTTCCGCTTGCCAAACCACTCAGTTTTCTTGCCTTGTCCATCCCAGAACTCGTTGAGCAAGCGTTCGAGATTGGAACGCTTTACCATGATCTGGTCACTGGGGTACGCAGCACTTTGGCAGTCTTCCCAAAGCTTAATGATCTCAGAGCAAATTAGCTTCATGCGCTTAATTTTGCTGTTGTCCCGCAAACTGCGGCGGTAACAAGGAGAATAATGAAGTTCGGCTCTTTGATTCATAGCTTCAACGATCTCTTCTGGCGCTGTGCGAACGAGGATCTTGCATTTCCTCAAATTCATGCCATATATTGCCTCGAATCTTCGAATAGCATTTTGCTGTCCGCCTATGTTGTTGGCCTGCATCCATTCAATGGCTTCTAAATCCATATCTATGACGGGGTAGTAGGAAGGATCTCTCTGTCGTGGTGGTACTCTGAAGAAAGGTCGTAATACGCTTTCATTCATTAATACAGCAATGCGTATACGCATCAACCTTTCCTTCATTGTGTTGAGTTGCTGCTCTTGGTTGGTGATATACTGCCTTAGATCATTGATCTCCTGTGTTTGGTCGGCGAGTATCTTTTTTTGGTCATCTGTTTGTTGTTTGTTTTGGTTGATTACCTCTTGGAAGAGGCTGAAGCTGCCTTGATTACCACTCATTTTGACTCTCCTGAGGGCATAGCCAAACCTTGTAACAAGCATCATTCGTAATGCTGCATGTAGATGTAGAAGGGAACTATTGCATTTATACACCTTTAATTGGGTTGTGAAAAATGCGAGACGGTTGGATTCTTCTGTTTATTACAGGAATGAAACACATCATCAATGCCATTCTCTTGGTGCACCATGCCGGGCTTTGAGAAGTTGCAGTGAAAGTCAAGTCTTTCAAGTCTTAGTGCCAGTGTTTCTCTTTAACTCAGGACGTGCGACTTGACCCAAACTGGTCTTGGATAGTAATACATCCTAGATAATTGGGTGCTTGATTGCAATAATCTTTATGACCAGTCCCTGAAATATATCAGATGGTTTTATAGTCAGAATCAGTATAGGATTTGGAAATCCGACATGAATTCAGGTAAGGAGTATTGTTATGTCTTTGATCGAAAAAAGCTAGCTAAGTATAAATCAATAATAACTCTTTACTGGCTTATACAAGGAGAAGCGGCCTTAACAGCCGTAGACGAAGCCAAAAGAGAAATTCATTATCTGTCGAGGTAGGCAGACCTTTGAGAACTAGATATATCTGAGATCAACACAACTCTCAATATCAGTAGGGGGTATTGCTACTCATTCATGGATAAAGAAATCTATACCGGGAATCTCGATACCACAAGTGTATTGATGATTGATAGTTCTCTATATAGGTATTATGGTCTCATCTTTTATATCGTGGTATTAATGAGGATAATGGTATAAATTCCATTCTACTTAGCTCTCGAAAGACAAAGTCAGAGAGACAAGCCATTGTGAGCAACACCCCCTCAAACAGTCTAAGCCCTCTGAAACATGCGCTTTGTGTCCTAAACAGTATACTATTTGTTATACCCATAGAGCTCTTTGACCTGATGGGACCCTTTAGACTTTCTCGGTTCCCAAAATGGATACGAGACCAGGAGCTCCTTAGGGTTATTAGGGTTTCGGTTCCGTTTATTGTGCTATCGTTTAGACACGCGATCTTCCCTTTCAGAAGTACATTGTTATCGACGTCACCCTTGATTGCTGTGATGGTAGGGGTAGAGTAGCAAAGAGAACAAAAAGTCCTCACATTCCCAAAGTTTGCACCGATACATCTTTCAGGATGACATTTCGGAGAGAGGGAGTGGGGCTCTGACAGTCTATGTACTGCCGTTACTTGATAGTACTTATATATTATAAAGTGGCAGCTATTCTTGTGCATTGGAAGCTCAAACTTCGTTTACACCGTGATAGAATCAGACAAAAGGAATCATAGTACAGAGTAGTTATATACATGCCGTGTATTCGATAGCCCTAACCCTATAGCAGTGAGGGTTAAGTTGGCCAAAGGCCCACCAACATGTTAGCGGGGCTTTCAAGGTCTCCATAACTATTTGATAGGCCGATTTCTGAGACACTATCCAACGGTCTGCTCCCGTCCGTGGCGGAGACTTTCCCAAAGTTAGAAGTTTGGGTTGCTATGACCGTTAATCGGCATTTATCAGTTGGAAATGCCGATCAATGCCGTCTAGCCATACCAACTCAAACCAACTTCAAAATCAGTTGTTGAGCAAGTTAGCTTTGAGACTTGAATCCCAACACTTGGCTTCTCTCCCAAGCACCGGGCGTAGTAGATCGTATTTTTGATGTGACGGCAACTTCTGTCTCTTTCAAAATATGCCTCTGACTTTCCCTATCCCCGTCGGCGTCAACAGACTGGATTCGCTGAAGTGTGTCCATCTTGACACCCGAGCCTAATGGATGATGTCCACTTCTAGAACGCCTCGCGTTGTGGCCGTTGGCATAAGGAGCGTTGTATGGGGTGCCATTGCTTCCGCCTGCGGAGGAACGGCTGAATATTGGAAGAGAGAGCAGAGGACGAAGGGCTGGGAGAGAGCCTGCAATGATACCGATGCCTTCTTCAATGACGGACCAGAGACCAATTGACCCGGTACTGAACATGAATTCGGCCGGGTTACTGTAGAGACTTAGATAACGGAGCCGAACGATGGTTGCGCAGCTCGCACTGAGGGACGTTAGTACGTAATTTCTCCAGAATTTTTGCATAGAGACCGGGAGATAACTCACAAAGCAGCCATTCCCAGAATGACCATGACCGAAAACTTGACCTTCCTTTTCATCTGAATATTCCACAATAAGATCGCAGGTAAAATCGCCAAGGAGAAATCAGTCACAATCTCAACAGCAGAGAAGAAGAAGCTGACGTCGCTGTTGAGCTGGAGATTGCATGTCCCGTTCGTAGTTTCACCCCACAAGGTCGTGATCGGATGACAGATGTTGGCAACACCAGCCATGAATATGATGGCGGCTGCAATACTAGCAAACATGACACCTCCAATAGTCCATGTAGCAATTGATCGCGAGCCTGCAATGCGCAGAAGAGTAACAGCAATGCTGCATTTTATGGCTGCTGCGCCGGAGGAGTAGAAGAATTCGGCGATGAAAAATAGCTTTACTAGATTGTGAGTATATCGGCCCCTAAGGTGGGTTGTACGGCGTACATACCTTCGTTCCTTTCATCCTTTCAGCAGCAGGTATGGCTGCAGACAGTTGTCCGGAGCCATAGAAACAACAGACAATGCATAGACTAGCTGTCACAGTGTATAGCAGCTGTTGAGGCGCGGCGTTAGCCATGCCTTATACTTAGGAAGCAGGAAAAGGATTACACTCACCAGACCGAATAACATCAGATAGTCATCTAGTCCTAAAGCTTTCCTCCATACTCGCACTCCTACCCGGGCAGCGAAAACAACCCAGCTAAAGGTTAACAGGATGATAGAAGTGTAGAGAAGGGACACACCGTCTCCTGCCGGTTTGACCATGATGGATAGCAGCACGCTTGAGTGTTCTGATTCATGTCATGCGATAGGAGATATTGACTGGGAAAACTTGACAGGTTGAAGAATATATACAGAAGACCAAAGGTGATATGGGGAAAGATTTTCCTTTTTCAATTTACATTTCACACTTGAAGAAATGCTTTAATGTCATGAGCATAGTGCGCAATCGAAACTCCATTAATGATGTGGAGAAAGTAAGTTCAGTGTTCAGACGCCATAAGAAACGGTCAAATTTCGAGAATTAGGTAAAATTCATTGTTGATCAGACCGTATTCGACTCCACAGCCTTGGTCCAGCCGTTGGCCCGTTATTAATTTGTTATTTGCATCGAAACCATCTGAAGATCTTGGCAGTTGACAAGCACGAGGCTTGAGCCCTTTCCGCGGCGATGAGTGTTGAGCCCCTGGAAAGAAGAATACGAGTTTGTCGTGAAAATTCGCGAGCAACATGGAACCACGAGAACCGTTGAAAAGCCGTTAAAAGAGCATTTGGTTCAGACTGAACAGGGGTAACATCAACAGCCGGAAAATCTTCCGAAACGCCAGTTCCAGTATCCACAAGCGTGGCGGCACCTGTCATGTCGTTCCCGGAGTATTGAGTACCCACGATGGCACAATACACAAATCCCGAAAGAGTCTAACGTACAAAAGTAGGACTTACTCCGGCAATCCACGTAAACTAGCAGGGATCCCGCTGCCAATTCCTCCTTCGGACGCACTTGTTCTCTTAGCCTATTTTGAAGCCGAAAGTACATAAAATGGCGACGCTACTCCCTGATCTGCAGAATCTTCCCTGGCTCATAGCAAGGCATTTATTAATATACGATAAATAGTCTTGTCGTTTCTTTTTCCACTCATCTCTCGGCATATCCCTTCTCGAACCAACAGCAATGGCCGAATTTGTGATCAAGGACGAGGATTTGAACGGCCTCAAGGGCAAAGTTGTGATTGTCACGGGTACAGCCATTTGTCTGTTTATGTTTGGTAATCTCGAACTGATTTAAAGTTCTGTTACAGGCACTTCGTCTGGCATAGGTCTAGCAACTGCCAATCTACTCCTCTCCTTGGGAGCATCCGTCGTCGGCGGCGACATCCAGCCTTCAGCTACCCCCGAATCCACACCTAACTGGCTATTCGTGCAAACCAATGTAACTGTCTGGACCGACTTGAGTAATCTGTTCAAGAAAGCAAAGGAACATTTCGGTCGGATCGACCATGTTTATGCGAACGCGGGCATTGGACCTCGCGCCAACTACCTAGCCCTCGAGACAGATGCGAACGGAGAGTTGAAGGAGCCAACATTTGAGACTTTGGATGTCAACCTGAAGAGTGTAATGAACACGGCAACTCTTGCCGTTCATTATATAAAGCAACAACCCGAAGGTGGAAGTGTTGTGCTTATGGGCTCCAGCACTGGATTGCAGCCCCTCCGTGCTCCGGATTACTGTAAGTCTCGATGAGAGGACGTGTCGGAGAGAATATCAAGCTTACTTTGAATATATAGCCACAGCAAAGCACGGTGTTCTCGGATTCGGCAGAGGCTATGGCCGTCTTGTGCAGGTCGCAGGACTGCCTATTCGCATAAACACTCTCATGCCATCCTGGACATCCAGCAATATCCTTCCGAACTTGGACGGAATGATGCAGGGCATCTCGCACGAAGCTCAGCCGGGTCTAGTCGTTGCTCGGTGTGTTGCGTATCTCATGAGCGATACCTCCAAACATGGAGAAGCGATCTATGTGTCTGATGGAAAGTACAAGGAAATCGAAAAGGCAGTCCTCTCGCCTACGTTCAAGACATCTATCCTGGGAGAGGGAAATCCCAACGACGATGAGATTTTGGAGCGTATGTTGGCACTTGGGAAATAGTCTATCAAAGTGTATATAGAATCTTCGTTATCGGAGTGACTTCATAGATAAGCGGCGGGCGATAAGCGATAAGACAGGGGCTTATCAAGTCGGACATCCCCGCGTTCGAATGTCAACCTCAATCAACATATTGACTTCATAACTCCAAATATTCTGGTCTGCGAAGAGCATTATCTTTTAAAAATATTGAACTGCATAGTGTTGTCTAACAAGTCAAAATGTCACAAGAAGCCACAGTCCCGCAAATGCGTGGTCTCCCAATCGCCTTCCACGGCACTATGATTCACACCCTGGACGTCTCGACTCTCGAAATCCTCCAAAATTGCCTTCTCATAATCGACAGCGAGGGCAAAATTGAAAAGATATACAAAGATGCACCCCCTGACAAAGTCAACGAACTCATATCTGAAGCCGGCCATACACCCGACGTATTCCCAGTCAAATATCTCAAAAGAGGTGAATTTTTGATTCCGGGGTTTATTGATACCCACCATCATGCGCCTCAATGGGCTCAGCGGGGTATGGGACGAGATCAGACGTTGCTCGACTGGTTGAATAACGTTACTTTTGCACATGAGCGGAAATTCGAGGACTTGAAGTATGCAAGAAAAATGTATACGGCCTGTGTACAAGCTGGGATCAAGCAGGGCGTGACCACAGCATCGTACTATGGAAGTGTACATGTGGAAGCAACTAAAATTCTGGCAGAGATATGTCTGGAACAGAATCAGCGTGCACTAGTGGGAAAATGTAACATGAATCGCAGCTCGCCTGAATGGTATCAGGACTTGTCGGTTGAGGAATCACTCAAACAAACCAAAGAGGTGGTTACTCATGTCCGCCGTATTGACAGCGAAGGGAAGTTGGTAAAACCCATTCTCACACCAAGATTTGCTATTACGTGCGACGATACACTACTCTCGGGATTAGGAGAGATTGTCAAAGAAGAAACCCCCAACGCCATTCATGTTCAGACGCATTTCAACGAAGCCGCTGATGAGATGGAATTCACCCGTCAACTATATCCACAATTCAAACATGAAGCTGATCTCTACGATGAATACGGTCTCTTGGGTCCTCATACTATTCTAGCGCACAGCATCTTTCTGGAAGAAGAGGAAATGGACAAAATCAAATCCAAGGGATGCGGGATTGCACATTGCCCTATTTCGACTGCAACATTGGGCGAATTTATGACAGCCCCAATACGTGAATATTTACGCAGAGGGATCAAAGTTGGGTTGGGAACTGATGTTGGCGGTGGATTTTCGAGCAGTATGCTTGAGATTATGAGACATGCGTTTATCATTTCCAAGGCACGGGAGACAATGACCAAGGGTGCTGATCCGGCGTTGAAGTTACATGAAGGATTCTTTCTGGCTACACTTGGTGGCGCACAGGTTTGTGGCCTGGAGGACAAAGTTGGTAATTTTGTGGAGGGCAAGGAATTTGACGCCTTGGAAATTCACACTGTCGGTTCGGAACCGTGTGCAAGCGTTGGTGTCATGAGTCCAATTGAAGATGACGACTCTATTGCCGTTATTTTTGAGAAGTTTCTGATGACCGGCGACGACCGTAACATTGCAAAGGTGTACGTTGCTGGACGGTCATTGAAGGAGACTGTGTCTTGAATCATTTGTTGTTTGCTTTTCCACTTCACAACTTCATGAAACAGTAATATAGTCCGCTCGCTTTTGTATTGAAGTTGTTACCGTATCATCCCCATAGCTTTTGTCTTATAATACCAGCAAGAGACTCGGCTCTTCTTGTTGCCCACCAACACTGCTCCTTTGGTAATAAGTGATTGACCATCCGGAAAAAATGGTATAGCATCACCAGAATTCGCACATCACCCTCAAAAACCATATCCATCAAATCGGGATGGAATAAAACTGGGAATGTATATACTACCCTTGAGGCATCACGAAGTAGGCCTGGGAAGGTTTCCAAAACGGATGGCTTCGATTTGTCTTGTGGACTGGTTGGTAGCAGGGAGAGAAGTGCCGAAAGTCGTCTAGCTACATGCATAAAAGCGTCATGGTCGTCTGCAGAGTGATACTCCGTCCATCCGAGTATTTGAGATTCCTGCAGAATATTCTCATTTCGGAAGGGTGGTGAAGGAACCTTGCAGAACTTCTGGAAATTAACTTTATCGCCTTGCTCGTGCCATAACAGCTCAAAAAATTCATTGTATGCATCGTAGTCTCGCCCAATAGACGACAGTGACCTTTGAATGGTCCATATAGGTCTATGAAGCAGGACTTCTTTCCAAATTGATGGGCAACGCGTCAAATTAGACATTGTGTACATACACACATGCCTCATGCATTTACCTAGCGTAAACAGTTGGTCTTCACATGCCTTATATTCCGACGTAAGGTGGATGGCTCCCCGATTTAGTTCGCAGGGTAAAAAGAGAGTATCAGACCATGCCTCAAAATAAAGCATCAACGAGGTACAAAGAACAACATCCCGGTTTGCATCCGTAATATCATGCGACAGAGCCTCTCGGAATAGTCGTAGTGCGTGTGAGAGATGTTTTCGGGATATTGTCATTTCACTCGTTCTGTCTCCGTCTAGACGCATGTACTCAAGATGTCTAGCTGCTAAGCACAATGCTGCATGCATCAGATACTCGTATTCAAAAGCCTTGGGAAGGACACTTTCCCAGATCTGAGCTATTATAGGAAGGGTCTGGTAAGTTGATATTTGAAAATGATGGAATAGTCTCATCTGTTCCATGTTCAGGCTATCATCTCCCCAGGATGCAGATGGCGATAGTGGTAATGGTATAGGGTAAGATGACAACTCGATTTCTCGGTTTCGCTTGCCACTACTATTAGAGACTTGGTGCCGTTGCGGCTGTTGTGCAGGACGTCGACGACATATATCCCCTCTTTTCAAACAGCGATAGCATGATGGGGTATTCTCATCGCACTAGAAATGTTCATTAAGCATCTCTTTTCTTGCTAGCCTTCTGTTGCATGCTTCTACCAACCTTGACTCTTCGCTGTCTACAAGTGAGACAACCACTCCGCGACTTGTGGTGAGCCTTCTTCTGTTGAGCAGTCGACGAGTCTCGGCACCATTTCTGGGGATCTGATTTGTTTGTCTCGGGGGTGAACGTGTTGATGAAATATTTCGGGGAAGGAGACATATTGGCATCGGACCTTGGACAGACAATGTATTACGGCGGAGAGTCGGAGACGGAGTCCGAGTATGTATATAGCGCTTAATTTGTTAACCTTCTTGGAACTATGCAGATTGATTAAGCGTCGCAATGGTATGCGATCGAAAGCGAGCGTATCTTTCTTGGTTGGCAATGAAATGAAGTTGCTGAGATTTTTCGAATAGGCCTGAAACAAAATGGCTAATCCATCTCGGGCTTAGTTCATTCGCCCTCGCATTCCGAAATAGGAAAGCGAGGGTTTATACCTTTTCACAGATGTTCTATGTATTTATAAGGCACCCATATCGACTATGCTATTCTCAAGACAGACTACCTGCTCTTGCTGAGCTCGAGAGACGGAGAAGTTTAGGCTACGTATATCTAGGTAAATCGGTACAGAGTGTTCCAGCAGATAGAATAGCAAGTTGTAAGTCAACTAGCTAGTTATAAGACACCGCTTCTTAGTCAGATGTTTTCAAAAGACCGAAAGCTTTTATAGTAGGAGGGATATAGAGAAGACCATAGAGTTTATATCCCGAGATGGATTCAAACTTTATACTAGTTCATAGGTATAGTATCCTTGAAGAGAAAAAGATCTACACTAAACATTTAACAGAGTGGGACGTACTCAAAATCAAACAGGAGCTAGAACAAAGTGCTTCAGCCGACATCTCAGTCAGGGTCACAGTCGCCTTTAGATCATCGTGTACCCAGGTCTTTATCATCACATCCCTCAGAGGATGCAATAAACCGTTTGCTTTTGACTCTATCGTCCGGTCCAAGACGTCTAGGATAATAGTTCGGTCCTGATCTGTGCGCGCCTCGCAGCCGAACACAACATAAGCGAAGGGTTTGTTGCAAGAGTCGATGCGAGAGAAGATGTCGAATGCAGCGCAGGTCCATTCGGTGTTTTTGATTGTGGGGCGGTCGCTGGTACCGTTAGATGTCCGTTCAATGTAGAGCAATACCGCTAGGATGAAGAGTTCCTTGACCAAGATCGATTCTGACTGCGTTGTTGTTGAGCCTGTTTCTGCTTCTTCGTGCTTCAGGTTCGCTCTTATATCGAGAAGTTTGTGCTCGATGCTGTTAAGCCAAGATTGGTACTCTTCCGAATGAGCATGTATGTGACCCATTGGCGCGCGATGTGCACAGAATTTATAAAGCAGGTTTATGACGTCGTGCCCAAATGTAGAAAATTTCGTTATCTGAAATATAATTGGATCATTAATACTTGCATGCAGGGTTCGAATGAACAGTAGGCGGCATACTTCATCCAGTACGAGACAATCGAAGCCAACCTCCTTCTGAAGGTGTTTCTGAAATGTAGTCTTTCCCTGCCAATGACTGACTCCTAATCGAGCCATGGTATCATAATAGAACACCCATTGGAACAACAATGTTTGGTCCTTGTCCTTGAAGGAGCTTTGTTCATAGAATCGAGAAATGATTTCTTTGGCATTTGATAAGTGCAAATACCACGTCGAGGAGTCTAGAGCAAAGAGGTGCATCTAATTTATCAATATCTCTCGGTCTATTGAATGGAAGGGGAATAATTACCTCAACAGAGCAAATTAGCATACTAGCAACAATGTGCTGTAAACTCATCTCTCGAGTCAATCCAGCCTGTGCCGAGAGACGGAGAGACTTCAGTGTCGCGACGGTTAACTGAGTGGTTTGCTGTTTATCTCCAGTCCGATATAAAGTTGCCAATGCTAAAAGACTCTGGAGTACGGCCTGAGTTGATATACAGTCATCAGAGAATGCTAATCGAGTGATTATGCCGCGCAAATGAGCAAGATCAATGCCGAATGCTGGCAAGGATGATAGAACAGCTGAAAAGACTTTATGATATGAGTATATCGGTGATATGTCCCGGCGACAGAATGTAAAGAAAGGGGAGTTAAGGAGCTTTACAATACGGAACAAGGTTTATGTTTTCATTTAGCAATGGAGACTGCATGTGCGTTTGGGTCGAGGATGGTACTCGAAGTAAGGATGAAAGAGGCATAATATCATTATCGCTGTGGATTACTGTTCCTACAGAAAAGTCAGTATGAGAGAGAAAACAAGATAGGCGCATTGATCCGTTGGCAGAATGAGCGCGGTACTTACTAGGGTCGATGTGTCGCAGGTGGACGTTAATGTCCTGTGAGCTCGTATTGATAAATCTCCAATTGGCGCATTTGAGGGTTGTATTGGGTTGAGCAGCGTTCAACGCTCGTCTACGATCATTGCCTTTCGGCCAAGATAATCGCAGTTTGTGATATTCGCAAGAACGGTTTGATCGCTTACAGTTCTTGCAGATTGGTCGTGATGCATCACATGCAATTTTTCGATCTGTTCATTGCATCCAGTGTTTACGTTAATTAAGTCTCGTGAGAGCCAAATAACCTGGAACTCCCAGCAAATTGTATTCTTCCAATATCATCATTCTGAAGCACATTCATCGGTTGAAAATATGTCCATACCTTTGCAGGTTGCGCACCCGTTCTTTCTCGCTTTCTCCATGAGGTATGCACACTGTACGGTACCGGTAATCAGCAAATACTAGTAAAGAATACCGAGTTAACTAGTGATTCGTAATAATATAAGTGCGAGAAACATATGAAAACTACGACTCCTCCAGGAAGAAATGTGAGAGAGATTACTAATGCTGGATTGACGCTATCCCCGATCTGAAGTAGGGCAACTATGTGCGAAGCTCGGATGAGAACGGGAATGGGGGGCATATTTCCTAATTAGCAAAATTGGCAAGAATCTGCGAGTATATCCAGGGAATTATCCATTCTTATAACCAAGTGTGTATTTTTCAGCAATGGTAAAGCAGCAAGATGGCAAGGGGAAGTGTCTTATTCCAGGTCTTAGATGTAGGTAGCATAAGGCATAAATAGGGCCCCGTTTCCTCTTCCTGGGACATAACTCAATCAACAGAATCGACCTCGCTATTCATCCGAAATCTACACCCGCACAAGATTTAGACATACTTGGCTCGATCCAAGCTACGCAAGATAAATGCCTTCGTATTTGATTACTGGCGCCTCTCGCGGCATTGGAGTGAGTACCCACTGGTATTGGACATCGATCCAGGGCCTGTCAGACAATTCCCAAAGTTCCTAATTATTCTGTCGCTAACTATGTATTGCGCAAAATAGTATGAGCTTCTCCGCCAACTATCCGCAGACCCAAATAACACCGTCATTGGTCTCGTTCGCAACAAGCCTGCCACCGACGCTCGAGTCTCGACTGAATTATCCGAGAGAAAGAATATTTTTGTTATCCATGGTGACATGACAGACGTTCAGTCACTTAAAGTTCGTGTCTCACACCCAACAGTATCATACAAGAATGGGGCTAAGAGCTTGAGTGCAGACGGCCGTCCAGGAGACTAGCAAAATCACCGGAGGCTCTCTCGATGTGCTAATTGCTAATGCCGTTTATCTCAGTGATTTCTCTCAGTATGAAGGGATTGGGAATCTGTCAGTCAATTAACAAATCTTCATTCAGATAGTACCGTTTACTGATACATCATCCCCGCGTGATATAGAGAAATCGAGCCTTTGGGCGAAGATATGCGCCGGAATTTTGAAGCAAACGTCATCGGCAACATTAACTTATTCAGCCTCTCTATTCCGTTGATACGCAAGGGCAATATCAAAAAGGTTGTCGCCATCTCTTCCGGCATGTCAGACGAGAATCTCGTCGCAAAAATGCGAATTTCTAGCGCTGCGCCGTACGCTATAAGCAAGGCAGCTTTGAATATGGTTGTAACCAAATTCCATGCCCAGTACGCTGACGAAGGTATTCTCTTCATGGCTGTTTGCCCAGGCGTTGTAAATACTGATTTTGCTAGTAAAGGCAAGTCTCTCATCTTAAGTGCAATGAGTCAATACTGATGGGTGCTCATGTTGCAGCTACACCTGAACAACAAGCCAAAATCGGTACCATGTTCCAGAAGTTTGTAAAATACGCCCCTCATTTCAAGGGCCCGGCCCATGTTCAAGACGCAGTGAAGGATGTACTGCAAGTGGTGGACAAGGCTACTATAGAAGCCAATGGTGGAATCTTTGTGTCCCATTATGGGAATAAAGAGTTTTTGTAAACTGCCCACTATGTATGATCGGTGGGAAACTCATTTAGAGAATCTCATGCAATAGAAATGTCAGAACGTAAATATCAACCCTACATGTTTCGGCACTGGATATTAGTTAGTCCGACGTGGCACGCATGTGTCACGTATATATCTATCTAGCTACCTCCCGTCACCCTTACTCTTGGCGGTCAGTCATCAATATTAGGAATTCCACACCATATTGATCAGGCTCATCAGCTTGTTGGATGAGCTGTTCCACGGATCTAGTGCTAGCGACCTAGACGTAGATAAACCAACAGAATTCGACGTGGTGAGCTGCCTCGATATGGTGAATGTCCGCGTTGAGCTTGATAGCGACGGTCGGTGTAGAAAGGGTCAATATTGTGGGGTGCAGTGAAGTACTGTCCTGACGATCGCCGCAGGCCCTCATATTGGCTCACGCTTGCACGTAAATCCTGAATCAAAGCAGCAACAGAATATGCGGCCTACGTCGTGGCGCTCTGAAATGCTGGGTGTGTATGCGTCGCCTCGACAAGTTTTATTCGATGATATGCCGGTGTTTGCAAATCTCGGTCAAGACCGTGGTAAAGTTGTTGTAACGTTGACACCATTATCTCAAGGCATTCGCTGAGTGTTTTATACAGATTCTTGTCGATTACACTTTGGAATATAACATTGTTCCATTCCTGTTGTATAGCACGGTGGTACTCCTCTCCTTCAAAGTGGTCACCGAGTCCTGTAATGGGATCATGACCGTGAAGTAACCATGTCTGCCTTGTTGCATAGTAGTATTGCAACGCTTGACCCTTCAGCATCGTCGGGAAAGCAGGGTGATATGCTTCTTGTGTCGGTGGTATAAATGCACGTTGGCACAAATCGTAGAAGATTTGAAGCTTCCATGTGAAGGAATCATTCTTCTCTGCTCCATACTTCAACTCATCTGTGTACATCTTTCCCAGGTTGAGAAGGGCCTGTGGGGTGCTAATAAGGTCCGCTAGAGAGTCTTTATGTGCTTGTTCTTCCATGTGTTGATTGGAATCCGCTTGACCTGTCTGTTGAGTTGTCATTGCTAGGGTAAACATTGATGACAGATTTACGTTTGGATGTGATGTTACTGGGACTGTTGTAGGAGTTCCCAGGCCAGAATTTGCAGCAGACCTTGCTCTAGTTTTCGGTCCAAACGTTGGGAAGGGTGATGGCGTCTCTGGCATTAATGGTGTTCGTGGAATCCGTTGTTGAGCTTTCTCTTCGCTTGTTTTTGGAGGTCGTTGGTGCATGGTTATGATAGCTGCGAATTGGTCGTTCAGATTCTCTGATCTGAGCTCCTTTCCACGCTTGACGTGAGCGATAACCTCTTCCTCAGTCCATACATGAGGGTCGGTTTCAGCAAGTACGTTCATCAGATTTTCAGCAACTAGATGTGCACGCGTTGTATTGACGAATACTCCATTGCAACGGAGCAGATTAATCAATTTGCCAAGTTGTATCATGTCTGACTTTTTGAAGTCATCAATAGTCCACTTTTCAAAGTGCTGTTTATACGCTGCGTAGAGAAGGTCGTCGTACACATCCTCGTACGAGTTCATCCTTTGTGACACGTAGTTATTGAGCTGTCTCGCGTCTTTTCCCTCAGGATCGAACTCGCCAGGTTCCGTTGATGCTGCAGGAGCCATTTTTGATGATGTATAGATGAAAATCTGTTGCGGTAATGATGGAGGAGGACAAATTTGCGGAGATGTTGATGAGGGAAGAGAATAGAGTTGGATATGAGGTTTTTGAAAGAAGAAAGAAGGAATAAAGGGAATTTCCTGATCTGCGGCCACTTATCAGTATTGGTTTATCTACGTCTAGGTCGCTAGCACTAGATCCGTGGAACAGCTCATCCAACAAGCTGATGAGCCTGATCAATATGGTGTGGAATTCCTAATATTGATGACTGACCGCCAAGAGTAAGGGTGACGGGAGGTAGCTAGATAGATATATACGTGACACATGCGTGCCACGTCGGACTAACTAATATCCAGTGCCGAAACGTGTAGGGTAGGGTTGATATTCACGTTCCGACAAGAAACTTCCGTTTTATGAAATGGGAGGCGCATCATGAGCCTAATCGGGCATGTCTTTGGACCATTTGGCCGATAAGACAATCAGTCCTCACTGGTGGGGTTTGAACACACGCCCTTGTCAAAAACCACAAAACATCCTGATAGGGCATGTATGTACTTCCTATGTAGATAATATTGAGATTGATAAACAGAGGTTTGTCTAATCCCGAGGTATCTTTAACACTTGGCCGCGATTGTTGTCTGACTACTGGATATAGCATGCATATGTAACTTTGCTCCATTGCCGGATAGCGGATTCGAGTGCTGCAATAGTCGCTGGTTCACTCAGCTCCACAATCGCTATCATGGCTGTGATCAGACGCCGACTTGGTCACCAGGTCATTGTGTGTTCGCTGGGGATAATCGGGCAAAGGTATAAAGGGCAGCGTTGCCTCCAGACCCTATCTCGTTCCCAGCAGACTCGATTTCCTAAAGAAGTCCGCTTTTATTGACCTAATATCTCCACAATCTCGTCTTATAATCATTATGGGATCGACGACTTCAGAATCGCCAGTCGCATTGCACGAGTTTGATCCCAGTCCATCAAATGCCCAGGCGGTCATCAATGCACTAATCAAGGACGGGGGAGTCATTATCCGCAACCTCCTTTCTCAAGAAGTCCTTGACCAGATCGAGAAAGATGTGCGCCCTTACATTGAAGCCGATAAACCTTGGAAAGGCGACTTTTTCCCACCCGAGACCAGGCGTGTCTGCGGTCTTGCCGGCAAATCGCCTACGTTCATGAAGAACATCGTGGTCGCCCCATTGTATCAGGCTGTGTGTGATGCCCTCCTCACATCAACGTATCACTCCTACTACGGAAAGACGTTGGAAAAATCCATTTCCAAGCCTCAATTAAACAACACAATCGTGTTCTCTATCGGCCCAGGAGCTAGGAACCAAGAACTTCATCGAGATGACATGATCCACCACAACTTAGTGCCTGCAATCACCGCTGAAGAATACAAACCTGGACGTGACACCGGCATCGGCTTTTTTATTGCAGGCAAGAAAACAACGAAGCAGAACGGTGCAACACGTTTCATTCCTGGAAGCCATCTATGGGCAACAGTCACCGAACCTGATGAAGAGCAGGCTGTATATGCAGAGCTAAGCCCTGGTGACGGGTTCATGATGCTCAGTAGCTGTTTTCACGGAGGAAGTGCAAATAAGACGGTAGATGAGGAGAGACTGGTGTATAGCTGCTTTATGACAAAGGGGTATCTACGTCAGGAGGAGAATCAGTATTTGGCAAACCCTATTGAGAAAGTCAGGGAATATCCAGTTGATATGCAACGCTTGATAGGATATCAAGTCAGTCAACCGTTTCTAGGCTGGCTAGACCTGGATGATCCTCGAAAAGCGCTAGTCGGGAATGCATGGGAAGACGGTCGTGGGGATGTCTTAGGATATGAAGGTGACGCTCCTGATCGTTCTCACTCAGAGCATCCTTTCTGAACGTTACCTATGTAATTAAGACGCTAGGGCTAGCATGAAGTAATATTGTCTTTTTCCATCATGATCTGCAGTGAAAATACTCACCACCAAAAGTATTGCCAGTTATACAATCTTGGTTTGAGACGATGAATAGAAAACTAATGGTATCTATCGGCAAACAGAAAGTGACTATGGCGTAGGATTCAGTAGAGCACTCAGAAAGAGGAAATAGGTCATAAAATATTCATGGAAATTACATTCCAATGATTCCATGGTAGTGATATCCAGCTCAGACGTTCGGTCTGCAATAACATGACAAGAGGGGTGGTAACCTCTTACTTAGGTAGGGCTAAAGGACACATTCCCAGGGTTAGGGTACCTAATATAGGCTCGGACGAATTTTGTACGGACAATTTTGACCGGGCCTGATGTGGCTAAGCTTACCTTCACCTTCAGCTTGCAATCTTCCAGCAAAGCTCGTTTTATCATCTACGCATCTTTGAAGCTCATTCGGCGTTTTATAACTGAAGAAATACATCGCCTGAATTAGAAAGGTGTCTCATCTTCCCAAGTGGTGGGCTACGTTATACGCATCTCGAGGTCCTCAACCGGTACCTACCTACTAAATTAGCTAGACATTCCACGCTACACCATTCCTCGCAGCGACAGAGTGAATATCAATCAGGAAATACGCCTATTCACGATGGTAGTAATTCCCGAAATCAACCAGCATATCACAACCGTTAAGAACCTCGGTTCCGGGCTCGTTGCTGTATTCGGTACCAACTCGCCCTCCCTTCCTATAACTAGTGATCCCGACTAACATGTCTCCTGAAAAGTTGGAGGAACAAGTGGCATTGGTCTCTCAACAGCGCGTGAATTCACCCGCTACGCTGCTGCTCCCCACGTCTACTTAATTGGACGTAATGAGGCTCAAGCGTCTGAGTTCATTTCTGAGCTGAATACCATTAACGAATCCGCAACAGTCAGCTTCATCAAGAGTGATGTTTCCGTGCTCAAGAATGTTGATGTAGCATGTCAGGAGATTTCAAAGAAAGAGTCGAAGGTGAATTTGCTATTTTTGAGTGCTGGTATTTTCACCACGAAGGGGCGGACTGGTAGGTGACAGTTCACTCGCATTTATTTGCAAGTCACCAATTGAACCGAATGTAGAAACAAGTGAGGGTATCGACAAGAAGCTCAGTCTGCACTATTACTCTCGCGTCCGATTCATTCAAAATCTCCTTCCACACCTGAGTCAAGCAGCATCATCAGGAGGTCTTGCACGGGTCATATCCGTGCTCGGCCCCAGCACAGAGGGCAAATTGATTGAAGACGACCTCGATCTCAGAACCCACTACAGTCTCACCAATGCCGCCACTCATGCCGTGACCATGACATCTCTGTCTATGATCCATCTAGCCACCGCGAACCCAACTATTAGTTTCATCCACAGCGCCCCCGGCGGCGTGAAGACAAACCTCATGCGAGATTTCAATCCTCTAGCCAAGGGACTTGTCTCAGGTATTCTTGCGCTACTGACACCAGTCCATTCGAAGATTGGTATCATACCTGTCAAGGATAGTGGAGAGAGACATGTTTATGCTGCTACACATCCGGCGTTTGCGCCACGGGAGGAGCATGTTGAGACTATGGGTGCGGATGGGGAGAAGGGTAGTGGAGCGTATAGGGTTCATTATGACAGTTCGATTGTTGAGTCAAAGATGGACTTGATTAAGGATTATTTGAGCAAGGGGACTGTTAAGACGGTGTGGGACCATACCTTGGAGGTGATTAATAAGGCTACGGGGAATTAACTGCAGAAATGGGAATGTTGTATATCAAAATACTATGTAGGTATTACATATCTCCTGTCTTTTCACATTCTCGCCGACAAATTTATCTACATATTTGATAGAATTCGGCGTCACAGAGTTACAGTATGTACAACCACAAACACTACACGCCCCTACGTATATAAAATCCTCACTTATTGACCTGGGCCCAAATACCTCCCGAAGAAACCAACGTACTCACAACCATCATAAGTCCAACCTGCGTCGACGAGGCCGGAATCCAACCCAGTACACTACCGGGGATCACAATATCGCACGAATCGACAATAAGACCTTTGACCAGCGGTGTCAAATCACGTTTCACCGGCAGCGGCTGCTTCTTCTTCTCCTTCTCGCTAGTAACAGTCTTCTTTTCAGATTGCTTCACTGCTGATGAAGTGAGAGTTGGCTCAGATACCGGAAGGAAGATGTCAACGGTAGAGCCTATGATACTCAATGCGAGACCAAAGAACCACCATTTATGGCATTCGATGAAGAGTTCTTGAGCCCAGGGTGTTACCCATATACCCATTGCATCCAACTATACCCGTCAGATTCAGCCCGGAAATGAACACTGGGTTTGCTTACAATTGTTAAATCCTCCAAGAAGAAATATACTCCCAGGAAAGACCATTTACCAACAGAGGCAATCTTCCTGACTGCATCAGATTCAAGCGGTGCCGGGACAAGCCACGCTGTGTATCCCGCGTCAAAGCAATCGATGAATTTGAAAAATCTCAAATATCGCCTTGCTATAAAATATATTAGCATCATACTCTCGGACATACGACTCAAGACTGACCTAGAGCAATCTGATTCTTCGCAGAAGCACACTTGACCGCATACACTGAATTCGGAATGTATGAGACAAAGATACTAGAAGACAGAATCGTGACGACAGCTTGAATGAATCGGAGAGTCTTTTCAATGCCGAGTGGGTGCGTGTTTGTGAAGTTGGAAAACTGTTTCCATAGTGGGGGGAATTCTTTTGTGGTTGGTTTTTGTGCTGTTGTCATATTGAAGAGTCCGTCTCGTCACTTCCAAATCTACTTTAATTCTGAGATATTTTTTGACTGTGATGGTTTCACGATCTTTGGAATGATCGTCAGGCCGGTAGAGATAGTAGAAGAATGTGTTTCAGAGATGGCAGATATGCCTATCGACAAAAGCTCCACCCAATCTAACCCTAACTGGATGTGCTGTATTAATTGACCAACCACAGACAGAGAAGGCCAACAATATGATTTGCGATGGATTTGACGATCCACGAAATTTCTGTAGAATCTATAGCTGAATTTGATGATGGGATATTACTTGTGGTCGTTCGCAATACACGCCATGATGGTAACTCGAGGTAAGTCTGGAATCACCCGATTAGCATAGGAGTTCAGTCCAGGACGCAGGTCAGGAGGTAAACACGATGATATGTTCTACTAAGGCATCATATACACGCAAAGAGCAATACAAACAACCAATCCACAGTACAACCGATATAACACGTCAACGCTCAACACATCACTTCCCCTTCCCACCAGAAATATCCTGTCCCAAACGATATCCCCCAACCCTCTCCCACTCAACCTTCTGTCTCGTGATAGGCAATTGTCGTCTCAAACTCTTAAACGCACCCTCAGCCAATCGACTAAACGCCCTGTTCAGCTCTTCCTGATGATCACGCTCGGCGGCACCGATCTTGGACATGATTGATTCAGCGGATATGTTTGATAGGGGGATCGAGATGGGTTTTGTCGTGCTCAAAGCCACGTTTCCGTCTTCGTAGTAGTGGACGTCGATGTGGATGTTGCCGGTTATGGTTGTAGTGGAGGATGAGGAGACGGGGATTTGGTAAATGGAGCGGTAGCGGCCATTCCTATTTATACAGCATTAGTATGACCTGGTAGATCTGGTTGGTGGGTAAGTGCATACCAGAAATTATTTGGCGAGTATCGGTTGGCGACCACAACAATGGCAATTGCGGTATCGTTGTCGACAGGATATACTCCGTAGGAAGAACTGGGATAGTGCTCCTTTGCATGAGTAGAGAGAGATCGAAGAAGAGATTTTCTGTTATATCAGCAAGAAACATCTTGTCTTCACAGGGTCGGGAAACATACACAAGGTCTGCATTTTGCGAGTCGAGGGGGTATGATTGTGCGGCCGACGCTGTCTGTCCCGGTCACAACGTAAGCAATGCGAAACTTAGTATCCCATCAGAAAAGAATGTACCTGTGTAATATGATCAAATTCAAATGAAGTCGAACTTTCAACGTCATAATATCGGTCTCCATCCAATCGATTAAATTCGCTCACAATCACCTAGCCCAAAAAATTGTCAATAGCTGCCCACCTACTCAAATTCCAGGAACTAATCACCTGTTGGCTGCTTCCGGGAAGCTTCACAGTAGCCAATTGCTTCTCATTATAGCTTCTGAAGGCAGGTTCGAGCTCGGGGATAATGTTCGGGCCGTCTGAGGTGAGAACTTTGATGTCTGGTGATTGAACGTTGGAGTTAGCGATGATGTACGGTATTTTGTGACCAGGACCATAACCGGGTAGGTATGGGTTTGCACATACCAGCGACTACATCGGACAACTAATGAACAAGTTAGATTCGAGGTACAATCAACTTCTTGACAGTGTCGACAACGTACCTCTCCGGGAGGAGCTCCTTCGATGAAAGAAGAAGCAATTTCGACCGACGAGCTCATCTTGAATGACAAAGAGCATATGGCGCAATTAGTATGAAAGAACAAGAAATGAATGTGCGCAAGATAAAAAGGCGGTGTTGCCTGCAAGTTGTGTTGATGTTGACCTTGCGGGGTTGCTGAGGCATACAGTGAAACGTGCACATCAAAGGCGGTCAGTCGGGACTATTCATAACCCTAACCCCGATTAAGAACGGGGATGTATCTTGACGTCTAAAGATTATCAACTGTTAGGATGAAGAATGAGGGGACTTGGTAAAGTCTGTTGGACAAACTAAGAATTGAGAATATCATAAATCATATCTAAGGGCTGACATAAGGGTATATGTGCACACAATAACAATAAAAAAGAAAAAGCCATGCTCCAATCAAAGGTGGAAAGGAAACCGAAGCGCTACTCAATACTCATATTCATGAATCCATCATTCGTCTCATTCATTCCCTGCAAACCAACCCTTTTCATCCCTGTCGGGGTCGAAGTACTCGATGAACTATGCGTATGTTCCGTCAACAACGCTGCTGCCGTCTTGGAAGGAATAATCCATGATGCATTATTAAGACTACTACCGTCTCGGTTATTTGTCGACGACGGCGCATGTTGCAGGACAGGACTGCTCTGGACACTCATTCCGGGTGATACGGCGCGACGCTTGAATGATTCAGCGTCAAAGCCGTCGTCACGGCGACGTTTGCGACGAATCTCCGTTGCGAGGACTGATGTGACTGTTTGTGGGGTGGGGGATCGCCATCGACCCTCTCGTCCGATATTTGATACGGGTGTATCCATGTTCGTGTCTTCGCTCATGACGGATGATTGTGTCGATAAACGACCTGCGGGTGGTGGTGTGCGGTAACGGCCATCAAAGGTCTCCCAGAACTTTGTACCGCCTGAATTCAGCGAAGCTTGATTTGAAAAGGCTGTGTCGGGAATACTTCTAATTGGGTTTTCGGATACTGAAGTAGTGGAGGTAAGTTCTTCTAGCTTCTCAAGAGGGAAGCTAGGAGTTTTTGTCTCGCTTGTCGGATCGCTCTCACGAACTTGGCGGATGACTTCAGCTTCTTTCTTTGCTTCAGTGTCGAGAGGCGCACTTTCCTCCATTAGAGCCGCTCGAATGCGGGCAAATGTTTTTGGTTTAGGCTACATTAAAATGTTAGCAGATCGTCAGTAACAATTTCAGGGTAGACATACTAGTAAATTCCCTCGTCGAGTAACGGCACGACGAACTACTCCCCGCGGACCGGATTCCGCGTTGGCCCCAGGACTTTCTGCTCGCGGTGCACGAGTTTCATCATCACTCAAATCAGACAGGTGGAGATCTCCAGTACCAAGACTCAGACTCTCCCGACGTGACTGTAGAGCACTTTTGGTCATTTCACGAGCGAAATACCCTCCATTAGACGCCTCTATGCTCTTGAGTACCGGCGGAGATAGTGGTCCCGGACTAGGCTTATTACTATTCCCACTTGCACTGCTGGAGCTATGACGACTGTTGCGTGACTTGCGGAATCGTGCTCGTTGGAAACTGGCTAGACTGGCGGCAGCTGGGGAATAAGTACCCATCCAGTCGTTTCCGGGACTGGGGACTGCGCCTCCAAAGGGGTTGGATAATACGCCGTTATGCATTTTACTCGCTTGTGGAGTGGAAGTGATCATCATCTCGTCGCGATCACCGTTCATTGGCTCGTCATCGTCTTCCTCGCTGCTGCTAGTGTCTGATTCTAACATATTCACGCTTGATAATGAGCTGGACATTGTCGTTTGGTTTGCGGATCCCATGCCAGAAGGCTGGACAAAGCTTGTTCCAGGTGAACCGAACGCTGATGAATTACCGCCACGTCGTTGAGGGATATTGACTCCACGGCCACCCACGTTGGGTGAGGAGTCAGGTGAGGATTCAGCAAGAGTTGAGTGGTGTAGATTTGTACAGGAGCGAGAGAAGTCTAGACCGCGGGACCGGCGAGGAATCGCGGACGCTGGTGAGCCATAAATATGCGAAGCGTCCAGTTTTGGGGAAAGAGGGGCGCGATTGATGATAGGTGATGCACCTGCTGTAGACAGGGAGGGAGTAGCGTGTCGTGGGAGTTGAAGAGAAAGGCCATGGAGGGTTGATAGACGTGGCTGCGGTTGTTTTTGCGGTGTTGAAGGACTATTGTTGGTGTTGTTTGTGGTGTTATTGTTATTATTCGTAAGGCCTATGTCATCCTTTGATGAGAGTGGAAATTCCCGTAATGCTGAAGGCTGCAGGGCACTGTGAGTGGCAGCATCCGACAAAGAGCGGGACTTGGGGGATAGGCGCGGTATTGGAGGGCGTTTGGAGTCAGTGCTCGTTGAGTCACTGCTATTATTTTCGTCGCTGTCCGACTGTTGGATATGCCTCGACATCTGCCTGTGCAGCCAGTATGGTTGTCCTACTCGCATTTCGGTCATGGGATCGCAGGACAAATTATAAAGTGAGGAAAATATCGATCGTGGTATCTAATGACCGTAAATATCCTGAGTTGACTTCAAGCTCCGGCAAAATCGTGAAACAGGTCTGCTACCAGGGAGCCATATTGTGAAGAAGCGTGGTGTAGCGAAGCCCTAGGCAATAAGAGGGTTATAACAGATTGACGTTCGAAGATCCAAGATAATTGAAGAAAAAAACTCTGCGTGAAACAATCTCGCAGACAGAGCGCTTATGGTGGTGGTTAAGTGGTGTAGTTTGCATTGAGCTAATGCTGGGATTCTTTGACCTCGTCGCCGACTTGAGCGCGAAGAGCTGATTGACCAATCACATCGGCCACACTACCCAGCCCCGCTGTTCCACCAGCGCCAAGAAGTGTTTGTCACCGCTTTTGGCGATGGTACATTTGTTGATGTTAACGCTGATAAAAGTTCGCATTCAACAGGCAAGTATTCGCTAGACTACTAATATACACTGATTGCATACAGAGAGAATTGTGATGCATGGGAGGAGACGAACCCGCGTCTCAGCCTCCCGGGAACTCCGACGACAATCAAACATTCCTTCCCGTTTCCGTGCTATACCTTTGTATCACTTGGCCTACTCACTGTAGCACCAGTATTCCCTTCATGATATGCTGGCGGTGGCGCCGAGGGCATGTAGGTTGACTCGGTAGCAATGGAGGATTTAGAAGGCGACCGGTCTCGCCTCGATTGTGGAGCAGCTAATGAGAATTCATTATAATCGGGATCACGGCTTAACCCGTGCGGATCATTGAAGGGGTCAGCATGGCCGGCGGGGTTGGGACGATGATTTTTCGCGGTAGGTTCATAAATATCGATCTCAAAGGATTCGCGTTCTTTGGCTTCTTCGGCGTCGAACTGTCTGCGTCGTTTTCGCGCAATGTAGAAAAAGACGGTGCCGGCGATAATGAGCATACTGCAATATACTCAATTTAGACATGTTCAGAATGCACTATCCAATTTCAAGAAATACTGACACTCCTACTACTGCCGCTGGTACGGCATCGAGAAGAACGTTGCTGGTGGGTTTGGCGCATGCGTCGGAGTTGGGGTCGGACTCGTCGCAGGCCCTTCGATAGAGGCTCGTAAACATGTTCATTTTGTAGTAGTGAATGAGAGAGATAACGATGGTACGTATGACTGTATTTGCGCTTGATAATGGTGGGAGAATCGAAATGTGGTCGAATGAGCGTTGGTGGGAAAGGAGGGACTGGATGATACGACGTGGACCTTCCTGGTAAACAAAGAATCACAGACAGTTCAGGAAGGGGGGATATTGTTCAGATAAGCTGCTGGTCGATATCATATCATAGGCGAAAGGAGCGTATTGTGTACAATAATGAGCGTGTCGATATGCGAAATACCTCAAAATGCATAACAAGGTTCCCCCCTTATTAAGTAGTTAAGCCAGAGGGACGGATGAGACACTTACTCCGTGCTATCGTGGCTGACTCGTCTAGGCTGGACGCGGTTAGCACTGCGGAGAGCTGCGTAGTACGAGTCTTGTATTGGTGTGTAATATTACTTGTATTTATTTGTATTTTATACGTTAAGCCAATAGAATATGGGAAACAGAGCCATTACTATGTTATGCGGTTACATTCGCGGGCAATTCATGGGGCTTAATTTCGTAATAGTGAAATTGTCTATTTTTGTGCAGAGCATTCCATCTGTAGCCACAATACAGTACGAGTAGATCATACAGAAGCACAGGTAGAGTCTGAAGTACGAAACAATACAAGTATATCATTTGTATAACTATATATATTATTTGAAAGGTTGTTATATTCTAGCATGTTATGAGAGGTCTTAGCATACCCCGTAGTGATACTTCGTACGTATCGATAATTCAAACGATAGTGATCGCGCTATACCCGATCCAGATTAAATGATTTGGCCTCGTAGCCAGGGACAGTATTTTCAGCCACTCAGGACCCTCTCAGCCACAGTCACAGCGAAAGTTAGCCCCACCGCCGTGTGGAATACAAACTGTGACGCGATAAAGATATCTGTCCCTGATCAACTACCTCTTTTCTGATTCATATCGCAGTCGCAGAGCGTAGGACAAGGGCAGGCAGAAACCAGACAGGGAGTTGGAAATCACCTGAACTGCGCCCAGCCAGCACACTCCGATCTCACCGGTAACGACCGGTACCTCGAGCCTTGCAATTTTTATCCAAGTTGGTTGGCCCTGCGCAGCGAGTCTGCGCCCGGCCTTGCCGCTGTACACTGGATAAAGAGATCAATCACATCATGGCTGCCTCTTCTCCCAACATGTCCATCGAGCATATCATCGACGACCTTGATTTACACAAGGCCCTTCTCGAAAGCTTACTCGATACCCGCCCCGACGACGTCGAAGAGAGAGAAGAACTGCAAGCAACAATCATGGATCTCGAACGAAAATTAGCTCAGCATAGAGGGATTCCTCTCGATGCAGTGTCTGCCCAACCATCTCAGGTCCTCTCTCGAGGATTGTCTCAGTACGATGGTGTGGGAGACTCCTCACCTTTAGGGTCAGGGGTCAGCAATAATCTTCGCGATGACGACTTCCCAGTAGCATACCATGAAACTCCTCACCGCAAGCGTTATCTTGACCACAGCGATATCGACCGCCGTTCTGGCTCGCCACATTCAAAACGAGCTCGCTCTCACCAGTCAGGATCCCTAACACCAAGTGCTGCATCCAGTCACTTAGGGAATAGCCACAGCGCTGGCCTCGATTCGCTTGATGATTACTTTGGTTTCGCAGAGGACGGGGTCGACTTCCGAGAGGGACAATACGAGGCAGAGAAGTGGTTGGAGGACCGTCGTGCACAAGAACTTCGAGATGCGGAATTCGCCAGACGTCTTCAACAGTCTTTAGACGAAGAATTGTCCTATGTTTCGTCGAAACCATCACAATTCTCGTCGCATAACGCGTATTCAGCGAACGCAGCAAGTCCTAACAAACCAGTGTTGAATATGCAGTCTACGTTTATGCAAAAACCAAATCTACCATCCTCTTCCGCCCACAAGCAGCCAGCCTTTGGTTCGACGGGTTGCGGCAATCCCTCCTATCAATATCCATCTCAAGTTGCTTCGTCTTTCAATTTTCCAGTGCAACAACCACGTCCGACACCGAAAGCTTCGTCGACTTATCAGATTATCGATAGCAGTGAAGATGAGGATTTAGCAGAAATTGGGCCGAACGATTTCTACGGTGATGACTACCCAGCTCTGCATGACAACACCAGCAGGACCTTGATGACTATGAATCCCCTTAAATACGGCTTGGAGCAGTTGCGCGGTATGAAGAGTGCACTTGACTATTTGCCCAAGGATCGCCCTGCTATGCCGTGGATGATAAATGAGAATGATTACCTTGGCGGAATACCATCGTATGAGTAAGTGAAGCCTGCAACATATTTGACCAGCAACTAATGCCTTGAAGGACCGAGACAGTCGACAGTAAGCAGGCAAACGAAGAACTGAAGGCACTTCTAGAGAGTCTTCGGCCTGATGTCGAATTATCAAAGAATCCACAAGGGACGCCTAAAGAATTGAGTTTCGCATTATTCGAGCATCAAAAGCTGGGACTGGCTTGGATGAAAGCTATGGAAGAAGGCAAGAATAAGGGAGGCATTCTTGCTGACGACATGGGTCTCGGAAAGACCGTCCAAGCTTTATCGCTGATTGTCTCTCGACCATCGACAGACCTTGCACGGAAGACTACGTTAATTATTGCACCTGTGGCTTTGATGCAGCAATGGAAACGTGAAATTGACAGGCTAGTCAAGCCTGAACACAAACTCAGCGTGTTCATTCTTCATGGCGAGAAGCGAAAGACCACTTTCGATAAGCTGAAAAAGTACGACGTGGTTTTGACTACGTTCGGTAGCATGGGCACTGAGTTGAAGAAGCGGGAGCAATACGATGAATTGAGACGATTTGCATCACAGAATAGCGCCAATATGATTGCGGAGGCGCGTGCTCTACCACTCTTAGGCCCTCAAAGCACTTGGTATCGGGTGATTATCGACGAGGCGCAGTGTATCAAGAACCGGAATACCAAGTCTGCAATCGCTTGTTGCGCTCTCAATGCCACTTATAGATGGTGTATGAGCGGTACTCCTATGATGAACGGTGTCCACGAGCTTCATTCCCTACTTCGGTTTTTGAGAATCGGTCCGTACAACAGTTTGGAACGATTCAATAAGGTAAATCTTATTCAACGAGCTTTTAAAACCTGATTACTAACTTCTCAGACGTTTACACGGCCTCTGAAAACTCGAGAGGGACGTAATAAAGCTCTTCAACAGCTTCGTGTTGTGCTCAAAGCCATCCTTCTGCGTCGAACCAAGTTTTCAAAGCAGGATGGAAAACCACTTATCGACCTTCCGCCTCGTACTACTGAGAAAGTCCATGCAGTTTTTAGCGAGGATGAACAGCAGCTGTATAACTCGTTGGAGAGCCGCACACAGATCCAGTTCAACAAGTATCTTGACGCAGGCACCGTTGGTCGGAATTACTCCAATATTCTTGTGCTCCTGCTTCGTCTACGCCAAGCCTGTTGTCATCCTCATTTGATCAACGACTTGAGTGTGGATGTCTCGGCCGTGACGGAGCAAGCTGATTTCGTTGAGAATGCGAAGCAGTTTAGTCCTGATGTTGTCCGACGTTTGAAGGAGAATGCACCGCTTGAATGTCCTGTCTGTATTGATGCGGTCGAGAACGCAATTATTTTCTATCCTTGCGGCCATGCCACTTGCGCCGAATGCTTTGCGAGAATTTCCGATCCTTCTTTAGCTGTTCAGCAAGGTGTAGACGGTTCGGTTGAAGCCAAATGTCCCAATTGTCGAACCAAGATTGATCCTAAAAAGGTCACTGATCATGTGTCTTTCAAAGAAGTGCATTTTCCTGAAGAATCTGATGGCGATGAAGAGAAAGCGGACGTAATTGCTGATGCTGAAGACTCCGACGACGATGATAGTGACGAAGAAGATGATGACGATGATGACGATGATGACTCGGATCTTGCCGATTTCATTGTCCCTGGTGATTATGAATCCGAAGAGGACGGCATCCTACGAAAGAAGACTACCGATACCGAATCCAAGCCCAAGAAAAAGCCCAAGGGACCAAAATTCAGCAAAGGCAAAGGCAAATCTAAAGGTCCCAAAAACCCCAAAAAGACGCTAGCTGTCCTCCGCAAAGAAGGCCAACGCAACGCCGCCGCAAGACGGAAATACTTCAAGCGTCTCGAAAAGAACTGGATGACAAGCGCCAAAATCGAAAAAGCCATCGAAATCCTTGAAGAAATCAAGGATTCTGGCTCGGGCGAAAAGACCATCATCTTCAGCCAATTCACCTCCCTTCTTGACCTACTCGAAGTCCCCATCAACCGTCGAGGATGGAAATATCGTCGCTACGACGGAAGCATGAACCCGCGCGACCGTAACGAGTCCGTTCTCGAATTCACTGACAACCCGGAATGCGACATCATGCTCGTATCCCTCAAAGCCGGCAATGCAGGTCTGAACCTCGTTGCTGCCTCTCAAGTGATCATTTTCGATCCTTTTTGGAACCCCTATATTGAGGAGCAGGCTATTGATCGTGCGCATAGACTGGGTCAGACGAGACCGGTACAAGTTCATAGGGTGCTGGTTGAGAAGACGGTTGAAGATCGGATATTGGCGTTGCAGGAGGAGAAGAGGGAGGTTATTGAGGGGGCGTTGGATGAGAATGCTGCTAGTCAGATTTCGAGGTTGGGAGTTAGAGAGTTGAAGTTTCTCTTCGTAAGTTCCTTTGTCCTTTTGCTGTTGTGGTAGGCTGATTACTAACTTCATATAGAACGTGCAATAGACCACCGCCCCCTTTCCACTTGTGTTTTGCTGTTTTCTTACTTCTTGTCAATCTTCAATTCCTTTCTTGTACTTTTATTTCCACTTTCTTTTTTCTTTCCTTTTTTACAGTGCAGGAGGAGCAATCTCCAACTCCATCTTGATTTTGATACCCTAGAAGAATAAACGGAAGAAGCAGGCGTATAGATGGCTTCTTCGAATTGAATGGTGAGCGGTCTCTTTCATTTCTTCTCATTCAAATGGGATGGCAGATGGTATTTCGGTTTAATTCTTTCGGGTACCCTGACTACCTCTTTTATCAGGAGTGTTGAAGTTGATAGCTGCTAGATAATAGTGAAATGCGTACTTCAAATCCCATTCCTACTTGCTCATATACCTTCTGAATTCTTTTCGACAAATTATTCTAGATGTAAGAAACAATTATATTTCTACTGCATTGCAAGATTCAAATTTCTTAAGTGCTCATCTCAAAGCACATTGGGATTCATTTATGGCATAACAAGGGACATTTTTAAATAGAAAAAAAAAACCAAACAAAAATCAAAGCCATTTAAAAGGGCAAGGGAGGGGATTAAAAGGGAAGGAAAGAGTTTCGTTTCATAACCATTCGACACGATCGGCGAAAGGGGAATTTACAGGTCGGCATCCTCCTCGTCGGGGAGAGGTTGAGCAGCGGCATCTGTAAGCTCCTGCTGGTATTTGGCCATAACTTCGGGGTCGACCTGGACCTCGGGAGGAGCCAGAGCGGGAGCAGCGACGAATTCCTGAAGTTTCTCATCAGTATTATATATTTTAACATAGGAGAGAGGACAGGGACGTACCAGAGTCTGGTTACCAACAAGCTTACGAGCAAGCCACAAGAAAGGTTTCTCAAAGTTGTAGTTGGATTTGGCAGAAATGTCGTAGTATTGAAGGTTCTTCTTGCGGTGGAATGTGATGGTCTTCGCCTTGACCTTGCGCTCCTTGACGTCGACCTTGTTACCACAGAGAACGATGGGGATGTTCTCGCAGACTCGGACCAGATCACCTATCATATTGTCAGTCTCGCAAACTATCGATCTGGCACAAAGGGGAAGACGTACGATGCCAGTTGGGAACGTTCTTGTAGGTAATACGAGACGTCACGTCGAACATGATGATGCCGCACTGGCCGTTGATGTAGTATCCATCACGAAGACCGCCGAACTTTTCCTGACCAGCGGTATCCCAGACATCGAACTGAATAGCTCCCAAGTTCTATAAGGACGTTAGCGTACAATTCCCGATCGAAGTGCGAGCAGCGCAGATAACATACGGTGGTGAAGCCAAGAGGGTGAACTTCCACACCCAGAGTGGCAATGTACTTCTTCTCGAATTCTCCAGTCAAGTGACGCTTGACGAAAGTGGTCTGTTCAATTTTATCACCTGTTAGCCAGATATCCGGACATGCGGAAACGATATAATCCATCTTTGACGGCGATGTAGTCAAGGCATAGAAAGAGACGAATCGATCAAATGCGGGGTCACGCGATTATCGCATCGTCAATATCGACAGTAAAACGATTCGACCGTCGTCAAAAGAATGGTTTGTATATCTCAGATCAGACTTGCCTTTCCAGTACCACCATCACCGACAAGCACAAGCTTAAAGGTGGGAATTTGTTCGGCCATGTTTGATGACGTGAGAGGGGTTGAATATTATGAGAAGGGGGAAAAAAAAAAAATACACAAAATAACACAGTTTCTCCAGAGAGAAAAATCCGAGAGAACAAAATTCCAGTCGCTCAGCCGTGTATACAGGACTAGGCGATGCGAATGCTGCTGCGAAGAGTGGAAAGTGCCGTGAAGCAAGGGTTGAATGCAGAGAAGAGAGAAGAAATCGATTTATGCCCTTTGGTGATGGAATTTTCGACCTTGCCAGGGCGGTGAGTACCACTGGCTGAATGGGTCACGTGATGTGTAAACAAATTTTGCCCCTCCGACAGACACCACCTCTTTTGTGTTTATAGGCTGAAGACGATAAGTCCATTCAGATGGCTATATCTCATGGTATGATTGATTACACGCTGTCTCACATTATCGCCTGAAGTTGTCTTGTTACAGTCGCGAGTATACGGCCCAATTTTCCGACTTACAATTAAATGGCGGGGTTTATTCTGCTGAAGGCAACTACTATACAGAAATTCGTTGTCGGATAGCAACCAGCCCATGAAATGGTCTCAACACGCCATACAGGATGATATGCTGTCATGTCATATGTTCTGATTCATTCTCATGCTCGAATGCCCCCTTTTGGGCAGACCTGTCTGTCAGCAAAGCGGAACAAAGCCAATGACGTCGGCAAAGACGGGACTAACTACAGCCATGATCATAACAATGTTTTACTCAGAGAATGTCCAGCATATCGCTATTTCCTCTATCATTCATGCCCAAACTCGTCTGTCCAAACTCCGAATATATTAACCCATTAAACCATTCTTATCCGTAGCCGTTACAAAGGCACCAAGTGACAGCCCAAAAGACCACGACCTCCCCAGTTGCGACGCGGTATCAGACTAACGCTCAAATCTCTCGTACCCTGACCCGATTCGTTTTGTCGCGAGACCTTGACCACGAGAGGACGCTACAATAGTCATTTGTCAGCACAGATTCACTATCAACTACGTGTGTCGACGAGACATAAATTACCCCTTCGTTTTGCTGCACAACCTCTCCAACCTTTGTTAATCGCTCGTGGTTTACCCAGTTGACCGTTCCGAAACTCCGAATGGTATCTCCCGGCTTCAAGCCAGCTTGATCCGCGGGGCTGCCGGGCGCAACACTATTTACTCGCGCAAACGGCGTTTCGATCATTCCGTTTTGTTGTTGTTGTTGTTGTGTAGGGACGGCGGATGTCGTAGAGGAAGCCTGCGCCTGCTGTAGAGCTTCAAAGTGTGCGTGTAGACCCCTCTCCAGGTGTTTCATGACTTCTTTGTGATCATTTCGGAGGTGTATAATTCTCGCGCGTGTAGTACGGACTAAACATCCATCAATAATCTGTATCTTCCATATGATAAGGTAGAAATCGTACTCTGCGCCACATCGATGTCGTCGCGAGGAAATCCGTCAAAGGTCGTCAAACTCGTATCCATAGTAACGCCTTGCTAGACAAGAAGTTATTTAGTTCAACTGAAGAACAGAAAGAAATAGTGGAGATCTCACAGATGTCAAGACGCTACTATAAGCTGATAACTCCGCCTCGATACGTTCCTTCTCACTCATAAGCTCAACCATTGATAGCTTCGACAGGTCTCGGAATCCTGTCCCCGCGGTCGTCGGACCGGAGGGGACACTCGGCGCATGGATATCTCGATTCATCGTAATGCCCATATTATGTAAGACTGGCTGGGAGTCGTGGATGCATTACCGTTGAGTCGGGAGTATGATGGTTGATAGTTGAAGCTCTGGTGGAGAAGTGGCGGGATTAAAAATGGTCAGACGCCAGCTACAAAGGCTCCATATAAAGGCGTATGTAGTAAGTTGCTCCATCCACAAGCGACACCAGGGATTTGCTATTCAGTCTATACAGGAAGATGAAAGAGGATCAGTGTGCAATTAATAATAAGAAATTTTGAGGAGAGAGTCCATACATGTCTTTGCTTGCAAGCTTGTGCTGCAATAGCATTGAAATATATATATATCCATAGGTGTGAGATACATGTAAAGGAGGGTTGACTGTTCCAATATGAAACAAGAAGGATGTCTTTTCCATAGGATATGTCCAAAAATGACATTTATCAGTGTTCTACGTGAATGGATATAAAGGGGTGTGAGAGTGAAGTGTACTCCAGACGATATCGTGCCTACCTTCCCTAGGTCCAATGTGCCTTCCCTGCACCGATGATGTCCTCTTGTTTATCATATCCCATGAATCTCATCTTGCCTTAGTACATATATCTGAAGTATCCATACAGATGTCACCGACTTCGAAACATGTCTGAGCAAATGGAGGATCCTCCCGCCGTCGAGGACGGCGAAGAAGAAGATGAGGATGTCGAAGAGTCAGACGCAGAGACAGGAAATTGCGAACTGTTGCACTCTCCTCCAGCAGACTACACTCCGCTCGCACCTTCGCTTGATTCCAGCGCAACATATCCATGGTCGAGATGGGTCGATAGTCTTCGGCGAAAACGAGGGTACCGCACAGGAACCTACGTCGATGGATGGTTTGATGGGCCTTCAGTTGACAGAGATGATATTGACCTGACGCTTTGCAATAAAAGACCATGGGATCAGGTATCCGGCGGAACAGCGTCGATATTGGGAACGATGAAAACAGCAAGCATGAGTGTACCTCCCTCAAGTGCTCCTAGGTCGAGGACGAATACGATTACTAGCAACAGTAATGTGGTCTCGAGACAGTCAATGGAAAGCACACGGTCTAGTATCTACGATGCAATTACGCAGGCCGGGAAGGTCATGGCTATTAGACGTCGGCATGTTCTTCGTGAGATATACAGTTCCGAGGTGCATTATGTTGATGGATTGCAAACGGTAGTTCAGGTAGCCATCCAAAAGAACCTGGTGTGGTGGTCAGCACTGACAGTGCCAGATCCTGTCGACCTATCTCACAATGAGGCCGGCTATATTGCGCGACTTGCAACGACTGTATGACATGCACGATGCCTTCAGGAAGCAATTGCAATCGGTCAGCCCGCGCTCAGCTGAAACTTGGCTGGATGGAACCCCAATTCGAAAGTCTACCATTTTGCAGAAGTTCCAAAATCAGTCGCTCACACGAAATATTCGACGGCGAGCAAATAGTCAGATGGGCAAAGAGGGAGCGGACCCGTCAGAGGCTTTGTTGGTAGCAAAAGAGGTCGATAAGCTGGTAAGTCTCGACCCTCCAGAGAGCTTATCCAGCTGACAACGACAGACTACAAAGTTCCATCTATACGAAGCATTCATCAGATCTTATGATGTCCTTTCCGAAGACCTTACCCTCTTACGACAGAACCATCCGGCCGCAGGATTCTGGACAGAAGGCATCGAGGCACTACAGAAATCGGTACATTCGACCCAAAAGAGGAAAGAGAATTATAGAAAGGCTATGACATTAGATGATCTGATTGCTAAGGCAAGTATTTGGAGCTGGTACTTAAGCCATGACTGACTCTGAACAGCCGGTGCAACGTGTTTGCAAATATCAATTGCTTTTGACCGAACTGCTGAGAACCGTCCCGGAGACTACCTATCCCTTGACGCACTCAGAGATTAAAAAAGTTTTGGATAGAAACTCGCAGGCCGTCGATCGTATCAATACTGTTGTTGGAGACCCTAATCTGCGGATTCGCATTCAGAAGACCATCTCTCTGCACGAGCGTCTGGATTACGGCGACCAGGTTGGTCTTTGCATCTCATAACGTTCGTAGGCTAACGTTTATAGAATGTTCTCGAGAACGTTTACCAAGAATTAGGCCCGCTTATTCTTTGCGGAGTGCTTCATGTGGCATATCAGTCTTCTTCCTCTGGTATAGCAGGACAGTACTTGGTGTGCATCCTGTTTCCGGGCTATATGGTTCTGGCCAGAGCTAGAAGCGACTCTCGGAAATTGGTCCTCATTGCTTCCATCTACCTATCAGACATGACAGTCGACAATTCGATGAATGGACACGGTAGGTCCTCCTTCTTCAATTTTCGTTTTCAAGATCATTGACATGCAACAGGACTTGCTTGCCTTGATACACCATTTTCGTGGAAAATTATTTTTCAGTATGGACAGAAACGCTACGAATTTATCTTTAGCGCCTCTTCATCGGCAGAAGAGCGAGGTTGGAAGACGGAAATTTTGAAAGCATCCGTCATGCCGCCGAATGAAGTGCCAAACATATCTTTAGAACCACGACGATTTTCTTGCGTATGTATGCCTTTGGCGCCGTTAGAAGCCGATGGGCGGTCATTACTCCTCGAGCGACGCGGCTCTCTTCGAACTTCATCACCGCGCTCTCCTCTCCGACATGCACAGAATCAAGTGATAATCAAAAAGACACACAATCCTATATACGATACCGAGGTTCGACTTCTTCACGAATCGGAACCGACACGCTCTCGCTCCGATGCAAAGCAGAATGTCTCTACACCGACTGTCCTGATTCCTCTGAGATCGCATCGTGTCAAGCTTGAGCGCAGCATTTCAGGCATCTACAGTCAAGAGCTTCTGCCGTATCCAGGAATGACACTTGGCCGCAGTGACTACATGAGCCAGACTATGGTGGGCAAAACTGTAATGCGTGGATTGTCTATACGGGGCGTCTTCCACAGCAGGCGCTCTGCCTCTCTCAGTAAGGCTACATCAGTCTCTCTTGATGATGGCATCGAACAAGACCGGGATGAACAAGGTAAGGGGGTGGCGTCGGAGAAAGTTGGTACACACACCACTCTTTGTGACGCGTTATGCAAATCGAAGGATGTTACGGGGGACGATGTCGTAGCGGCAAAGACATTTGGCTCTTTTCGACAGAAAATGACCAAAACCACCTCTGACAATGGTACCGATGAAGAGAATGTGATCAAGACCAAGAATAAACCTTGGGTGCCTTGGAAGAGATGGCTTCCTCCGGCGATAGTTGGCTGAGACAGGTCCCTGATGATCTGAATGAAGAGATAATCCCTGGCTGAGAAATGTACTGATACCTGCTCTGTATGTTATCCCAATATCAATAGTAGCCAAATGTTCTAAGAAGTTCTGAATGTATGACGGCGGGTCCCTGGGGAGATCCGCACTATGACGTCGACGGTTGGCATACTACATCATCGCCGTCATCCTGAGACTATATAAGCTGCTCTTCTCTACTCTGTTGACTATCTCCATTATCATATCTGACTGATATACTACTACAATTATTGCAGTAAGTATCACTGCAAACCAACAACCTCAATATACCGAGAAGTGCACGAACTGACTTATCTCAGATCACGCGACACACACATCATACCACACTACACCACACTACCTTAACCAACACAACTAATCAATAAATTATAACTGAATCAAAAATGCCTCGCGGAAACGACAACGTCACAAAGGTCATTTACCACGGTAAAGCAGACGACTTTGTCATTTTCGTTGACGACGTCTCCGCCGCCCAGCAATGGCGCCATGATCGTACCGTCCCTTTGGCACAGGTAGTTTCTGGCTGGAAGGTGTTTGTTACACACAAGTGAGCTCCACTGCCTCCTCAGTATTAAGAAGAAAGATGGGATTGTGCTAATAAAATAATAGGCAAGGTGCACAAGGTATCCTCGACGGCGCAAGTAAAGCTATGCTCGAGAATGAATTCGGTACTGCCCGGGACGAGAACGTTGTGCAGCAGATTTTGGAGAAGGGTGAGATACAGGAAGCTACCGTACGTCTTTCCCCTCTTCTCTGTATCATGAGGGAGTAAAGTATGCTAATGTTGGATAGAACCGCGAACGTCAAGGTGATCGCAACGTCTTGAATGGTGGTGGATTCGTCAACACTTTCCAAGTTTAGACTATTTTCTTACATATCTGGCTCCTATAGTTACCAGATTTGGGCGTGTAATGGATCGGGTCATTTGTCGAATTGGGGATATTGTATTTCTAATTAGCATGCATGAATTTTGACGGGGAATAAATGACGATGATGAATGATCGATAATATCACTCCGGAGGAGTAGACGGGAATCAGTATCATGATTGAATTAAAAAGCCACGCTCCTCCCTCCTTCTCTTCACCCAATTCCCCAACTCATTCCATACCTCCTGCTTCTCCTCCAGACTCATAGTAGCAGCCAATCCACTCGTAGTTGTAGCCACAAAAACCCTCGCCCCATTCCACCCCTCGCATTTCCCCATATTTTCACTGTCATCTTGCCATCCATACCTAAACTCTTCCTTTTTTATGGCCCTTCCATGCCGAACTCTCCATACACTTTCCCAAATACTTTTACCCACCAAGGCAACCGCTTCTGGTCTTGAGGATGCTATTTTAGACTCGAGGATGGGGACGCCGGCATTCATTTCAGCTTTTGAGAGCATACTTGCGTCTCGGGTGGGGCGTTCGACGATATTTGTGTTTCCGATGTTGTAGAGTTCCGGGAGACGGTAGGTGTCGCTTGGTGGGTGGCGGATCGTGGTTATTCCGGAGGAATGGAGGAGCTTCCAGAAGAGGTTTGATGGGTGCGCGTAGGCGTAGCCTGTTGAGCCGGTTAGGAGGCCCGGGTTTACGCCGATGAGGAGGAGGATTAGGTTCGGTGTTATTGAGTCGCGGAGGCGGGAGGGGGGTGAGTATATTGTTGTGGTGGTGGTGGTGGTGGTGGCGGTTGACTTGGAGGATGTTTTGCGGGATTTGGGTTTGCGGATTGGAGAGCGGTTGTATTCTTGTATGGTTAATGTTGGTGTTTTGCTTGGTAAAGGAGAGGGAGATTGTGTAGAGTCGATTGAGGTGATTGATTGCGAGCGAGTGATTATTCTTCGCTGAACGACCGGAGTCGCTTTCCCTGTGACTGTCGTATTGGTTTGATGTAGGAATCGGTTTAATTGCCCTTCGAAACTTCGTGCTCTGTCCACATCATGGTCATGCTCGTTCTCATTCTTGATTTGGACGTCTGCTTCAATGTTAGTACCGTTCATAGTCGTCGGGATCCGTCACCTCGCGTCGGTAGGTCCTGTATTGCTGCAATGTAAGTCCTTGTTAGTCACTTGTAATGTTTTGAATCCTCAATAAATAAGTGGCTCCAGGTCGCCACTTGTTCTGCCTTCTGCTTGGAAGAGGTTGAAAACTTTGGACAGTTCAGGGACATGCTAGTCATTGGCGGGTCACGGCAGTCCACCTCGCAGCCAATCAAATCGAGTCAGCAGACTTGTCAAGCCCTAATTTCTCTTCTTCGTGGACGAGGAGTGTACGGAGTGAAGTATGGCGTCTTGCCCATCCGTTCTTACTGAAAATCAGTAGTCCTCTTTTTTTCTTCCTTGTTTCCTTCTTGTCTTTTAATCCTAGTTCGTAGACTTCTAGTCATCTTATATTGATTTATTTATGTTCCCGAACCAGTTTCCTTACACGACGGATTGTATGGATTATTGATCCCGTTTGTATGGTCCTTGCAAAAATGGGAATAATTTGCCTCAAGAGAATGTCCAGAATTTTTCAATGTAAACGCCGGAACATCGTCCTATGTTTCGGCAATTGCACCGAACTGCCAAAATATGATAAGATCATAGGCGGCCCTGCGTTCATATGCTCGAAACAGAATATGCCAGTGGACTTTGAGCCCGGGCCGGCTCCCAACCGCAGGGAGGCGACGCGACAAGTAGCAAGTTCCGATAGATACATTTTCTAGCTGATATTTAATGATACTCACATCAACTCTCCACATCAATGTCCTCCAACTTAACATCTTCCAAACTTCACCTATTAATATACTCCCGAATCAGCACTCTTGAAAAAAACATCATCCACATCTCATGCCTAGGAAGTCGGGCTCAACGTTTAAAGCACAGGGGTTGCAGTTGCAGTTACCGCAAATGTCTGAGTAGGGATTGGAGTTGCCGTCTCAGTAGCAATTCTCTCGAAGTACGAAGACCTCTCCATGTCGTTGAGCGAAGTCAAGAAGCTTGGCACGCCATCATCATAATTTTCGCCGGGTGCCTGTACCCCGCCGTCGGGTAGAGAGTGGCAGCTGCCCATACGTCTCGCGTGAAACTCATATTGACCCCCATGCTGATCCAAGCCAGAAGGCCATCCTCGATGCTATCCCCCAGTCTGACGTACTCCAGGAAGGGGTCTGCCTGCCAGCCACGGACAGCATCCATGCCGAGAAGCCAGTCATCCTTATTGTATGTGAATTGTTGGGTGTTGGTAGTGTAGGGATATGTGGCCTCAACAGCTGCAATGAGAGTTTGGTCGAAATAGAGCTGACCGACGTGCGCGGCGGTATCTCCACGGATAGTGCCGTTAGGAAACTTCTCGACATCGAGGTGCACGAACACGTGGACATGGGTAGCGCGAGGATAATAGTGGCCGGGGAAGATGGTCTCAAATTGAACGGCACCGATTTTGTCAGTGAACTGTGCACCACGCATGAAAGTGGAATTGATATTGGCTGGATCGGCATCGCCGTTGCCTTCTATAACTACCCCGGAGTAGACTCCGGTTGAGTTACAACCTTGCGGCGTAAGACCGTTAGCCAACAGCTAGCTTCCTTATGCGCTATCTTGTCCTTGAAACAGGAGAAAAAGGGAAGAGGGTTGTCTTACTCCAGATTTCTATAGCAACGCCCTGGACTGGCTCGCAAGTCTCCACATCGATAAACTGCAAGTCCAGGGTAACAGGTATTCCTACCTGGTCTTCTGCTATGTTAGAACGAATATATTCGCCATCCATATCTGAATGACTTGGCATTAGTAAACACGTTTGTTCCATGTACGTATAGGTAGAAAGGGCTGCTCAAGTGTACTGATGGTAAGAGCCTTCTTCCTCTTCGGGGAAGAGAACAACGCAGTGATTGCTAGCAAAAATTTCTTCCAATGTCGTGGTCGCCGTAAGACTGAGGTCCGCCTCATGATCCACGAACACAGGGTCAGTGCCTCGTCGTGTAAATGCTGCATGTATTTGGTTTCCTAGTCAGTCTTTCCCCTTGAATATATTAGACTCAGTCAAGAAGGGACACACAGCTAAGGTCTCTCTTAGATAACTTGGATGCCAATTTAGAACGACGTTCTACGGCCTTGGTTTGAATCCCGCTTGCTGCCATTCTTCCGTGACAGTGGTCGAGGTTTGACACTCGCGAGATGAGCTCCTTACGGGCTTCCAGGCTTTTTTCGTTGCCATGGCCGCCGGGATGAGCTGAGACTGCACTGCTCAAGAGGAACAGACCGAGGAAGCTGTATACCTTCATTGTGGAAAGAAGAAGAAGTTTGAGTCAAAACAGGCAAGACGGAAATGCTAGGTTCGAGATCCTTTTTTGTCGATTTTGGATAACTAATTTCCCCATTTCAACAGCATCGTGACTGATTTATATGTTTAATAGTACTCGGAACTTCTAATGCTCGGATTCGACCGGCTACCGACCGAACTAGGTACATATGTTGGAAAATGAGGGGTTACGCGTCCAGAAGTCTATACACTATACAATTTGGGACTGAACATTCATTTACCCTTTTTTTTTAAAAAAAAAAAAAAATGAAATGAAATGAAATGAATCAGAACAAACTCCTGGTATATCATTCGTCGAATTTGAAGATCTTACCCGACTTGGTCAGCTTCGTAATTCAAATTGCCTGAAACAGTGTGTTCCGCAGTCTATCAAGTCACGAATATACTACGTTGTAGGTCAGCTTATGATTATAACTTATAGTTAACGGAAAGGAAAGAAAAGAAAAGGAAACGAAACCAGCGGAATCAAGAATAAGTGTCGGAACGTGAATATCAAACCTAGCGCATTTCGGCACTGGATATCAGTTAGTCCAACGCGGCACGTGCGTGCCGCGTTTATATGTAGCTAGCTATCCCCCGTCCCCCTTACTCTTGGGGGGCAGTCATCAATATCAGGAATTCCATACCATATTGATCAGGCTCGTCAGCTCGTCGGAATAGCTGTTCTACGTGACTAGTGCTAGCGACCTAGACGTAGATAAACCGACAATAAGATTCCTATACAAATTGTTACGGGCTAGAGAAGAGGCGTGGAACAGCAAGGTACAAAGAGAAATGTACGTAGGGAGATGGGTGGGAAAACAAGTCTTGACTGCATGAAGATGACGAGCAACCCCGGAGGCGAGCGGCTGACACTCATGAGGCAGTTGTCAGGAGGAAGAACCCCGCAGTACGCAGTACGTGTGTCATTATTTAACGGCCGTAGGCCGTGATTAATCACTGTCTACCCATTCCCTAGTGGGACAAAGGCCGCCAGGGGTTAAGCCCTGGGTGTCAAGAACTATATACAAGATGTCTCTTTGGCGCTGTGTGTACGGGAATCCCCAGGTGTTGAGTATCAACACCGGAATATTAGCTATTCCGGTTCCGTGGGGATATCCCCTTTACCTGCATGTAATTATCCTTCTCCTCCCTTCTTGGGGATCAGTCATAATATTCGAATAACATCAATATTATCAGGCTCATGGGCTTTTTGGAATAGCCTTACTGCGTAATCCTGTGCTTCGTGTTATCAGGACGTAGCTAAACCAACAGGCGCACTTACATGGCTACTGTAGTCAAATAGATAACCTCTACATGTAGAGGTTGAATATTGCTGCTAGCTGCAGTGGTCCGCTACTTCCCATGACCGAATCTAAACTGTTCAACACAGATATAACTTAAAAGAGAGCAAAAAAAGACAAAGAGGAACAAAGGAAAATGAGTGACTATAAGTCTCTTATCTTATGTCCTAAGAGAGGGCCGTCGAGAGTAGATATCCTTGAAAAATCAAGTCTCCGTAAGCCAATTGGCTAGTCTGATGGTACCCTTTGGGGTACCTAGGAGGAAAGGAATGACTTTCAAAGGATGTCCAGGGAATCTGAGAGCTTTTCTTTTTATGATCTAGCAGAAAATGAAGTAGCTTGGGGACTTTCATGCCATATCAATACAAGAGGTAGGCATCCTTGTGGTCGAACCGTTCATGATAGTCTGCGAAGTCTCCATGCTTTGTGCGTGCAGCAAGGATTCGTCCTAAGATATGGCGGGGAAGCTGGAGTTCTGCTAGACGGCTTGGGAAGGTGGTTTGTGTGTGTGCGTGTGTTTCTATTTAACGGCTGTGGTTCGTAACTCGCACGCTTCCCACTGTTCCCTGTTGGGACAAAAGCCGCCGAGGGGTAAACCTCGGGTTCAAGATCTATCTTAGATATATATATATATAGGTAAGAGAATCTTTGGCGCATTACCATAGTTGCTATAGTCATATAGGAAGATCCCTTTCTAAGTAGGCTGTTGCGGGCCAGTCCCGCCTTATGAATTGCTTATAGATTCATTCTCGAGCAGATAACGTACATGAGGAAAATAAGGAAAGGAAAGAGAACAAACAACACTCGAACGTGTAAATTTATACGTAAAGGGTGAATAGGCCTGTTCCGACTCGCTTAGCTCAAACACGGGATTGGGGAACGGGTTTCGGGTGTTGGGGATAGCTTCATGTTTGGGTAGGGTAGATTCGGGTAGGTTATGTGCCTAATAGGGAATAGCGTATTTGTTATTTGTGGGGGCATTAAAGTATCAAAGGTTCTTGTGGTTAGTGATCATAGTGAAGTGTCAGCTTACAGACATAAGCTTAGCTTCTCACTATCAGAAGCAGTCCACGATGGCTAATAATTCCTTGTTATGGATCTCATAGTTATGTTTAGCTTGAAGCAACTTGCAGGAGTGATAGGCGCAGGTTCAGAGAATACCTGCCTCGTCATATTGTGATAGTGTTCCTCTAGTGGCGTATCTAGATGAGTCAGTCTTAACGAAGGTCTCTCGGTTAGGGTCGAAGGGCATTAGCGCAGGTTTGGTAACAAAGATCTCCTTAAAGGTTTGAAAGGCTCGTTCAGTTTCATCACTCTATTAGAAGGGGTGGTCTTTTCTTGTCAAATTAGTTAATGGCCGCGCTAATTCAGAGTATGCAGAGATAAACTGTTAGTAAAACAGGACAGAGTTATTGGACGTACGGCAGATTAGTGTACGATATCTGCCGTACGTATGGGCCAGAACAGGACAAACATTTATCCTGCAGTCAACTTGGCAACTTTGTATATATCTAACTAACCACTCTAATTCCCCTTACTCTTGGGAATCAGTCACAATATTGGGAATCAAGATAGCTTCATATTATCAGGCTCATTAGGTGTTGGAACCACCTAAACCAGCAAGCCGCGCGCATACTAGATGATCTAGTATGGTAAGATATAGTATGGAGCAGACATCAAGCAGAGTGAGGCGGGATTCCCAACGTGAGGCCGCTTCGTGCTCGTGCCTTGCTACCGTCTATGCTTTGTGATACAGACTGTAGCAAAACCTGTCGGATTGCTGAGTTAACTTCAGGCCAATCCTGAATAGCAGTTTTACAAGGAAGGGGAAAAGAAGTGACTAGCAAGATTGTATGTATTCAGTTGTCTGTCTCTCTCTTCATCAGGTTTCAAAGCTGGGTTTTTATAAACATCTTTGGCGGGGTGATTTGTGAGCTATCATGAGGGATAAACATTGGGCTGAAATCTAAGTGCCCAGATATATGCCCTAAGCCCTTTTAGACCTGTAACATCGAACGTCGGATCTCTCTGCCTCGTTTGCAATTTGGATTATTTGACAGGGAAACGGGGGAAAGCTACAGTAGCTAGCTATACACGCGGCACGCACGTGCCACGTCGGACTAATTAATCCGGTGCCGAAACGCGTAGGGTTTGATATTCACGTTCCAACAACTGTTTAATTACAGTATAGGTGGATTGACTCTTATTTCTTCGCACTCTACTTTGCGCGCTCTCCCGCTGCGCGGTGTGGATAGGGGTCTCCCGCGTTATTTATCTACTATGGTCTACCCAGGTAACTTCGTTAGTATGGTGCACGGATCCCATATACCAGCCTATCAACTTCAAATATTTTGCCATTGAATTAATCCTAAATTGTACTAGCTAATATGGAATGGGCCCTCCCTCTGCATCTATTACTGCTTGACAGCGAGCCTGCATGCCATCAATAAGCTTAGCAAGAAAGCTATCTGGTAGGAAGATGTCCTCTACCCATACTTTTCCACCGAACATGCAGGAGATTGCGTCAGAGCCTCTCGATCCTTCAAAGTTTGAAGGGAAATTTGCGATGGATACCCCGCTGAGTACAGCACAACGGTGGCAATCTAGAGCTAAAGATTTCGAAGTGCTCCCCAGACCGGACAGAAATCCAAAACCATCTGACTGGTGGTTGTTCCTATTTGCGGTACGGCTATCTTTCACATCCGTCTGTGATATACTGTCTAGATTGATGCGCAATTTTCATTCTATCTCCCATGGGCCTGCAAGGTCCCGACCAAGTCTACCACAGCACAGGATGAGTCGGACTAACTCGGTAGCATACAACGGGTGCTAACCAAATAGGACGGTGATATTGAGGCTAAGCCAAGCGTAGCTCCAGCAGCGGCAACAGTGCAAGACGAAGCAAGAATAGAACACGATCTCGGGGACTAACTTACTTCTGAGTGTTGAGAGGCTTCTTGTCATTTCTCTGGTTGAAGTAGTACGTTTTATTTAGTATTACAGACCATCTCCAACCTTGTTCTGCTACTTTCCTTATTTTCTAATATCTTTGTAAAAGAAGGGCCTGGGGGATGTCCTTGCTTTATGCTTCCTTGCCTTGCCACGCTAGCATTCTAGTAGGTTCTACAATAACTTCGTGATCCACATTCGTTTACAGTACAGCTGATCTACAGTAACATCGAAATAAGGTTGTCGACCGCCGCCACGCGATCTCTCACGGTAGCTTGATTGGCAAGGGATATCCATTCTTCGACATCCGGAGGCTGTACTCAACCAAGGAACGTTCTTCCTGTGGGCTAAGGTACTGTTGGTTCGCGGTGCGTTCCCTCTTCGAAATGGTTCCAAACCCCTCTCCAAGCAGATCAATGTTTCCCTCAACCAACATGAACGTCGGCCCAACCCAGCCGTCTCAGCCGTCAAATAACTCCCATGATGGCACTGAAATAGCAACTCCTTAACTCCTTTTCACCTATCAATCTAGATCCGCTCGGGCCAATTGAAGTGGCAGTGGAAGAAAACACTAATTGGCACTTGGCATAAGTGAGCATTGAGAACTTCAAGGAGAATATTCGAAAAACACGAGATGTAGTGCTGGAGAATTGCCTTGGCCTTGCTCTGCTCCATAACCCAAAAGTTGGGCCTGAGTTCCTTGTCAAAGATGGCGTGAAACTTGGTGTTGCCTACAGAACTATATAGCCTCTCAGAATTGGTCTGATCGGCAAAAATAAACATGATAATTGTTTTCTCACTGCTAAGAGCTAGTTCGAATATGTTATTCGGCCGCTTGCTACATCTGAACGTTATCAACCTAGATTACAACAGCTGTGCTGGCCACATAACAATAGGTGCTGCTACTTCTGCTTACAGTTTATGTGTGTATGTGTGTGGTTCATACGCTGGAAGTTTTGTCTCTGTCTCTGTTTATGGCGGGGCAGATGATAACCCCTCCGCCCTCAAACTCCAGGGTCATCTGAACGGAAACAGTCCTGACATGGATTACTATCCATTGGAAGCCTGTCGGCTTGGGTTTCCCTATTCTGTAAGAGATATTCAACTCCGTAAGCGGAATGCCAGCCATCCTTGGCCCCGTTGAACGCCCAATGGTAGAGCCGTTTCCAGCCTTGCTCTATTTGAGCAGGAGGCGTCAGGCCTGACAGCTGAAGGCGGGGTGTTGCCAGGTCACCGTACTGGATGTGCGCTTCCTTCGCGAGGCAGTCAACCCCATTTTGGTCAAGTCCATCAAAGCTGTGCTCTTGCCTTTGGCAGTTAGGGCGTATCAGCTGTCATTCACGGTTCACCATCCATGAAAAAATTTCCAGCTCTGATAGGTGAAGGCCAATTCTGAACTTCCGGAGTAGCCACGAAGAAAGAACGAAACAGATTACAGGAATATAAACGCAATTCCAGGTTAGTCGAGAGTGCCAGGATGCTCTAACCCTTGGCGCTAATTGGTGAGCGAATGCCTATCACAAGTGCGATAAACTAATCCCTGCTGAGTTAATTATTAATCGTGCCGTAATATTTATTGGGTTTCAGGATTGGTTGCACCAGGTATGACAAATAATAACACCTACCATCATTATGAGCTTTCGCACTTACAAATATGCGTACAACTTTGAATCTTTGCTACAGCATAACCAAATCATTCAGCAGCCGGCCTCTTGTCACTTCTATACCTGACTTCGTCTGTAACTTTATATTCTGAATTCTCACAGTTGGTTCGGTCGACGGCACTTTGCAAAATGGGCACCAGTAAGTTCCAGCATCAACAGCAACAACAGGGTCTAAACTATATATTGCCAGACTTAGAGGTGATTGCCAGTATGCTATGCCTAATTCCCAATTTATTTCTTCCCTAAATTGTATATTCAATTCTCTAACATATACACCTACAAATAGGGGAGTTCATTGAGTTTTACTACGGGACGTACGACTCGGACCGCAAGTCGCTCGCCAGCCTATACGTGGGTGCTATCTATCCGAGGTGCGGAATTAACATGAGTGAACTAATATATATAATAGCGGGACGAGTCTTTGTTGACCTTCGAGTCCGCTTCTATACTCGGTACAAATTCTATCATTGAGAAACTAGAGGTACGGCAACTCTAACTCCATCAGGCCTTCTGTCTACTGAAAAAGGGTTTATGCAACAGTCCCTGCCATTTAAGAAGGTCAAGCACGAGGTCTCTACATTCGACGCGCAACCTCTCGCCAATTATTGCATCATGATCTTGGTGATTGGTCAGTTCTTTGTACGGTGCAAGCTTATCCATTTCCCTAGGCAGTCCTTTATTACGATTAACACCCATCCCGTGCTAGGCCGATGATGAGGAGCGCCCGATGAACTACACTCAGGCATTCCAGCTGATGCGTGACAAGAACGGCCAATACTTTATCTCCAACGACATCTTCAAGTTTGTATTATGCTAAAGCCGGATGTGATCAGCGCTTTGGGCTGTTGTTGGGAGCGCAAGCGGTGCTATCTAATGTGCCCCGCGGGCACATCAATCCATACTCCATCAATCCTGACCAAGGAGCTCCCTCTCACCCCCAAGTCCCGCCTGTCCAACACTGCAGTACCATCCGGCTCGAACCGTGATCCATGAGATTCCCTGTGGCCATATATGACTGTCCCACTCCCGTTCCACGCTCAAAGACCTTCGCAGAACCCAAAATGTCGTTGCTCGTCGGTCATTGGAATCTGCTACCCAAGCTACTCCAATAGATTCTCTCTCTGCTCCTCTTTCAATATGAAATGGCTGTCTTTTAAAACATCCCCCCTTCCCCTGTCGTCCAATTGTCAGCATAGCATTGCCATCCTTTCCTCCACCTCCCGTTCCCCAACTTAATCTCTCCCTCTCAAAGTCTAGATAGTATTCTTTTACGGTTGCGTGGAAATCGCAGGGAGCCAAATAAAGAGAGGATAGAGGCATACTGTCCAGCTCATGACATAAGTTCCCTTTCACATTAGACGTGTGATTGGAAATAGAGTCTGTGCAAAGCATTGCATTAGATGTAGTAATTCATCATGGCAGCAGCTAGTCGCGATCTTTGCACTGTATTTCCTTCACCGACCGTGAAGTCGCTCGTTGGCAAGTTTCAGTATCGCCGATGCTCTCGCCACCCCCAGCCCATAAGAAGCAATATGATGAATTTCTCCACTGTGATACTCGATGGAAGACTTATAGAAGGGATTTAGATACAGTAGTGGTGGTGGTGGTGAATTCGTACATACCCTGGCCTAGGCGATATGCATGCATACCACTATCTAGTTAGTCTCTATACATGTCCATGTTGTTTAGATACAGTGTCTTACAGGTTTGGCTTTCGCATTTCTGTACTCTGACTATTTACGGAAAGTATTAGCCGTACAGATACTACGGAGCCGAGAGTATCTAATACAAAGAAGTTTCTAGAATCAGAACTGTGAGAGCGTTTTGTCACCGACTACAACCAAAAGAAATTGTCGTTCTGAGTACCTGTCCATGTATTACAGTAACTTGCAAGAAGCTTGCAACGCAAATGTTTTACCAAAAGGGTCTAGCGTCAATGAAACGCTTGTCGTTCTAAATCTACAGAAGGAAACAGGAAAAGGAGTGCAGGGCAGAGGGGAAGCTAGTTAGAAAGCAGTACTAAACTATAGAACTAGACTATTTTAGGATAGAGCCGCTCCTTAGCGAAAAATGGAGTGCCGCTAAGACGGATTGGTAACAGGTCCAACATCGCGCAAGTAGTTATGTGCTAGACCAGACATACCCTTCAAGGACGAGTATTTAAGTACTTCATAGCCCCGGGAACTATCTACTCTGGGACACTCCCACTCATCCGGGATCGACAAAATTGAACTTATCTGTGATATAGGAAGAGATCATATTGAGCTAGGATATTGGGAAAGATCCCGGGTAGTTGGGTTGAAGACGAAGAGGGCTGGAGGCGCGATGGAGGAAGATCCGGCCGTAATGACGCGTGCAGGACGCGTCGTAGTGCCGTCAACGAGAGCTCGAGAAGCTCTAGAAGGTGCTGATAGCACCGATGCCACCGCTGCAACTAGGAGGACGACATCAAAAGTAAAGCTAACTGCAGTTAGGAAAGCTACTAACCAGATTGAGGAGAGACAGTGCGCTCAGGATAAAAACCAAGCAATACTTAGAAAGATGTTTCAGTACTTGAAGGGCACCTATCAAGAGATCAAAATTTTAAAAGAAATGCTCAATAAATAAGAAAAAATCATCTAGGAACAAAATAACATGATCAAGGGACTATAGGCCCAAATAGAAGCAACCCAAAGCCAATCTGCGGAAGACTGCAAGCAACCCCAGGAGCAGCTAGACACCATCGCGAAAGCGCCAGCCAACGCAGCTCTAATGCGGACCAATTCACGGCCATTATTCGCAAACATAACTAACAGCCAATCTGTTCACTAACATGGTATACGCCTAGGCCCTCTCGGCCCTCCAGTGCCTTCTACAATGACTAATATACTATTCTGCACAATTGATATGTCTCGCGTTAGAGAAGAAGACAAATCCAAGGCACAGATAGTGTGACGGTGCCAATCTGCTTGGTTTGAGTACGCTATTCTAGCTAACTATCTCGTACAAGAGGTGCTTGTCGACAGGTAATATTAAGCATAAAGGGGAAAAAGGAAGAAATGAAGTAAAGGTCTGGTTCTCGCTTCTCATGTAAATCTCTGTGCAAGGCGCCTTTCCCTATCCAGTTCCGACGTCTGATGTTGATATCACTTCCCAATATGGCGCGGATAGGGTTACACGGCTCCTAGCCCTATCCGTGAACTGAGACGGGAACGCAGAGCCATGCCCAGCCGTCACAGATAGCCAATGTCAGACAAATGATCGAAAAGGAGATACAAGAAAATGAAGGAATGGAGACCTGGCGCTATGCAGTAGTAATTAAGGATCCAAAGAATACGGATTGAGTCAAAATTGTTTGTAGACAGGAGGACAAGATCATACAGGTCAAAGAGGCTGCCCAAAAGTTAAATATACCAGGATAGAGAGTATTATAAGATCAGCTCTACTTAGTCAAAATCGACAATGCTAACTGGACAGTAATCCTAGATATGGATAGTAATGTCCTGTCAGGAGCAGTCAAGGCCTTAGGAAAAGAGAACAATATTGATATTGCTAAGATAACCTGGCTTAGCAAGAAGGACTCTAATAAAGTGTATAAATCTATAGTAGTATATATTACTAAAGGAACAGACGCCAAACGCCTACTAGAAGGTAACTACTTCAACATAGCAGGAGAATCTACATACACTTGAGCCTTTGAACCATGTATAGGACCATTTCAATATTATAACTGTCAAGAGATAGGACATAAGGCTTTTTCATATAAAAAGACCCAGATATGTAGTAAATATGTAAAAGAGGGACACCACCATAGTAATTGCCAAGCTCCAATCCTAAAATACATTCCTTGTGGAGAATCTTATGAGTCATTTAACAGAAACTGTCAAGTTTGTCTTGCATAGTCTAATGCATAAATCACTCTATATTTTATAACTGAATGTTAGCAAACAAGACGCAGTTCAACAAAGCCTAATAAATAATAATAAAATTAGAGACTATAGAGTGGTGGCTGTATCTGAGCCACACGTATAGATGATTGAAAATACTGTAGTGATAAGCCTAATGGGATACCACTATTGGACAAAGATAATACCTATAGAGAGACATAATAAAAGATGGCCAATTAGGAGCATGTTATGGGTTTGGAGTGATATTGAGGCTGAACAGATTCCGGTAGCATCTCCAGATCTCACTGCCACGATACTACAACTCCCAGACTGGGCAGTGCTAGTAGTATTAGTCTATGTAGAGGGGAACAGTGAAGAAGCATTGATATCCACTATTAGATTGCTACGCAGCCTAGTAGTGGATATCCAGGGTAGGAGAGGAACACGGACAGATATGCTGATAATGGGAGACTTCAATAGACATAACCAACTCTAGGGAGGAGATCAGATATCTCCTACGAGACAAGGGGAGACTAATAATTTAGTTGACTTTATAAGCAAATACTCCCTCCACAGCCTCCTACCTAGAGGCATAAAAACATGGCAACTAGGAGACAGAGAGATAATAATTGACTTGATGCTAGCGTCAACAGAGCTAGTAGAAGAGATGGCACAGTAAAATATACACTATACAAACCATGGATCAGACTATCAAGTAATTGAGATAAAGTTTGATATATCTGTCCCAGAGCGACTAGTCAAGGAGAGACTGCTCTTGAAGAACACACTATGGGCAGAAATCAGATTTAGAATAGCTACCAATCTACAGGTAGTTCTTCTAGATGACTCAGTACAGGAGCAGACAGATCACCTAATAACAGTAGTTACGAAAGCAGTCTAAGAACTAACACTGAGAGCAAAACCCTCACTATATACTAAGCGGTGGTGGACAACAGATCTAACATAACTCCACCATATATATATCTACTGGAGAAATCAGGCCAGATCTTAGCGCAGGAGGGAATACATAAATCCCAAGCTTAAACAACAGGCTAAAAATACAGTAAAGAAATACTATAATGTAATCTAGAAGTAGAAGAAGATACACTGGGAAGACTTCCTTGCCAACGATACTAATATATGGTAGGCAGCTAAATATCTAAAGCCTAGTGGTAGCCCATTCAACAATAAAATACCACTATTATTGCGGTTAGATGGGTCCATTACTAATAGCAAAGTAGAACAGGCTAAGGAGCTGCTTACTACATTCTTCCCATCACTACTAGAAAGAATTGAGGATAAGGGAATATAATAACAAAGGGAACCAGTCCACATGCTAGATCTAACTCTAGAGGAGATTGAGTGGAAAGTATTTGAAGCTAAACCATAGAAAGTACTAGAAGAAGACAGCCTATCAGTAATGGTATGGAAGCAGCTCTAGCCAGTGGTCAAAGATAGAGTATTTCTCATCTTTTAAATATCACTGCAAGATGAGGAAATCCCTTCCCAATAGTTAAATGCCAAGATCATACTACTTAAAAAACCTGGGAAGGATAACTACATGCTAGCTAAATCATGGAGACCTATATCGCTACTCTCAACACTAGGAAAAATACTTGAAGCGGTCATCACAGAGAGAATATTATATGCTACTAAAATATATGGCCTACTACCAACTAACCATTTTGGAGCAAGAAAGAGGCGCTCTGCAGAATAAGCGTTGCTACTGCTCCAGGAAGAGATCTACAAGGCATAGAGGAATAAGAGAGTGTTGAGTATAGTCAGTTTTGATATCAAAGGCGCCTACAATGGAGTCTACAAGGAGAGACTACTCCAGAGACTTAGGGCAAGAGGGATACCTGAATATATAATTTGGTGGATTAATGTTTTCTATTCTAACCGCACAGCAACTATTACAGTTAACAGTCTAACAAGCAAACAACAAGAATTATTTCAAGTAGGTCTACCACAAGGGTCGCCACTATCTCCAATACTGTTTTTATTTTTCAACGCTAATCTAGTGTAACATAGGATTAGTGCCTCAGGAGGCTCAATTGCCTTTGTAGATAACTATACAGCCTAGGTGACAGGGCCAACTGCTAAAGCAAATTGACCTAGTATTAAGGCTATAATCAACAGGGCTCTCAACTAGGAGAAACAAAGTAGAGCTACTTTTGAGGGTGAAAAGGCAGCCATTGTGCATTTTACTAGGAAAAGAGATTAATCAAGCAGAGCTATATTCATAGTTAAGGGAGAGTCAGTTAAACCAAAAGAGCAGGCTAAGATTCTTGGTGTAGTTATGGATGCACAACTACACTACAAGCAACATATTGCCCGAACAGCAACTAGAGGATTAGAGACCATCATAGTATTAAGAAGACTAAAGATAGTCTCCCTACAAACTACAAGGCAGTTATTTACAGCAACAGTGGCACCTATAACAGATTATGCTTCTAGTGTATGGATATATGCCTGCAAGACACATGAGACGCAGTATCTAAATAGAGTATAGAAGATAGGGGGTATAGTAGTCATAGGAGCCTTCCGGATGGTTGTAACAGCAGTCAAGACATAGAATTTTATGTACAGGATAAATAGTAATCTTAGCAACATCAACATTCTCATAATTTCTCTATTCATCCTGTGCCGTCTTAATCCCAATAAATCTCTCCCTCTAGAAAATAAACGTTCTACAAAAACCTCTGATCCAGGAATTGCTAGAAAGTCACGCGCAATTTGTGCCATGCATGGATATTCGTCCTTATGAGTATTCCACCAAGAAAGCAGCCAACTCTTTTTTTTGTTTTCTAACACCTGTGGTATTGGAACCGTGGGCGTATCAAAGAACCGGTCAATATCTGACGTAGAAATTTGAGTTTTTTGAGGCTGTAGCTTAGAAAACATTCGAGATTCCAGTGATTGTGGCCCCAAGAGCTTTTCTGGTAAGATAGAAAGTTCTATGTCAGGGATTGGAGGATATTGCTGGTGAAGAGCTTCTCGAAGTCCCTAAATAAGGGTCCTTGCATCTGAATTTGGAATTTCATGTTCTAAAAGTCGGGTTTTAACCTGAGGATCCAGAATTGCAGCTGCATAATATGTATTAGAATCATCCATAAAAGAGTAATACTTCTGGTATTTCTCAATAGCTGATGCCGCTGCTCTTGAAATATCAAGGTCAAAATCTTGGAAGTCATTCTCTCTATCTCTAATCTCTTGTAAGAGATCGGAGAGTTCATAGTACACTGCCAAGGACAAGCTGATTTGTGGGCTTTGCATTGATATAAGCCTGGTAAATTCATCAAATCGGTGTAAGGCTTTGTGTATCTGCTGAAGTCGTTTCCAGTCCTGTATAAAGAACTAAGGAAGAACTAGATAAGCTTTAAGATATTTAAAAATTTGTCATTTTGATTGGAGACCCTGATCCAGTATTTGAAATACTGAATTCCATGGCATTTCAACATCCTAATTGATATATCGTTCTGGAAGACCAGCATCTCGATAAGAGTTCTTCCATTGTTGTCAACGCAAAGGTGATCGAGCTAATCATAAAACAAGAATTTGAAGTCTTGCAAGAGCACTTAATTCTGGAATATCCTTCCCGTCATGAAGCTTCTCACAGACCTCACCTACAGACTCTATATCCCCAGTTTTCAAAGCTGAAAGAAACTGCTTCACAATGAGATTCAGAATATGTGCAAGACATCGAATAAAGCTGTTAATTCCTTGGAATCATAGGGTTAAGTGTCGGATCTCTGTATTGTTAAGATCTGGATCAAACCTCTTTAAAAGATTTCTATATAGATGATCACAGAGAGCCTCGTTGTTGCTTGTATTATCAGCTGTAATAGTCAAGAGTTTCGATTCAAGATTTAGCTCCACAAGCATATTTTCAATACTCTTAGCAAGATTCTCTCCAGTATGCTCTCCTTGAATTTCTGAAAATTCTAGAACCCGCTCCTTGTACTCAAAATTGCTTGTTAACCAGTGTCTAATAACTGCAATTATAGATAATTCGTTCTTGCTTGTCTAAACATCTAGAGAGAGAGTAATACTTTGGCGTGTTTTAGCTAGTTCTTGTTTAACTTTGCTCCTGTACTTGATAAATTCTGTCTCAATGTAGCGTTTATAAGTAGTTGTAGACCGGAAAGGTGGGTTAATACCTGGAATATCTTCAAATATTTTCTGGAATGAAGTAGTCTCAACAGCTAGAAAAGGCTGCATTGTAGTAACTCCCCATCAACAGATGTTGTCTCGAAGTTTCTGTTGTATATCTTGAGGCGACATAGTCAGAGTTTTGCTAGGTTGAACAAAAGATAGAATAGTTGATTATTGGTGTAATGACTGGCCATTAGGATTTTCTCGGGTAATATCACCATTAATATTATGCTTTGAGCTTAAATGCAAAGCCAAGTTACTGGTTGATCCTCCTCTTCTAGTGTGAAGGTGCCAAGCCAGATCTCATAACAATCCATTGCTATGCCTAATCTAGGAGCTATTCGACGAGAATACAAAACATGAGAAGAGGAAGAAAGAGAATGGAGTGCGCGATCGCTGAGCGGGGTTGACATATTAGCGGGATCACGTGTAAGGCTCAAAGGCATCAATCAGGCATCTATTGACTGAGCCGTCACATCTAGACTCTAGAATTCTCCAATTACAGCCAAGATATTGACAGTATATATCTTTTTCTTCTTTGCTTTTTTTAGTCCGTGGATCAATAAAGGTATTACCTTGCTGGGGAACAATCTTAAACATATTCCATAGCTAAGAACTTTGATCCAAACGTTTCCTTTTCCTTGGCTGAGGATCGTGAGATAAGATGTCATTGCTGGAATGCAAAGAAGATTGCTTTTGCGATATAGACTCGCTAGGAGCAATTGAGGAAGAAATAGACAGTTCTGAGTGATCGAAATTTGCTTGCACATCAAATGGTGAATCCGCAAGAAAAGAATTCAATGCAAGAAGGTCATCATCAATACAGTCTTCTAAGACGGCCTCTTCATCACTGCCATCATTAAGGAGTCGATAATTTATTCTTTTCCGACGTGTCTCCATATTTATTTCAAGCAAACTGTTGTGAATTGAAGGGCAGCAGCAATGATAGCAATGGTAGGAAATGTGATTATCTCGCAGTAGTTGACAAATTTTCTGAATATTAGAAAATTCTTGCAAAGCTAGTAGTTAGCTAAATCCTCTGAACCAATCAAAAATTGAGAAATAGCCTCATTGTGGGTTGGCTTATAAAGCCAATAAAACAATGTACGTACGTCCGTACACGCGCTTCAGGTGGTACTCCAAGTACTATGGTCAAAATGTATTCAATCGTCTGTGTTCTCTTCTCTCAATGAGGCCCCGACGCGGTCTATATAGTCCTTGCTTGACGAGGTCACGTGTACCTTCACGTGACCTCTCTTTGGTTCGCGTCGGTGCCAGGAATCTCGATTGCACATATAAACCAACACTCATCAATATATTTTTCAAAAGCACAGTTAATAACTGCATAACTGCCAGTTAGCAGTTACAGCTCTGAACCGCAGTTAAGTTATGCAGTTAAATATATCATGAACTTGCAGTTACAGTTACAGTTACAGTTACAGTTAGACACAATATACAGTAACTTATCTGTGCCGATCCCTAATACTCGGCATCTTGGAAGAGGTTGATTGTGTGACGTCTCGATAAGCTTATTCTAATGAAAATCCTAAGCTTGGGAAGGTCTAAGCTACAAACAAGTTGATATGATCTCGCAATTCTGCCATTATAGACCGCTTTCCCTATAAGGCCTTCATCCTATGACAGTATGTATTTGAAGAGCCTCATGGCCCAGCGCCAGCTTTTCTCTTTTCCTCACACTTAGTTTTCTCTGTCGATGCAGCTACGCCTAGGAATAAAGTTGTTTTTGAATCTTGAGCGACCGTCACAGATTGAGCCATTTTAATGGACTCTGCTCTTGGTGTGAAGGAATAGTTCGTATTGCCATGAAAGTGTTGGAAGATTAGTACCAATCTGTACTGTATCAATTGCGTTGTTGAGAAAGCACAAGAGATTTGTAGACACTCTGGCGAAAATATTATTAGTCATAGCCAACACTATATGCATGAAGCCTTGGCAGCTGTGTAATAAATACATCTGCTCGGACTCCGGAATCGATATATCAGAATTTCCCATACGGATGTGACGCAAATGACCGTCGTATGCGAACTTGTGTAACCAATACTCGAGATTCCAGACCAGTTTATCCGTAAATTATCTCAAAAGAGACAGATCTACCGCCATGATCCGGAATATATTGTCTTGCTTTGTGATACCACCCTTCCTTTGTCGATAGGTGGTCGTTGAGTGGAAAAGGACCGAAGATCGGATGGTTTTTGTAAGAAAGATTCGAATTAGGTAAAACTTCTGCCATTCTTGCCCAAAACAGAATCTAGGAAGCAAAGAGCCGACAATCGTCAGGTTTGCCCAATTACGCCCTGGAAGGGCAATACTCAGCATTCTACAGTCCGCCGTCAAGAATGCGGCTGAAGGGGAACAACCCTAATTCTCAGGGACAAAAGAAATCTGCTTACTACCTATGTATACTCTCGTGAAGAATGAAAGGAATCTACTAAACAACAAGTATGACGTTAAGTATGACGTTAAGTATGGACTCATTTCATTATAACCCTAACCCTAACCCGAATCAACTTGAGTAGTAGCAATTATTAGCACAACTATAAGTTACAAAATCTTCAAAGCCTGTAATAATATTTTCATTCAATCAACATTTCTATTTATGGTAAAACCATATAGATCAATTTTGAGGTACTTCATATCCTCAAGCAAAGTGACAGGTATCCAATACTTCACTAGAAGTGTCCTTGAACAGCCCTACTTTCGTACAACTCTTCAAGATACTTTTTCTTCCTCCGCCGTCAACTCTTTATCTCTCTGTGCTTTATCAATCTTCTCCCTGAACTGAAATTCAATGATCGAACTGGATGCTCGCTTGGCAATTCACGCCAAAGCAACTGTACTCATTTTCCATCCTTTCTTCTGTACTATCTCCTCCACTCGATTAATAATGGCATGGTCAGTCTCCGTCTGCCCAACGGATAGGATCCTCCCCATTTTTAGTTCCACCGCAGTGCGATCTGAGGGTTGTGGTGACGAGACTGGTCGCGCAATGTAGCCTCTGCAAGGAGGCGCCCATGGAATGAGACCGACGCCAGTCTCGTTGCAGAATTTTTTCATTTCCCGCTCTTCTCGGCAAAGCAGGTTATAGTGGTTTTGCATGCTGATAAATTTTGTCCATCCATTCTTCTCTGCACAGAACTGCATCATTGCGAATTGGTATGTCTAAACAGAAGGTGTAATCTTTCCAAACCAAGGACGCTATGATTGCAGCACAGGTTGTGGTACACATACCCAGACGCTAGAAGCCCCAATATACCGTACCTTGTCGCTGTTAACAAGATCATGCAATGGTTCCATGATCTCTTCAACTGGCGTGTTGTAATCAAAACTATGGATCTGGAGCAAGTCGATATACTCAACGCCTAGACGCCGAAGGCTTGCATCGACAGCCGAGAACAAAGCTTTTCTCGGGAGCCCACCCTGGTTCACAAAATCCTTACTCGCTGCGCACTTCTCTCTGTACAACCGAGCCCGAGATTTGGGCGAGCCATCAACCCAACTAGAGCATTGGGTCTTGATAAACATCCTCTCACGAGAGATTTGATGGCCTAAAGATATTCAATGAGTTTATTGGGCAGATAGAAGACTGCAAAGCCTATCGACAGCCATGCTTCCCGAAGATACTGGGGGAGCAAGGCTTACATTGCCAATGATTTCCTCGCTGATACCATTGCTGTACACATTCGCAGTGTTCCAGTTGTTTACACCACGGTCATATGCTGCCTTAGAGGATGGTCAGGGCTTGCTCTTCTTCAACGACCCAAGAACACCAGTCCTTATGACTGAATGACATTGCACTTAAGATTGGCACCGAAACACGTAGTCCGCCTTTTCCAAGGCGTACATACTTTGCTTTGGTTTCGGGCAGAGAAGCAAGAACTAAGTCACCCATATCTGCCATGATTTGATGTAGTTGGTACTGGGTAATGGAGTGGCTTGGAGACAAGTCGACGTATCTACACGAGCTCGATAACCGGAGCAGGACGGAAGTCGTAAAATGAGTGGTGAAAGATAGGAAATCTCCTACACTTGATGTTCCGCTTTTCATCTACCGTTCAATGTATAAAGGTACTCGGTATCGACAAATCTCATCCATGTGAACCGGAGCCCGGTCCCGGGGGACCCGTATCATCACATGTAGATGAGGCTTTTTGCCTGAAGAAGCTCGATTGGTTCGATTTGCTGGAATATATTGAGGCCATGACCCGCTCCTTCGGATGCTGTGAAACTTTCAGGATCAAAATTTCGAGCAATCATATGCATGTACGGACTAGGATAGGTTTCAAATCCGACATATACAAACAAGGAAACTACAATACCCAAGTTGTACCTCTCTCGTATTTATATCTCGAACCTTCCTCATCAGGGATTAAATTTAGATCTCGTGATGGATGCATTCCAAGGCCTGATCTACATGCTCTTAGCAGGATCTATTGCTGACAACGCCACCTAAGCAGGAACTTCATGACATGGCTTCCTTGGCTTATTACGATTTTTCCAGAACCATGCGAGATATACCGTTAGTTGTTGTACTTCAGCCTCTTGAGACTCGGATCCAGGATTCTGATTACAATCAGCGACTTGCCCTATACATCATACCGAAGATTGTGTTTGGATAAAGTACTGGAAGCGAATCCCTTCGTTCTGCATTACGTATCTCAAGCCTAGCAATCCCGTTTAAGAAAACGAGCTCTGTAAAATTGACAGGTTCTTGATTCAGCAAATACACTATAATTCTATCGCACAGTCTACTTTTGATATATCGCAATACGAAGCGACATACAAAATCTCAGAGATACATCTCCCTCATTTGAGATATACTAATAAGTCTCTGTAGTATTCTCCGAAACCTGTGTCGTTGTATCTTCAGATGTCCCTGTGCCATCCTCAGTAGCCGCTATAGTATCGTCAGAAGTGTCTGTAATATCATCAGAACTGTTTGTAGTACCTTCAGAGGCTGGAGTATCTTCAGAAGTTCCTCCAGCATTGTTGCAGGTTCCCATGCTGGGATCAACTGGGTGAGCATCAATGCCTTGGTTGATGTTCGGTAACAACTGCAAAGTGAAATTAAACAGGCTGCTTGATCCGGACGCATCGAATGCATTTCCTGTATAATGCATACCACGATATCCCTGAAGAGCGTTGAGCTTATTATAGAAACCATCTGCAACAGCTATGGCGGGAACTTGCTGTTTAAATGGAACATGACTTGCAAAGTCCAAAAAGCGAGGAGTGCTCGAATTACCAGAAAGAACTTGGATATTCTCTGCTATCCGTGCCTTCACTTCAGTCTCGGACAATGCTTCCATCGAGCCATAGAAAGCGGTATGAATGTTGCTCACCCGAGTTATTCCAACTCGGAATGTATAGGGCTCTATAGGAATATTGTACAGCGTATCACTCGCGGCATGTTCGTAAACATAGCCGGGTTGTAATCCCGTATCAGTCACCAAAGCAGTGTACCAATACGAATAGTAAATCTGCGAAAAGAGATCGGATTCTGGAGCGTCAAGATCAAAATTGTTGAGATTGTCAAGCACAATTGGTGCACTGAAAAGTATCTGGGATGCGAGTATGAGTTTCTTCGTCGTTGGAGTCTGCACCACGAGCGAAACGCTATCATTAGACCGACTTGCTGCAATGACTTGAGAGCTGAGCAAAGCACTGTCTCCAAATTCTTCTTCTGCTTTTCCGAACAACTCGGAATTATTTCTTGTCATCACATCATGACCTCGACCACCAAGCAATGGTATAGAAGCTGCGTTACAGCCCAGGATGACGTATAATGTAAGCTGGTCAAGAAGGTCTTTCCCCGGACTGGTATACCTCCAGATGGTATATGTCGCATTTTGGATTGAGTACTTGTTGACAAAGTCCCTGAAGGGAAGCAGGAGGTCTTCCGGAACAGGTTGAGGTAGGTGTAGACCGAGTGCTGGGTTTGGGTAGTGCATACTGGTCTGTTCGCTGTAGGTGACCATGCTAGAACCTGGCACTAAAGTGCTTACATTCTCTCCGGTTTTGAAATCCGCGATAATTTCCCCATTTCCTTGAATTAAGGGAATGAGAGGGATGTCGAACCGGGAGAAGAAAGCTTGGGTGATGCTATCATTACCATACCCTTGTACTCCAAAGTCTAACGCAAGTCCACTCTCAGGATCAGTGTACTACATCAATCACGTCCACATCAGCTTTGTCACACATTGATGGTGGTATGTTGTGCTCACTGTATTAACATGCCCTCCAAAGTGCGGGTTCTTCTCAACTACTGCAACGCTTCTACCCATATCTTTCAGTCCAATCGCACCATACGTCCCAGAAGTCCCTCCACCTATCACCACGATGTCCCGTACCATTACATCCTCTGGTGCGTGGGAGCAAGGATCAAACAGCGACGAGTTTGATTGCGAGAATACCAAAGCCGTGAGTTGGCTCATGTACAAGAGTCGTATTCCAGACATGGTATGTGCTTGCAGTGACCAAGATTTTTCGACAATGATTCAGCACAATATGCCACGGATGACAAACAGATGTTACAGTGCTTTTATGCAAGCTGGGATTTCTGCGAATGAATCACGTCCAACGAAGCTCCTGAAGCTGCTTGCGGATAGGCCGAGATTCGGTGCATCCGAGACTTGGGGGCCGGTTGTTCTGCCTAGAGTCTGTGACAACATCCCGAGTCATTGATGGCCAAAAAAAAAAGAGAAAAGAACATTCTTTTTCTGCATCTAGATGTACTAATCATCTGTATTAATCGTCTATAGCATGATTCGAGTGTTAAAACTTGTCCGGCATGATATTATAGCTCAAGCCACAAACATAAACACCGATAACTGATTTGCTTCTCAAGATCTATGCTTCGGCTCCTAGCCTTTTAGCTTGCATTATTATCTCGATTTAGCCAGAGGAATCGTGGATATGGTTCTCTGGGGAATCCTGTATAACTTGAAGATCAACGTCCCGATGTGGTATGGGCAGGGATTGTGAACGAAAACTAAAAGTCCGAAGCAGGACAATTATAAACTAAACCGTGACAGCATTTGCATGGTGGAGCATAAGGAATAGTTATAGCCTATGTTTTCTTATCTCCTTCCTATAATGCATTTTCGTATTGCCTGTTCGGCTGAATATTGCATATACTGCTGCCAGTAATATCTCCTACTGGTCCTGTAAGCGAAACGATGATAAATAGTTCCGATCATGGGCTTGACCCCTGTCAAAGATAGAACGACCATCTATTGAGCTTTATGGCCTCAGGAAATCTTGGTTACAGCCTGACACGGCGTCTATTCTGGTGGCATGACAGTCTAGACTTAAATTGAAGCTGCGAATCTCGGACAAGCGATTAAGATCATTGTTGGCATTGCGCCGAAAGCGTTGCCATTCATTGGAAGTCTCCCGCAGCTGTAAGTGAAGATTCCTAGTACCATATCCAGACTTTGTAAGCATAATCTGAGGGGCCAAACTGTGCGATGAGCAAATACCAACCATAACAAGCATATATAGTCAGGTTCACTCCCCAGTGGCCGATTCTGGAGCGCACCTGTAGTCTGAACAGTAACCTGACGAACATCATTGCTATTACTCTCTATCTCTACATAGTCTACTACAGGGTCAAGGATCTTAACTACTAGGGTTATCCTAGAACAAAAGGTGGTGGACCTGTTGTCTTCCTGTCACGATGCCGGCTACCGACAGACGGGTAATCGAAGCCATGCAGCCGATGAAAAAGTTGAATTAAATGCTAAAATATCGTAACAGAATCGATCGGAAGATGCCATTCCTGATCTTGCATGCACCCGCTGCCGTGAGCGGAAGATCCGTTGTGGTAGGGAACGCCCTCAATGCAGCAATTGCGAACGGGATGTTGGCATAACCTGTGTCTATCAGAACCCTGTAAGGAGGGTGAATCATACTAAATTGCTGTAAGCTCAAGTTGATGGTTGTATCTGACTTAGGGTTGGAAGATAGTACTGACCCGCTACAAGGTGTAACAGCGTCGATCAGCTCCAGAGCCGGTTGACGTCTATTGAATTGCAACTGGGCCGTCTTTCGAGTGCTATGGCCCGGAACTTGGACTTCGATGATGATGAGTGTATCGGAATGCAGGCATCTTCAGGGCGGTCAGATGAAAACGAAAGCTACGAGCAGGAGGACGAAGATGAAGGAATTCAAGCGGAAAGCCCAGGCTCGCTAGCAGATGACATGACCTATTCTCATATCTTCCACAGTGATGTGGATATGATCGATCGTTATCACGGAATCTCATCGCCCTTCGCCCTTTGCAATCGTCTCCAACTGCGGACGTTATCCATAGCCGATTCCACTGAATCCAGTGCGCTTCAAGAATTGCTAAGAGCCCTGTGTGAGACTGCTGGTGGAACAGAACCGTTTCCGCCATACAATGACCAATTCCCAACTCAACTGCCACCCAAACAACAAGCTCTTGCTGCTGTTGCTTATTTCTTCAAGCATATCGACTGTGCAACAGATATCTTTGTGCAACAGAATCTGCTTGCTAATCTTGAACGAGTCTATTCACAACCAGCTAGGCCAGGGGACGACACGTGGGTGGTATGCCTCAAGGCTATTACCTTACTTGTACTTGGTATGGAGATTTCAACACAGGCAGATAGCGCCTTGTTTGGTGACTTTGCTTGCTCCATGCTCCCGAGCCGGGCTGCGCTGGTCAGCTCTCGGCTACTCAATACACCGCGACTGATCAACGTGCAAACACTTATCCTTCTAGTAAGCTTGGTCTCGTCCCTCTGGACTTTAGTAGAGGCTAATGTCAATGGCCTTTAGAGTGTTGCAGCACAACAATTCGATCCACCGGGATGGTCAGAGCTCCTGTTCGTTCATGCCTGTATACTGGCTAGGACCATGGGGTTACATAAGTCTGGACTTCTTCCTTCAGATTCAAGTCTAAATGATGATGCGGTTGAGCGAGCCAAAGTCCTTCAATCGTTGTACATCCGTGACAAGAGTCTATGCATCACTCGAGGATCCGTGTCTTGGCTGCCTAGCTATGACTGCGATATCACCACTCAACTGAAAGCCGTTGCAGAGCGGCAGGCATCTATTTCGAGCCATATTCGACTGGCAATGATCCAAGACGAAATTTACCACATGACTTGTGCAGCCTCGGAGTATCGAAGATGTTCGCACTCGAAAATGTCCCAGCCAACAACCCCTAAGTCTATTAGACAGCATCTGGACCAACTCGCAAGTGATTACAGTATATTCAGTGGTATAAGTGCGTCGTATATGCCTCGTCATGTTTTCCTTGCGATGGAGTTCCTCAGCACCCGCGTTATAGCCCTAAAGCTCGATCCGGAAACGCGTCATACGAGAGAAAGGCTTTTTGCAGATGCCAGAGCTAGTTGCTTACTCTTATTAATCGCACATGGAGATCGTAGTCCTTCGGTCATTCATGCCTACCACTCCTCCACTGGTACTACTATCCCCTCGACCAGAACGGGGACTTCTCTAACATGCGAAACAAACAGTAAATCTTTTGCAGCTTTGCTCGACGCTTTCTCAGTGCCAGCATTCTTTGTCCTCTTTGAGAACCTTGTTTTTCAAGGAAATGAAAGTGATGTTGACAGCGACTCGAGTGCGGACTGGGATCTGTTACGCAAAGTCTCTGCGTGTTACACCAAGGCCAGCTCTCAAATGCCACCGCAAAGCTATCATAGCCGAGTGACAAGGATATTCAATCAATTGATTGATAGTGCACACTTGTTCAGACGAAGCCGATCAGATTCATACGCGTCAGAGTCTTCCTCGTTGGAAGTTGCAGTCGAGTCGACTCAGTCAAATTCATCCTCAGATCCGCAATTACCCCCAGAGCCTGAGACAACCATGATTTCTTCCATGCCGTCAATTCTGAATGGACACATGTCCGATTTATCTCACCTAGTACCACATGGGTCATCGACCAGTGGACCTTTTAGTTGGGAGAGCTTATTATCTGTCTCAACAACATTAGATCCGCCTACGACTTTGGATGCTCAGAGCATGATTCATCCTTCTGGGACTGTGTCATCGACTGATCTTCTCACCCAGTTACTGGATGTACCTCAGCCTCATTCCAAGCCCATGTCGGATACTATACAGTGGCACTCTTTACCTTCTGATCAGTCCCGTGCAAAGAAACGTTTGAGGACAAGCGAGGATTAGGTGGCAGGCTCACTATACATAAAACATTTCAAAGCCCCATGCAAATTACTATAACGCAAAGAAGTTGTGTCTCCTGTACTAGAATGTTTTAACTATTTCCCATGTTATGTCGAATGATGTAGCTAAAGAGAAAGGATGATGGATTTGACAAGTGCACGACAATTTGAGACCATGTAAGATTGTATCTCTGCGGCGGCAAAAGAGCTTCGAACATACCCAATCACATAGTTGTCTTATGCTTCGGCATCAAATGAACAAGCAAGGGCGGTTTATCCCAAAACCCGAAGACTTTCTGACGTTCCGTCCACCTATCGCCAACGCTTCTATCCAGCTCCATATCGAAGAGATATATCAGATGAACCGTAATAAGACGAATCTCCGCCCAAGCCAAGTTCTTTCCTAGACAATTCCGTGGTCCAAGCGAAAATGGTTGTAAACAGTTTCGCTGATCATGACTGAAAAGGGACGTTTCATCTTCAGCACCGGGCATCCAGCGTTCGGGGAGAAATTCGTTGGGTCGATAGAAGTTTCTCTGGTCATGATAACATGCGAAATGATTTACCCCGACGGTTGTGCCAGCTGGAACGTATCCTCCATCAATCACTTCGCCACCCTCGGGGACTACTCGTGGTAGTGTCACAGCGACAGGTGGATAAACCCTCAAACATTCCTGCAGAACAGCATTCAGATATGTAAGATGATGAACATTTGCCATCACAATCTGATCCTCGGATTGAAACGCCTCCCTAACCTCCGTGACCAGCTTCTGGTAAACAGTGGGATGAGTGAGGGTATAGAAGACAAATCCACAAAGTAAAGTAGCCGATGATTCTGAACCAGCAATACTCAATGAAAAAGTATTAACGTCCATCTCTGCACGAGACATGCCTTTATCAGTCTCCATGGCAGCGAGGATATAGTGCAGGAAATCTTTCCGATTCGTCTTGCTCTTGACTCTTCGATCCACTGTTTGGATGACTCGTTGCATATTTTGTGCTCGTGTCCCTGCAATGGCTTTTGGCATGAAAAACCTTCTCAGACCCAGCAGCTCATAATATTTAAACATTTGTATCATGGTAAGTTCTTTTGAAATATCTTTGATTGATTGGACGAATGGGTCGTATTCTCCATTCTCTAAGCAGCCGAATTGCTCTCCGAAGGAAAGGTCGCGGATCAAGTCATATGCTGTGTAGAACGTTGGTAAGAAAGCAACAAAAGGATGTTGGTTTTAGTATGGCATTACAACATACTAGTGAAATTGAACCACCGAACAACATCTTGTGGCCCCTCACCTGATCGTAAGGCGAGTTGTTCCATTAACCTCTTGACATATCTTTGAATAATTGCTTCCTGTTCTCGCAACGCTTTCTCCGAGAATGCATGAGAGAGCAGGCGTCTTTGTCGGGTATGAGTAGGTCTATCAGCAGTAAGGATGTCTGATATAAATATAAGTCAAGTGTTACAAATAGTCGACAGGTATGAAACATACTTTGCACACCCGTCGGGGTATGAAGAGAAAATACCGGATCCTTCATCATTTCATTGGACCGTGATCCATATATTGTCTTCCATGCCGCCTCTGATATGAATGACAACTCATTTGGGGCTACTCGTACAGTCTTTCCATATTGCTGGTGCAACTCGAGCAGTTTTCGATTTAGACATCCATGGTATTGGTACCAGCACCAGGGTAAGCGTGTAGCGTGCCATGACTTAGGTCCTGGATATTTCCGTAAAGGGTGTAAGAAGACGTTGTAGAGTATACAAAGTAGAACCCAGCTAGACGGCTATATCAGAGAAGCAAGTCAGTTATGTTTTAAGAATTCCCTGGACTGAAACAGAATCAAAGTACCCCTGTAAATAAGGTAACCAGAACCACTGATATGAGTTTCCTTGAAGTTACATCCTTTTCAAATATAGCGTTCTCCATTATGTTTCCGAAAAAAGACGTAACCTCCTCACAAACCTCGGAATTCATATCAAAGTCAGGTCAACCAGAGAGAAGATAATAGGATATGTACTCGTCTTCAACGTGTGCTAATTTACGGTAGTTGATTTATCGGTCCGAATTTGGTCGATGTAGGACAACGCGTAGGAAGGAATCCGAGCCCCGATGGAGTTCGGGGTAAGCAGCCCATGGATATATTAGCGAAAGATGTCTCTCTATGATTCTAGTTCTTAATTTACCGTTGGCCTTAAGGAAGATTTTACGACATCAGATGTTTCCTCTTTTGCTCGGCTAGTCGTGACACAATTCCGTCAACATCTGAATTTACAATGGAGTCAAAACTGCCACAAGAGGACGTCCACGTCATCATCATCGGCGCCGGAATAACAGGTCTCATCCTAGCCCAAGCTTTGAAGAAGGTATGCTACTAGTCTATCTACCAAGGATCTCTTTTCCACTGACAAGAATCAATCAAAAACAGGAAGGAATTCGATACTCAATCTTTGAAAGAGAAGCGGCACTGAACTACCGCAGCAATGAATGGACCATGGCCATCCACTGGTCTCTAGATCGTCTTCAACGCCTTCTTCCCGAAGATCGATATGAAAACATGACTCAGGTGTCCTGCAACCCTGCCATTCCAATCGAAGCTGGCGGAAACTATCCCATTATCCATGGCGAATCGGGTGACCTATTGACGGGAGTACCATACGCCAAGGGACTGCGTGTACCACGAAGCAAAATGCGAGCGTTGTGTGCGGTAGGCATTGATGTGCAGTATGGAAAGAATTTGGTCGATGTTGCCTTTAACGAGAGTGGTAAAGGAGTTGTGGCTTTCTTCGCGGATGGAAGCATTGTATCCGGATCTATTCTTGTCGGCACAGATGGTCCTCGATCCAAAGTGCGAGAGTTTGCAATGGGAAGTGCAGAAAAGGCCGCGGTCAGCCGGTTTCCCATTTTTCACACAAACATGAGCGTCACGTATAACGATGCAGCGAAGGCTCTGTACCTCCGCCATAAGTTTCCCACGAGTTATCTAGCGCTGAGTGACAGGTCATTCCATGCATTCCAATCCAGTGAGTTATGAATAGGATCATGGTTAATATCACGAGGCAATTGGAGGCTAACTAGACAAATTAGTTTCCAGCATGCCAGACGGCCCAGATCACCCAGAGTCATGGATCTTCCATTTGGCAATGGCATGGTTCTCAGACGGAGACGATCCTCTGACCTACAAGGAGAGGCTCGAATTAATTCGTGCAAAAGCCCAGACTCTTGGGGAGCCTGCACACTCGGCATTCACTTGGATTCCGGATGATACTCAAATCCACAAAGCCGATATTAGTTACTGGATTCCCCAGCCATGGGATAACCGACAAGGACGAATCACTCTTGTCGGAGATGCAGCACACCCGATGCCACCATGTAAGTGTTCTTTATTGCAATTCAAACTCTGTACTGATTTTGGGTACTTCCAGACCGAGGCCAAGGATTGAATCACTGCATATGCGATGTCTCAAATCTACTTGACGGGTTCCGAGCAGTTGTGGCAGGACAGTCTATACTCTCCGAGGTCATCACCTCGTACGAAATTGAGATGGTTCCACGTGGTCAGGAAGAGGTAAAATGTTCGATAGAAAATGGGTACATGCTACACGATTGGGCGAAGGTTCAGGAAAGTCCTGTATTCCGCAATGGCTTCAGACCAATGGAGGGTCATGATAAATCCGGGATCGGTCAAGAAAATCATCCCATCAATCATCAACAAGCACAGGTTGTTTAGAGTCATCTACTTTAGAGTGGATGCTGGGGGGTGATTATGGGGTCATGAACAGACTTATGAGTCTTTGCCTTGTGTAGTAATACAGTTTGAGAGATTGAGCCAGTCAAGCAGCTGTTTTTAACTAGTCAATAAGAACCTATCTATAACTTCTCTTCTATTTGCGATACCTGCATACCTTCTACCTATCAGATTTAACGCCCAAGCAAACAAAATTTACCACTGCGCGCCCCGGAGTCCGACAGGGTTGACAGTTGCCCTTTATATATACCAATACTTACCAGTAAAGAAAAATTTTGATTTAGTTAAATCTTCAGGATACAGATCATTTCTCCGGCAGCATCATTATCCTTCAACTTTTACCCCTACTTAGATGGCCGATCATGTCCAGTTCGCGAGTCTACTGTCTAACGATCTGCGCCTGTCGCAAGGAGGGCATGGATGAAGACGAATATCACCGCTATCTGAGCGAGCATCATTCGAACTTAGTGAAGGGTCATCTGGCAGCGAAGGGAATTCTCAGTTATACGATGGTAAGAAACGAGTCATCGACAAGAAAACCGAGAAATACTGAGAATCAAACGAGTTTAGACTCACAATACTACCGAGACGAAACAAATGATGACTCAAATTTTTGGCACCTATCCAGAAGGAGATATTTGCAAATACGATTGCTTTATTCAGATTCATTTCAAGGATGTTCTGGATTATATTCGAGCCAAGGATGATCCATACTACAAGGAAGTCATCTTGCCGGATCATGCCCATTTCGCTGATCCTGCTAACACGGTTTTTGTAACTGGATGGTTGGAGACACATGTTATCAATGGAGAAGCTGTTTAGGGAGGGTGTGAGCCTCGATCGTTTTGTATACAGGATTGAGACAGAGCCAGTTCCAGTCCTGGCATTTGAATAGTGAAATAATCCTGGTCTGGACATGATCCAATCCGCCAGTGTGGCAAATAAGACAATTTATATTCCCAGTGACATGTCATATAATCCAAATTCCCATCTGAACTGGTGTTATTCCAGCGACATTGCAAATAGCCTTCTGATATCAGAAGGCTATTGTGGGGCAGACGGGGAATTTGAAAAGAAAGGATTCCCCGAGACTATCAGCCACCAAAGGATGTCTGCATAGAAATAATGCATTTACTTCATAAATCAGAGTCCAGACTGGGAGCGGATTCCGAAAATGATTTCTTTTTTTTTGTGAGGGTATACAGTTCACGTGGTTGAATGTATACTTAAGAAGCGTCATCGTCCCACGTTCGATCTTTATTTACTTCTCGGCATACCATAGTCCAACCATATCGAGTCGATACGAAGAAAATGATTGCAAACAACCGCATTAAGAACGTTGCTGTCGTAGGCGTATGTAGTTGTTTCTGTCAATTTGTCTATACATTGCAAACTAACAGATCTGCTGATGTAGGCTGGAGGCAATGTAGGCAGCTACATGGCAAATGCCCTCCTCAAGACGGGTGAACACACTGTTACAGCCATCACGCGTCATAACAGCCAGAGCAACTTACCCGAGGGCGTTCTATCAAAGGAAATCGATTATGAGAAACTAGAGACAATCGTTGACGCCCTCCGTGGCCAGGACGCACTTGTTATTACTCTCAGTGGCTATTCCCCAATTCAAGAAACTGAGGAGAAGCTTGTCAGAGCGGCTGCTGAGGCGGGAGTCCCTTGGATGTAAGTCTGTGGAGTAACAAATTTTTGTTGCGGAAATGGTTGTCCAGTTGATTCACTTTGCTAATATGACTAGTCTCCCTAATGAATGGTCTCCTGATACAGCGCACGAAGGCATGGTGAACGATCTTTTTCTTTTTAAACCAAAGGGTGAGTAAAATATCATTTGATACAAGTTTCCTTTTACTGATAGCGGTGTTTTGTATTTAGTGGCCACTCGTAAACTGATCGAAGAACTCGGAAAGTCATCGTATATCGCCCTCTCAACGGGCTTCTGGTATGAGTACAGTCTCGCGATGCCGCGTAACTACGGCTTCGACTTTGCCAATCGTACTGTCAAATTCTACAATAAAGGCGAAGACAAGATCTGCACCTCTACATGGCCACAGGTCGGTCGTGCCGTCACTGCTATTCTAAGTCTCCCTATCCAGCCTGAGGAGCCAAACACGGAAGCATACCTCGAGAAGCTAAAGAATAGAGTGGTGTATGTCAATTCCTTTAACATTAGTCAAAAGGATATGTTGGTGTCTGCTCTGCGTGTGACGGGCACCAAAGAGGAAGATTGGACCATTACGAAGGAACCAGCCACACAGGTATATACAATGGGTCTGGAGCAGTTAAAGGAAGGCAAAAGAGAAGCATTTGCCAACGTTCTGTACTCCCGAATTTTCTTCCCAGATGGCGCTGGCAATTTTGAGGACACCAAGGGCACGCTTAATACTATGCTTGGTCTTCCAAAGGAGGATCTTGACGAAGCAACCAAGGTTGCGATCGAGCGTCAAAAAACTCAGGGTGGTAGACATTAAGGTCCAGTCAGGACGACATTAACTAGACAACGTTTAGTATATTTAAACTATGGATGAAATGCTATTAAACGAAGACTGCTTTCCAGCTGAACATTAAATGTTGATACCGGTTTGTCATGGTTTAGAATACTGCTGCAAGCTATAGTATACTCAGCCAACCAGGGCTAGAAAGCCAGCCCATCTTTTTAGCTACATGGAGATTGGGATAAGAAGCTCTATCCTGGCAAATGATTTATTGAGTAGTGGCTCTCATTGATGTCGAGTGGTTAGCTCAATCGTTACCCTAATCCCTGATACGAAGCTATCTAACTATCTGTGAAGCCACTATACACACTCGCAAGGGGAATCAGTTCTCAAACCAGATATTCCTTGAAAAACTCTATCAGCTGGGTATACCTAAAACAGACACACTCGTCAGCATCTTCCAATCTTTCTCCATCCAAATTAACATGTTACTCACCCCTGTTTGTATCCCACAAATGTCTCCTCTTCAACCAAATTGGCCTTTGATCCCATCCAACCATGGTGCATTGTCATATATGTGGTCAGAGATCCGCCGCTACCATTCTTCTCAATGACTGTCTTGAAATTTGCAACTGCCTCGCTTGGCTCGTCCTTGGATGCCATAACCAGATGGGGGATTGTTATCTTTTTTGCGTCGGCGGGGTCTAGCATGCTAGAAAGACCAATCGGGTTAATATACAGCACGACTCGAGAAGAGATATAGAAGTCTCACCCTGGATGCGCTTGGGCGGATACTTTAAATGGAGTGTCGGCCATCGAAGTTAACGCTACGACCTGTTTGACAGTCAGGTCTTCGCAACGTTAGTTAGGGTTACGAGTCAAACCTCACCTTCGCACCCCAACATAACCCAAAAGACCCCCATTTCGTCACCGTTGGAAATCGACTTTGGACATGTTTCATAAACTCCAACAACGGATCAACATGCTTATTCGGTGCTGCATATCCCTTCAGAAACCCAAAGAAGTGAGCACGTTTCTCGTCCGAGTCGAGGGGGAACCATTCGGGCTTTGCATATGTGCCCTTGAGTAAGTCGGGGACGATGACTACGGCGTCGAGCGTAGAAGCGACTAAATCTGCGCCTTGCTGGGTGTGGTTAGATATACCGAATACATCGTATACATCAATCACGCCTATTGTAGCGTCCTGTCTGCCAGTGGTATCTGCATCGGTTAGAATGATATTTAGGGTTAGGGTGGGCATAAAAATCTCGAAAAGGGGCATTTACATGTCTTCACATCACCAATTGTTTCCTCAGAACCCCATGGACTGTAAGAATCCCGTATAACAGTCAAGGAAACCTTATCTGAAATTTTCAATGCCATGTTTCTGTGGTCTTCTTTCTTGCGGTGTGATGATGGTTCTCATCGTAGATTCCTCTCCAAAACCGAAAGTTTACGACAGAACCCGAAGGCCGCATACGTGAACGACCATAGTATCAGGCACTATATTGAGAGTCCGATAACTATCGGAACTATCGGAACATACTTTCCGGGGCCCGAATGCAGTAATATCAACCCCCACGGCGTATGGAATCCGAAGCCCGACGTTTTACACGACCTCGGGACGCCAAATGGATGGAGAAGAAACGAAACTATTGACATGAGAGCCGAGAAAGAGTAGATTGCAACTCTGCCTCATGTGTGTCCAGAATCGAAGGGCCTTGGCAATTCCTTATCTCTCAATGTTTAACCTTGGCAACCTAGAAACATTTTTGAAACCAATACTATCTTGGAGAGCTTAGACGGATATAACTGCTTGATATGGAATACAGAATAACTGATTATCTTCAATACTACATTATTTTTAATCCCGTAAAATATAGGTAGTCTAATTCGTAATAAAGATCAAGAAATTTGGGTGGTTTACATAGATACAAATTTGGCGATGTTAAATAGTTAAATACTCATGGGGTCGTAGATAGATTAGGGTTATTTAAGGCTATTACAGACGCTCATATTGATGTGGACCTTGGAAGCAAGATATTTACCTGGAACTGAACATGTATAATATGTAACTACGATTTTTCTTCCCTTAGATAAGCATACCGGTGCACAATACATACAATTACACATCCTACTCACATTCACAGGTGTACTTGTCCAAAGAAAGATGGCCGTCTCCAGCAACTCCAGTGAACGCTGTTTTTGGATGTTGTATAGGAATTTGAAATAACCTTATGCTATTTTATGGAACTTTTGTATGGTCAAAGTAAAGGTCAAACATATTAAGTAATTGAAGTAAGTAAAGCGTGCACTGTTTTCTGTAACGGAAGTATCTCTGAACGAATTTTGCTTGAGTGATAGGAAAGCAGTTTCTAATATTGAGACTATGACAACTATATGAAAAGATATCAAAGTCTCATAACAAAGTCTTGTTAAAGGAATGACAACTAATGAAACATCTAAAACTAAGCATATACCATCATGCGTACAGGCCTGGAAATGAAAGGGAAGAAAGCAATAAAAGCAATAGCTACGGACTAGATGCTAGTAAATTCATGCTAATGCCCGGTGAAGGAAACTTGCAAATTGTTCCATGTGTGGCCCCTTATCCATCATTGAAAAATGATTCACTTTATCCATAACAGTGATTTGGAGATTTTCTCTACCCACAATTGATGCCCATCCATCACCACTAAAATCAGTCCGCTCGTTGAGCAACCAGATCATTTCACGCGGATCATCGGGCCTGATTTCTGGTCGAGGCACGCTGGGATCACTGCATATGCCGTCGCGAGCATACAACATGTAGACCTCCATTTTGAATCCTGAGTTGGCCACAGGCCTAATTTTGTAGTTGTCGAGTAACCGAATGAAAGCATCAAAATGTGGCCTCAGCCAGCTGGGAGGCGGCTTGCTACCGCTCCCAAAAATACCAATACTTTCGAAAAAGTCATACATGCGTTGCGGTGGGTTCTCCAGTCCTACTGGATTGGGCGAGTCAATGAGAATCAATTTTTCCGTCTTGCAGCCCTCGCGAGCAAGTTGCTGTGCGGCTTCGTATGCACAGATACCACCTGCTGACCATCCGCCTAGATAATACGGACCATTTGGTTGACGACGTCGAATCTCCACGAGATATTTGGAGGTCAACTCTTCCAATGTGCCTGTCATGGCATGTGGCGTCTTCATGTATGGACAGTTCAATCCGTATACGACAACGTCAGAGCCAAACTTTGGAAGGGAGGCGTACGATGTTGCGGACCCTGAGCCGTCGGGGAAGAGAAAGAAGATTTTATTGGCCGTTTTTGCATTCCCAGATAGCAAAATAGAGGTTGACTGCGGACCAGCATGGGGATCAAAGCTAAATTTTGTTATTTTGCCTGTATTCAGTACTGGTTCTGCAGGCAAAGAAAGTGGCGGTTCCTGTAAACCCAATGCTTTGCTGACTTCTTCCAGGTTTTCACACTCCATGAGCAGATTGGAGGGTATATCCATGTCTAGAGTCTCGGTCAACTTTCCGACAATGGTGAGTGTCAGTAGAGAATCAACACCTAAGTCTGCGAAGCTGCTAGTAAGTGACAGCTCGCTAACTGGGACACCTGTCTCCTGTGCAATCATTTCGCGAATTACTTCGAGGATGGAGTTTCCTGTTTCCCCTTCTGTAGAAGTGTCAGAATCGATTTCTCGGTTGTCCGGAGTATTTATTCCATCAGTGTCGTCAGAGGATGAAGCCGAGCTGGCAGACGAGGTATGATTATTGTCACTGCCGAAGAACCGACTCAACTCTAATGGAGTACAGTAATCTGCGAACAATGAAGATGGGACCTCTACACCAAGCTCCTCTTGGATCCGGCCACAGATGGTAAGAGAGAGAAGTGAATCGATCCCGTGGTTCTGGAAGTCTTCATTGGGATCGAGTTCGGTGGGATCAACACCAGCTTCTTCACCTATTATGGTCAGTACACGAGATGCAATCTCATTAGGTCTCGGAGCTGTAGAGACCACCGGTTTTTGTTTTACTGCTAGAGTTGGCTTCTGGGAAACTACGTTTGTGGGCTGTGCAGCAGATGGGTTTGGCTGTCGATTTGAACTCTGAACAGGTGGTTTGTCGCTTACTGCTCGTTGTTGGGTTTGCTTCCTTGATGGTAGGAGACGATCAAGAAGCTGACGCGGAACTCCTTGGAACTGGGATATCGTTAGTTTTGCGTTCCGAATACATATGGTTCACAAGATAAACTTACGCGAATGCCTTCGTAGATGCCAACTAGACTGTTGCCCTTGAAGATATAGGTATCACCCACGTAGGTCGTGCCGCTCTCCAGCTGCATTCGGTTATAAACCTGATATTCCACCCCTTTCTCGAAATTGATAGCGCAGCGCATTCTGTCCCAGCCGTGGTTGATAAATACCTGTGACTTCGTGGGGGTGGCATCACTTGCATTCATAATAAAACCAGCGATGTGTCCAAGACTATCGACCCAACATGGATTGAATTTGAATCCACGGTCATCCACTTGAAATTCAACTTTGGTGGTAGCTTCATGCTCATCGCTGTCCAGCATCACCTCCTGCATTCCCTGGTAGTCGGTATTATATGATACCAGCGTCGAGAACAGCTGGTATGCCAAAGGTCGCTTGAGTATGTGAGCGCTTCCCTCTTTCACGCTATTTTGAAGTGCAGATATTCTACTACGGATCAGGTAGGCTTGACGCTGCCACTCGGCAATCCAGTTCTGATTTGGCGTAATCCGAACGGTGAAAGTTGCATGGTCTCCGGTTTTCCGACCAGCATTATTGACGCTGAACAGTTTGAAGGAAACGATATGCTGTTTCCATTGGGCTGTAGCAACTACCTGATAAAGCTGCGCATCGCAATCCTTGTTAAGAATCAAAGGATTGATGACCTTCATATCAGCGACATCTAGCCCGGTTGTGTCCTTATAAATCCCAATAGCTTTTGCCATGTACTGCGTGATCGTGATTGCAACATCGGCATAGAGTGACTGAAATTTCTAGTTAGGATAGATACTGTTGACATGAAGCAATAACTTACAGATGGACAAAGCATAGCACCATTCACTACATGACCTTCCAGGATGGGGGCGAGGCGTGGATCATGTATATCAGACTCGGCCACTAATGTAGATGCGTCCGTTCCATTGTCTTCTTCTAATATTCTCTGGACAGAAGGTGAGACATATGGCACCCGCTTTTGAGCAACTGGTGAACCCGAAGCGATACTAGTCGTGGGAACTGGATCGTCTCCCTTAGTGAGGCAGAAATTATTTCGGTACTGAATCCAATAATTTTTCAAATCCCATGCGTAGCTTGGTAGGCCCAGAACTTCCTGTTCATTCTCAAATCCTCTGTGATATTCTGACCATTGAATGTCGAAGCCGCTTTGATAAAGTCCCTCAATGGCAGGCATGATTGCGGTCCAGTCATCTGTATCTTTTCGAAGTGAGCCGAACACGCGTGGGCTTTGACCGCTGAGGATACTTTTAATCATTCCGATGCAAGTTGGATGTGAGCCAACTTCTATCCATATCGTCTTTTCATCAACATGGGAACTGGCTTGCGCTGCTTCAATAGCATCCTGAAATTTTACTGGCTGACGACACGCGTTTGTAAGATAGGTACAGTCGAATTCGCCATTGTCTTCTGGAGAGACCACCTTAGAGAGTAAAGGGGATATGTACGGAATCGTTAGTTGATTGTAATTAACAGCACTAGCTGCTTTCTCAAATGATGCCAGGATCGGCTCAACTTGATTGGAATGGAAGGCATAGGGAATATCCAACAGCATGCATTCGACACCTCTCGATTTGAGTCGATTTTGCAACTGGGTCAGCTGTTCCAATGGTCCTGTGACGACATTGTTTGAAGGCTGATTAAAGCAGCCTATCTCACAGCCACTGCCTTGTAGCTCGCGCTCAATTGCGACTGCAGATAATTTGACCGCTAGCATAGCATGAGTTCCCGGAGTAGTCTTTTCAGTCAATAGTCGAGCCCGAGTTCCTACTAGGTATATAACATTTGCTGCGGTCAGAACTCCTGCGGCATACAAGGCGGGATACTCGCCGAGACTGTGTCCAATGGTAGCAGAAGCTGTCACTCCCCAGGCTCTCCAGAGAGTATATAGCGCCATTTGAACGCAAACAAGCGCTAAATGAGTGACTATGGGCCCATAAGCATGTACGGGTCTATCTGGCGAGCTGCTGCAGACTAGAGGTAGGAAACTGGGAAGCCCTTGTTGCTGCGCAATATTATCGAACCGTATGATACTGTCGCGGAAAATCGGAGCTGTCTCAAAAAGCTCCTTCCCGAGCCCCTGATAAGCCGCTCCTTGTCCGGTAAAAACTAGCACTGTCTTTGGTAGTTTGCTTGCTGTTGGAATTGGCTTCGTCTCTGAAACGGATTCTAAAATCTTCTGTAAGCGGCTGCGAATAGACTCAACATCGTACCCAGAAACAATCGCTCGATAAGTATGGTGCATTCTCCTCGCAGTAGTTGTATAGGATAGCGAGGAAACAGAGGTGTCGGGGTACTGGTCAAGATAGCGGATAAGCTTTTCGATATTCCCTTTGAGGGACTTGACTGTCTTTCCGGTTACAGTCACTGGCTGTTTTGAACGACTATCATTTCCATCTTTCGCATTCCGAACTGGAGCATCTTCCAACAAAACTGCAGTGTTCCCACCGGCAGCACTAAAATTATTCAAAAAGACCAGGCGTTTTCCCAGTGACATGTCCTCGCGAGACCAAGGTGTTAGCTGGAAGGGAATGTGGATGTTACGCTCTTTTAAATCAGTTGGATAGTTGTGGTTTATTTTTGTCTTGATGCCACAATGAGGTGGAATAGCGTTGTGTTTCATCATTAATAGCACCTTTATCAAAGATGCAACACCTGATGCAGACTCGGCGTGGCCGATATTGGCCTTGACTGTCCCTAAGTGTAGAGGGAATTTCCTCGTACTGAACGGCGCGAACACAGATAGTACCGACCTCATTTCAGTTGCATCTCCTGCCTGAGTACCGGTTCCGTGCATCTCGACATAGCCGACATCTAGGGGGTTGACACCAGCATATCGCATAATTCGGTTGAATACAGCAGCCTGGTCGCCTTCGAATGGTCGGGTTATCGAATCCGTACGACCACAATGATTTGTGTAGGCTCCACGAATCACTCCGAAGATTGGATCATTGTCTGCAATAGCATCCTCCATCCTTTTGAGAATCACGGTTCCGACAGCGTCAGAACGACAATAACCATTTGCTGTGTCGTCAAATGCGTTACAATTACCTATCCCCGTGTCAGTTTAGGGCTAGAGTCTACGGTTCACAGCAACGCACCAGTGGTAGAGAGAAAGTGGCCTCGATCCAGCCCAGCAAAATTATCTGGGTTGGTGAGAATATTCGCACCGCCTGCAAGAGCAGTATCACACTCGCCACGCCAAAGATAGGCACATGCTGTCTGAATTGCCGCAAAACTAGACGAACAAGCAGTATCCACGCTCAAACTTGGTCCACAAAATCGGAAGAAATAACTTTTCATTGTTAGTATATATTCCTTTCTCTAACACAAGTTTCTTCAAATACCTTATTCGACCTGGGATGAAAGCACGGTTACCTCCTGGGATGAAGTATGTATCAATATCTTGGCCACTATTAACCTCCCGCCAGTCATCGCTAGTGACTCCATAGAAAACACCGATACGATCCTGTTGCGTTGATGGTGTTCTATTAGAAACAAGTCCAGCCATTTCAATTGCTTCATAAGCAGAAGTAATAGCTAGTCGCTGCGCGGGATCACAATTCTCGCATTCCCGTGGAGACATGTTGAAGAACCGGGCGTCGAAAAGCCCTGGTTCTTTCACAAAACAACCGTACTTCACTCGACTGGTGTTCTTTGTCTTCCCGGTCGGGTCGTAATGTGCTTTCCAGTCGAATCGATCTTCGGGGATGGTTCGATGCACATCTCGCCCAGCAATTAACAGTTCCCAAAACTCTTCGTTCGAAGCTGATTCAGGGAATCTTCCCGAGTAGCCGATTATGGCAATGTCTGAGTCGGAAAAGTTACCCGTAGAGGAAACATTACTGGAACCGCTCGATACTTCTAATGAGTTGGAGATATTGACTCTCAGTTTCGCGTCTTGAGACAAGGCGGAGGAAAGGGACTGTCCGCTCTTCGAAGAAACTGAGTAGATATCACATGATGTGAAATTCTCTTGCACAAGTTCTTCGCCTATAGAAGATATCGTAACATCCCATCGCATGGGCTCCAGTAGTGTCTCTGAAACTGCTCTTTGTAGCAACTCCCTAAAGCTTGAAGAAGTTATGACCTCCCCAGAAGCAATCGATATACTCTTGAAACATTGTCTATAATCTTCCAGTATGACATCGGAGAACGGTCCAACTAACTTTTCGGGCGCGGACGCGTTAAAAATATGTGGTGCATGGTAAGGAATCTCGATCGGCAATGACAAGTGTTTTAATGAATTTGACGATAGAAATTCAAGCAGGAGTTCTGGGGGGCCGCAAACAGAGGTATTGTTGCGGTTCATGCAGCTTAAATAGATTGACGAGACAACAGGAAGACCCTGGTATATGTTTAGTTATATATCAAATTAATATTTTGAAGATATTTGTCAGTATTACCTTTGCGCTGTTGAAATTTTCCACGAGCCGCGCTGCTTCCGATTCTTGGACACCCACGACTACGGACCAAGAATTTGGTCCCCCTGAGACTGTGAATCCCAGATCCTTCCGCAGCGATAGTGAGTAGCTAGCAGTCTTAAACGCTATGAGGACGGCTTCAACTGCTGGTGAAAGAAGTTCCCCGATAGACCGTGAGGTGCTGATTGCAGCAACTGCAAACGACCCAGTACAAGCACCAGCCAGATACGTGCTTGTTGGAGACGGATAGACCTTTGGACCTTTCCCGTAGTATCTACTCAGATTATTAGTAGATTATCTAAGAAATAGAATATTCCGCCCAGGTTCTCACCTGATCCATTGTCCAATCTGAGTGACACACAAGAGCGTAAATTTCAGGGCCGGAGCGCCAGCAAATTGGTCGTGCCGGGCGAAAAGGTCAACCAGAGTAGTGAACTGTGGAAAAAAATCTCGCTCATGGAGTGGAAGGCCTCCTATGTAGCTTCGGAGCCTGAGACCGACCTTGTTAAAGAAGTCCGAGAGGGCTGCGTTGTCTTTGATATTCAGAAGGCTTCTTAAGGTGTCTTCAAAGGAAACAGTCTGGTCCCCAAATATGTATATATGAACCGATGCTTCTTTATTCATACCATTAACCGTGGTCGGAGCCTCCGCGAAGGCCACAGCTGTGCCCGCCATGTTGTATGACTAGGATGGATATATAGAAAAGGAGCGAGTTCATGCCCTGGGATGCTTAGAGAGATCGGCAGAGATCGTCGACGTTGTAAATAGGAAGAAATTAAGTTGTGTTCTAGATTTCTGAAAGTCAACAGGATTCAAATATCGTCGTCGCGTCGGCTTTTACCTCGGTGTTCGGATTCCAAGCAGCGTGATGTGGAAAGATAGTGCACGCCTTACTATGGACATGAGATGCCGAAGCGACTGACTGACTCAGCTTCTTCGACTACGGAATGCCTCGTATTGCTTCATTTCTTTGACTAACCATGCAACATTTTGGGCGCTGAAGTATGGTGACATCAAAGGGGTATGCCGTACAGCAGTACAGAAAGTCGCTCTCCAGAGCCCAGGCGCAGTGACTTCCCTAATTTTAATATTTGACGAGGGAAAGTCCCACGAAGATACGCCCCAATGAAGTCCAGTCGGATTTTCTCTGTTGCGATTGCATAACTCTTTTTTATGTTGTAATCCAGTATGGGCTGGACTGCTGTCCAGAACTACCATGATCTCATTTAACACTGAACAACTAAAGAAAATCGCGGTAAATCACACGAATGAGTAACAAGAAATATGTTGGTTTTACGAGCTACGCATACTCGAAATTTCTTTCAGAAGATGGGTCTTTCTTATAATACTTAAGTAAAAACTTCTAGGGTGCTCAGATCGTTTCAATGCATCTCTTAGACGAATAATATCGTGATTATGAGGAAACTCAATGCTGCTTTCAAATAGGACAAGCCGATTTGATGGTAACATGAACATCTAATTTATACGCTCTTTACTTATTTTTTAAGTTTCCAAAAGAACTGGCCTTGGTCGAAAGCCATTTCGTTCATTTGCACTTCTTTGCTGGGTACCTAGGTAGTAGATTGTGTACGTAGTTTGGAGAAATCCGAATTACAGTAGAACCTGGCTTTAACCAACACAAGACCTCTCAGGTACCAAGTTAATTTATTCAGAATTGAGTTTGATTCAGAGATAGAGGGTAATCTGTTATACAATCTACTTTGGTGTTGATAAATAGGATGCTCTTCAGTGCCACGATGAAGTAATCCAAATCGAGGTAGAGACATTGAGAGGTCTACCAGTCATCATAACCAAGTTTCACTGTATATAATCATAACTGTATATAATCATATTCCATGCTGGTAGCAATTATTGTTTGAACTCGTGTACCTATATTCCGTATGTTCTCAACGACTATAGACCAGAATTGGATGTTAGTGGCGATTCATCCGACTACAACCAGGAGAGCCAGTGTCTTTTTTGACCGAACCATATTATGTTTCGGCGACAATAAAATGCCTCTCTTGAATGGCTGTCGGTATCCCGGGACCCGATAGTCAACACATAGAGGAAATAGGAAAAGAGAGTGGAGCATGTGTGTATGTAGCTAACATATTTATAAGTTGGAACCGTACGAAAAGCTCAGTCTCCTAAACGGGATCTGACATAACCGAACCCCCACCCTTTCCATTGAAGCCAACAGAGATGATTTCTGGTCATTGGAGCCCTGGGTTACGGAATTTACAACATGTCTTCTATGGTCCCGGGTGCGTCGAGAAACATTTGCTTGGTATCTTGAAAACTTCTTCGTCCAAGGTCTTCATCGTCACTGGTACGTCCTTGGCGACAAGAACGCCCCTGGTGCAGCAACTTGAACAACTTCTTGGAGATCATCATGCCGGGACCTTTTCTGAGGTTCGACAACACGGCCCCTTGGAAGATGTTGATAAGGCCGTGGCAGCTATCTTAAGCCAAGGGGAAGGAGTAGATACTATTCTATCTCTCGGTGGCGGTTCTCCTATCGATACAGCAAAGGTAATTTCTTTGCGTGTAAGCGAAACACGAGGCAAATTTCTCACTCACTTGACAATACCGACTACCTTGAGTGCGGCTGAATGTACATCTGGCGGTGGATATACCAGGTCCGATGGTGTCAAGGTCGGATTCCGCAAACCAGAGATGGGCGTGTCGGTCATCTTTTACGACTCGTATTATGCGCGGTACACCCCCAAGGACCTCTGGTTGAGTACGGCTATGCGTGCTATGGATCATGCAGTCGAGTGTATGTACCATCCTCACTCAACCGAGGTCCCGTGGAAGGCTCTATCACAATGGGTTGTAAGGGAATTGTTCGAGTGTTTACCTCTAGCTAGAGACTCTCATCCTAACGATGAAAACGTTAATACTCGACTTATGCTTGCAGCTTACGCTAGTTCTGGATTGAAAGGAGACAATCTCCCAGGTGGAATGGGCCTGTCACACAGCTTAGGCCACGCACTCGGTAGCCCTTACGGCATTCCACACGGTATTACTTCGTGCATGACGTTGGGGAAGGTGGTAAAGCTGAAAGCGTTTGAATCGCCGGTAAATGCTGGTCAAATTGCCCGCCTCTCAGAGTCAACGGGAGGCAGTCGGACTGGGGACAATTTTAGCGATGCCATTGCAGTTGGCGATCGTATACTGGAACTTGTGCAATCTTTGAATTTGAATATTGGTACTCTTTCCGATCGAGGAGTCAGCAAGGACGAAGTACCCATAATAATGCAGAGAGCATTAGGCGGGATCACCAAAGGGCCCCTTTATGACCAGGTGAAAGATCTAATACAATCCTTATTCTAGCTACACTTCTACAAATTAAGAGCGGTTCAAAGGTCCTTTGTATTCTCTGCTGATATGCACTGCTAAAAAAAAATTTGTAATTGACTCTCGATGAGCGACAAGAGTGAGGTTCGAACTCACGCCTCCGAAGAGATTCGCTATTTCTAGCTTAACCCTAACCCTTAGGGTTAGGGGTCATGGTTAGATTCAAAACGAACGCCTTAGACCTTTGAAAATATATGAGCATTTTTCCTGATATCCGGATAAAGGAGTCCTTACCACTCGGCCATCTTGCCCTCCGTATTGCTTAACGTGGGCTCTGTGCAAGATCATATAATCCTACTAACCCTAGAGGTTGTGGTAACGATGTATCGCTGGGGCCCATGCTATGCATAACAAATACGAAAATGCCCAGCTGAATTTTTCCCGGTAATCATGGTTTTAGACAGATTAAGTAATCACACGAATCTGCCTTCGTATTAGTCATATTTGTAGGTCAACAGCAGACACGTAGCTTGTCTGTCGTGGTGGCCGGTATTCCGGATGCCGTAGCCCGTAGGTAAAGGGAATCTCGCCGAAGGATGCAGGCAGTTTCGATATCACGAAAACGGTTCGTCCGATCCGAAAGGTCTGCAAAAAGGCACGCTCCGTGCGGAGTTCTCTTTAAAAAATATCCTCTAGAGTTAGGCACCGGTAATCGTGTACATCACAGCCGTAACTTCGCATATCAGAGGGACACAATGGAAGGCATGACTATCGATCAGCTAGCCAGCGATATCTTATCAGAATGCACCCTTATGCAGAGATACTGCCAAACCACTGGAATTGCATTGCCGTCTTTATTGGCAGGTGCTACTCCTGATTTCTGGTCGACAGACTCCCCCCAAGAATTAATTGCGGCTCGAACAAGAACGCTTGGCTTATTAGAAAGAATTACTACATTGCTTAGGGGACCTCATGACTTCATCCATGAATATGTAGCATCTAATTGGGATCAAGGAGCGCTGTACGTGTTTCTACGCACAAGACTCTTGGAGCATATTGCTGTACTTGGAGGGGAAGCCAACATAGGCAATCTTGCTACAGCTTCAGGGGTCCCTGAAGACAAGCTGATCCGCATTCTTGGTCTACTGTGCTGCAAGAATATTGTCCGCCAGTCAGATAATGGCATTTACGCCCTTACAGCCATCTCAGAGGACATGATCCAAGACCCAGATTTTCGGGCCTGGGTTGAATTTCAGTAGGAGGAGATCAAATATTTCCCTAAAAGACAGGACTTTGGTGCTGACAATCGTCATGCAGACTGTTTGAGACTCGTATAGCTAGTGTTCATCTAGCCGATGCACTTGAGTCGAAGCCGAACACCTATACGGATGGCAAATCGGCTTTCAAGCAAGGGTGGGCTTTTAACATTAGTTTAATGTATTTTGCTAATATAAATTAGATTTGGCGTTGAGATGTATGAATGGCATACCTCGCATCCTGAGGAAGGGGACCGATTCCGTCGAGCAATGAAAGGAGTATCCAACTGTAAGCATCTTTCTCAGCTTGCTTGTACTGACTGCTAAATCTGCACCTAGCTCTGGATCCTGCGGATTCCCTAATTCGAACATGGATCAAGAACCGCCCTTCTTCAAATCTCACCAAAGTTGTGGAGATTGGTGGACGATATGGTTTCGCCTCGACGACTCTTGTCAGGGAGAAAGAAGACCTTTCGTTTGAGTTGAGATGTGACTCCGAAGAATTCCTGCGTCGCGGTCAGGCCTTGGTAGATCCTCGCTCTATGAGTCGTATCTCTTTTACTCATCTTACCTCAAACTTCGAGCCTCCACCACCGAGCGACGCCAACACTGTTTGTGCATATGTCATTCGCAACCTTTTCTGGAACTGGACGGATGATGAAGCAGTCAGACTTCTTCAACAATTGGCCCAAATCTTGCATGGTAGCCCATGGACGCATATCATTGTTACGGACGGTGTATCGCCACTACCAGGAGAATTTCCTCCACATGTGGAAATCTCATACCGACGACGCGACATAACAACCATGACAATGCACAATGTGAAACAGAGAAGCCAAGAGGAGTGGTTGAAACTGTTCTCACGTGTGGACCCTGCTTTGAAGGTTTATGGTCCTCTCAAGGCTATTTAGCGAATGTTGCTGATATAAGTACAGATAACGACGCACTTCGAGAGCAGTTCACATGTATGCAAAGGTCTCTGGGAGCTTCGCTTGGAGACAGGCGAGTAGCTGATATCACATCTTTACATTTGTTCATGGTCCTCAACCTCAACAGACTTGCTATCGTGACGGTGTGCTAAGTTAGTCCAGTGTATACGGGAAAGAAATATTTCCTAAATAGGAAATGAAATACCGTATTTGTCTATTTGTTATTGAGACACTCACACTCATCCTAGTAGTTACAAGTAATATCCAACCTTGGAGTTAAGTTAATCTACATCGTCTAAATATGGTATCAATAGTATAATCTGCATATTCGTTTATAACTCAATACATCTTAATACAAATATAACAGCATTAGATCTAGGAACCCGCCCGTGTCGATTAGGGCTTTACCATTAAGCCAGTTCCGTGTCATATGTCAGTATGACTGGTTAACTCTCTAGTAAACCATCTCGTACCAGTATGAGCGACCAACAAATAGAAACAAAATACAGTTATCTCAAATGACATAACAAAGTTCTCGGGCGATATGTATGAGATCGATCAGTTCTGACCACTCAAAATGACCTCGCAGCTATCGTGCTTCGGGAACAGGTTGAATCGATCAACCAATGCCATGCTTTCTGGTGTTACAGAGGGAGCTAATCTGGCTCCCGGAAAGGTCTTGAAGAATATCGCAGTCATAATGCGTATTTCCATCAAGGCCAAATGATATGCAGCACACATTCGACTGCCTGCGCTGAACGGCTGGAAACGATCCGTTGAGATCGAATGACTCTGAGCGGGGTCGAGCCATCTCTTATGATCCCACCTGTGATCGTCAGGATATCAGCGGTTCGTCCCGCTCTCAGCAATATTGACAGAGCCTACCTGAAAGGATCTTTCCAGTTGTCTGGGTTGCGATGCAGGGAATATGCCTGCGTGGAGACTATCGTGCCTTTGGGGATAAGATACAATCCACCAAGTAGTACCCCGCCATCCGTTATATCCTCCCGTCTTCTCATGGCCGTCGCATTACCACCCCATAATCGTAAAGATTCTAATATGGCCGCGGTGAGGATGGGTAGTTTTTCAAGAGCTGCATCTGAGAGTTCGACACCCGCCACTTCCATTTCAATCTGCCTCTGTACATCCGGGTGCCGTAGGATGCACCATATCAAGTAAGTTAACGAAACACCGACAGGTTCTGCCCCCGCCAATTGGAAACCCAAGGCGTCTGCCGCAATTTCATCGTCCGTCAAACGTGTCTTGCCATGAAATTTCAGCATTTCATCTTCCTTTGCATCCTCGATGGCTCTTGCGAATACCGTTCGCCCTTCTTCGTCTTTTTCACCCATTCTGAGCTGCGCAATCGCTTTATCCTCTGATGGATTAAGGGCCACATCTGCACGGAAAATTGCCCTCATACGCTCTGAAAAGTGTGACAATACGAAACGACCAAGCAAAAAAATTGGGAGCGAAAGCTCTAACCAGGCATTCATCTTGTGAAGTTCTACGGGAGTCATGACACTTCCCTTTCTTTCGCCTTTGTCCATCAGGCCGAATCCTTCGCCGAATGTCAAGAGAGACATTATGTCGTTGCTGAATAGCATGAACCATTCATGTACGTTGACAATATTTCCCGCGGCATCGGCATCCTTTTTCATTCCCTTTATGGCGGTTTCAGCCGTGGACAGAACGGCCGGTTCCATTGTTTTTCGCAACGTTGCTTGTTGGAAAAACTTCCTATAGAATCTTTGCCGAATACTATGTTGCTTTGGATCAACTATACTGAAGATGTTGGGAGTGATGTCGTCTGGTATATGACTCCATTTGCGCCAATTGGTACCAATGGCATGGATTTCTTTCGTAGCTGCGGCGTCGCAAGTCACGACTTCATTGTGAGCGATGCGGACAAATGGGCCGTACTTTTCATGTAGAGATTGCACGTAATTTACCCGGTTTCCATTCAGGATATGATACCTGAGGACGAGGCCGGTCAGGTGAGCATACCATGGCCCCGGAATACGGCTCAAAGGTGAAAAATATGCTATGCGAAGACGCTTCAGATTGTTAGAGAAACCCTATATAAAGAAGGAAGTGACGTACTCTGATAACGCTGTAACACAGGTATATAATGAACAGAATTATTACCGTATTCAACATAGGAATGTCCATCTTGCGGCCGCTGGCTTTCAGAATCAGATGGCCTAGGAGGCCGGTATTTGATGAATCCATTATGATATGAACATCAAATATGTATCAAGTGGAACACCGTCAATCAAAAAGAAGATCTAATGCAAAGACTTTTCTATCGGTTTTCTATATGTTTTCGATTTGTCTATTTTCAAGGTACGTGACTCAAAAATGAGAGTGAGTTGCTGAACAACCTGAGTGGTTTCCACGGCACTCGGTTTCCGAGCAATTACAAATGCACAAGCAAATCTTCGATTTATGCAGCAAGAAATCAAAGGTCATAAACTTGTTTCTATAAGTTTAGGTTCAGTCAAGATCGGGAGCCGGAATTGATATCCATATTCGAGGTCGAATATGAGTCCAGTTTTAAATTCGCCTCTGCTAGCCACATGCATGCCGATTTAATTTCCTTAGTCTGTCAATCAGCACTTACATGTGCCCTTGTCAACTGGGAGTAATTCGTATTGCAAACATTCTATTCACCTTCTAATTTATACCACAGTTTCAAAACAACTTCAAGTCCAACATGGACCAAAAACACAAAGAGTACATCAAAGCCTTACATGTCGGCCACGTTCGACCAGATGAGATCCCATGGCGGAGATTGGGGCAGTGTAAGTTATACAAAACTGAAAGAAGATTCATGGATCATTGACTTTTTCAAGACCTTTACAGGGTTCTAGAAGATGGATCACAAACTCAGATGCGCCTCTGTATGATTGAGAGCCTTATTCCCCCTCGCAGCGAGGGGCCGGTATTTCATTTCCATGAAATGCATGATGAGGGATTCATTATCACGGTAGGCATCAAGCAGAAGATGCCGTAAAACATGATTAACGGTGATTTAGAAGGGCAGGATTCGTTTCCACACACCCGGTGCTCCGCCGATTGATGCCAAAGCGGGAGACATCATTACCGTAAGAGAACATACGAATGTCATCATGTTACCGTATACTAAATGTAGACATAAATCAATAGGTCCCAATTCGTCTTCCGCACAAATTCAGCAACCCTTTCAACGAAGAGGGCGTCTTCATCAACACAATCACTCCGGGTTTCTTCGTGCGATATTTCGAGTACTTAGAACAACTTCTCGGGGATGGTACAAAACTCACAGCAGAAGCAAATATAGCGGCTTTGAAACGATTCGCGACTGTTCCCCTAGATGAAGATACCATCATGAAGTTGATTGAGGAAAGCAAGGCCAATGGGAATGGCGATGTGGATATCGACATATAGTTAGCTCTAGGTTCAGATATTTTTTAAGGAATAGAAACCATCGTGATTTTATTTAACACATATGTATCTTGAGATATATTTACTGAAGTCATTGAATTACATCATGAGTAACTTGGAAATGTGACCATCTACAAAAAGACCAAACACCATCCCGAACCGTAGTCAGTATGGCATGAATCGGAGCTTAATAAGTGTATCTCGCCTTCCAGTAGAAAAGATATGCATTCTGGGCTGAGTAATTGAAACCTTCTAGCTAGCCAAATTTCTAAGTTGGCAATCAAATATAGAATAGGCCTAAGAAATGTAGCTACACTAACTAGTCAGCATTAAGATAAAATTTACGCTAACTTCTGTTCATTCTTTTTCAACACACAGTACCAAAACAACGTCCCAAGCGGTGGCAACACCTCCTCACCATTATAGTAAATGTCCATTCACTCAAGTCCAAATCGTGCTGACGACGAATGAGATCAAATGTCTCTTCGGGTGTTCTGCCTCCGATGCAAGAAACAACACCGTCGAAAATGTAATATATATCGAAAATAATGGAATCAGATATGTGAAAATCAAGTGGAAAGGTAACCACCAGTATTCTATCTTGTGTTGTAGATGAAAACTGACTCTTGATTGTGTGTGTGTCCTTAGGAACGATTATCTGTCGGTTGCAAAATTCATGTCAATCTTGGCACAGATTTTTTCAAAAATGTCGCCACACGTACATTTTCCTTGGTATTTTACATTCCATACGAAACAACGTCGAAACAGATGTAAGATACACGTAATCCTGTGTCAAATCTGAAGCGGAAGTCGTTTCCAATCCAGAAAATTCAGAATACTTTGATAGTGAATCATGCCACCTCGATGCGTCCCCAAGGATATATCCCTAATGAAGAAATATTAGTGCAGTGATAGAAACTGTACGAATTACAATAACTTTTGCTTCCCTCACCCCATGGATAATAATCAATACTATAATATCGTTATTACTCAGTTTGAGCTCTAGGCAAATCATAGCTTTAGGCGGAGCAACCATTGAGAACCTACCAGACGAGTTAAAGCAGTGTTAGAAGAAAACAAGGTGCAATTGACCGAGATTCTCAACAACCTATTAAGAAGAACAACGGCCAAGTCATGGAGCGGTTCATGGAAATGCAGGCCAAGATGTATGAGCAATAGGTGCAACATAGATTGATAGAGCAGATGGAAGCAATGCATGAAAAACAAGAACGTTGTAATGAGGAGAAAGAACATCGCTACTTGTTTTGAGAATAGAGCGATTTACTAATATAGGCATAAGCACCTCATCAAATGGCCTATTTATTACCTAAAAGATCGACAATCAGCCCTTCTTTATAAACATTCAAAGACTCCCGCACAATTTGAGGCTATTCCTATTACACCAATACCATGCCCGAGGTCATCTAGTTTGATGGAATCAGGTAAAGACACGAATTATGACACGCTTATCAAACTCTTCACATGGAAAATCAATTCAATCCAAGAACGAGGATAAAAAGGAGAAATGGAAGCGTGCTCAAACAATTATATTTACAAATGACTGGTCTATATGAGAGTTGAGGCAAATGGAAGATGATAAAATGCCAGCGTATCAACGTACAGTAAAAGCAGGCATTTCAGACGGTCTGGCAAGAGGCTTCAGGAGAGAGTTGCGCCCATATAGGCAACCTGTACGCCATGCTCGCGATGAACATACTGTATAATGACCTTTAAGGGATCAATATATTACTTCGTTAGATCGCTTCATCAGATCACTTCAATCGTTGAGTAAGTTGACGCTTAGATCTGCCTCATATTGCGCGATAAATTGATGGGATTCAACAAGCTCTTTCTCCTCAATATACACTCCATTTCCAGCGTGCTTGAAGTACTTTTTAGCGAATCTATTGCAACCACTCTGTTAAATGGGAAGATGGTCTTCTAGTATTATTGCTGCGCAGATGCTCCATGTCTTGCCCCGATTCATATCTGCATCTATCTTGGCATAATCTCCAATCAGTGCATACACGTGTCGACACCAGCCTGCTTTCTCGTCAAATATCGACTCATCGAGGTAGATAAGATCATCCGCTACAAATTGACATATATCATTGAGATAGGCACAGCGAAGGGGTTCACTACAGTTTAAAGAGATGTGCTTTAGCTGTTTCCTTAACCATTGATGACGCTTGGATAATCAACATATTGTCGATGTACTAACATCAACATCACGTTCATAAAGTAACCAGAATTGGACCTCGTCTTGTTGACACCAAGGCTCATGAAGAAGATATTCTAATATAGCATCTTCGTCCGCATCCGACACCTTTCTTGCGCGTCCTAAAGTCCGACATGTAGGTTCCCGAAGGCTATAATGTTGTAACAAGTTCTTCTGATATCTGTAAAGCTGTACGGACGCTGACACCGCACTCCTTTGCGATAGCCTCGCATTTCCAACCAAGGCGTAGGAAGCGTGCAATTTTTGATAATCTATCTCCTGGTCTGGCATTTTTGTGTTCAATATAGGGACGTGAAATCCGTTGAAATGATAGGGGAGTAGGTCCGACGGCAGTGGCAGTCAACATCTCAAAAGACTGTCGAAATATTTTGAATTTTCCGAATTGGGAATGACTTCCGCTTCAAATTTGACACGGAATTCTGTGTATTTACACGTGTTTCGACATTTTTGAGAAAATCCGTGCCAAGACTGACACGAATTTTGTACTCGACAGATGATGATAATGATGATGATGATTTATTACGCCAGGAGGGACTAACCCTATCGTTAGGGCACTAGTGCGCTAGATACATACCATTCGTGTGTTTCCGACCAGTCCTCCTACAAGCCCCCTGCTTTTCCTGCTTCGACGTATTTATCTTGGCACCTGAAGTTAAGGCGTCGTTGAGCTATGGTTCCCAACATCTTGTGTGCTAAAAATTGCTAGACCGGCTTAAAGGCTGTCTTCTTTAAGTGTGCATCGTCCTATCCTCAGCAGCCGCAGCGGAGTCTATCCTATGCGAGGGTGGCAATGGTCAGTTAGTGCTGGCTTTGCTGTGACTGTCCCTGGGAACGTAGGACCCTAGGACAAATATATCTAGCTACCAGCGCGCTAAGTACGTAAGGTAGGCGGTGCTGACTATCTAAGGGCAGAATCCCAACATTCTATCCAAGTGGTACTTAATGCGCCGAAAAAGGCAGCGGTTGCGGTAAAAATGATCGAGGGGGGCGTGCGGTGTGTAATTTCGAAGATCCTATAACAAACAATTCCGGTGAGTATTTCGCTTGACAATGGTGAGGGCGTCAGCTTACAGGAATGCATTCGCAGATTCTATGGTGCTTCGAAGAACCTTCTCGGCCTCTGGGTTATCGAAATGATGGTAGCACAGATTGAAAATCTGGCACTCCTTTCTGTCCGGTCCAGCGATTCGCACTGCCTTTGATGCATGGATAGGCTCTTCGATGTATAATTTGTTCATACTCTGCGCAGAAAGTTAGAAATACGAAGTGGCTGCTGTTGGAGTAACTGTTGAGATACGGTGGCTTACTTCCCACATTTATTCATGCATGTTTAATGACAAGGGTTATGTAGTTACTTAGGAGAGATGGTAGTAGTTTGTATCAGGATATTATCCGGAAGTCGATGTATACTTTTATAAACACTTCTATGTATTGATTATACAACTCAATTCGGCGAATATACGGTATAGGTCAACAAATTATAGTAGCATACAATACCTTTCTCTGTCAATTTAAGGTTTATTGGTTAATCTGCAGTAGAATGTGGTAGCTCACCGTTGCGAATACCGGAGTCCGACCTGTCAACAAGTTGCTGGTAGTCGCTTCGTAGTCAATATACTGTAAACTACATCTCATCGTCTTGTTAATTCACATACAGTCTGTGTGGCGTCGCTATGTAAGGATAGCTATAATGTCGACGTGCTTTCGGACGTTAGAGCTTTCACCACTGGAGTTAATTCCTCCAGGATATTATACCCGAATAGCTTTATCATTCAGAACAGCAGCGTCGGTTGAGAAATGCATTATCCCTAAACGCCAAAGCAGCCTAGACGAAATATGCTGAAAGAAGATACCCTGACTTGGAGGGAAAGTTCTCCCTGCTACCACCACAACCGGCAAAAATGGGTTGCAAGTATGCTGGAAAGATGGCCATGCACCAAAAATCAAAAACATGGCTCCCTTATCCGGATCGTATATGAATGCAGTCGTAGCTGGAATGCCTTTAAACACCACCTCGGAGGATAAATGGCCTGTACCGAGTTTGGTCAATCACGAGATTCGTCAAACCGGTGCGCCTGTGTTGGCTGTTGGGATTGTGCTTTTAGCGCTGGAGATGGGGTGATCTTGTGTCTGTGCTCTCATCACAATATTGTCAAAACTGGTGGCAAGGCGGAAGTCCTGCGAGTTTGGGCGAATGTATTGTGTGAAGAGTCTGTTCCTATCTTTCCGAGCGTTAATGACCGCATTTGTCGACTCGGTGGTGCATTGACTGCACATACTGATAATCTTGAGTTTGAGAAGTCCTCATTTGACAGTATATTGACTTCATATTTGGAATGTACTCCTCCACATCTGCATTTCGCAGCAGACCACTTTGCAAATTGTAATTTGCAGTACTCAAAGTCACCATCATAAGGACTGAACAACTCAATACTAAACTGAAGGAGCAAACAACTTCTAAGCTCACTGTCAATGCAGTCATCTGCGCTATGCTTTGGTAGGCCGTCACTCATATCCGCCAAAAACGATATCCTGCCCTCTTCTCCAAAGGAGAACGGAGCGAATTTGGTACATCAGTCAACAGCCAGGCACACATAGACCCTGACTTCGCCAGTCCCGGAGAAGACTATTCTGGAAACGTCTATTTTTATGCATTAGCTGAACTAGAGACGGACTATCTCCAAAATTCTTCGGCGGCTATTTTATTAGAATCCCTCCCATGCATATGCGATGCTATCGCCGCGTCATATTCCACCGACAGACTCAACGCCAATTACATTTCAAGTCTGCACCATCTAGTATACTCTCGCATTGATAAATTCCCCGCCGTACTGTTCCACGCCTGCTCCATCTAGCGGTCGTGATTTGGCAAATACAAGCTGGGCCAATCTCGGGATACATGATGCGATTCGGGGATGGATATGGTTACCCGGAGTTTGTACAACTACCGTTAGCAAAACTTGATAGTGCAAGGATTGTTTTGCCGTGGAAAAGGTTAATTAGGTCGAATTTTATGGAAGTTATTGTTATGTTACGTGAATGTGATGTGGAGGCTCTATTGGAAGATGAGGTGTGGGCGGTAATTGCATATTGATTCATTAGATGGCGCAAAATGTCAAGATATTTTGGAATAGTAGCCAATTGTGGTTACTAGAATACCTCATTTTTGAATCCGTTTGGTCTTGACATGCATATTTTCGAGCCGTTATCCAGCATCCCTGTCCGCTAGATCTTGCTTCGTACAGTTTCTATTTCAGTTTCTATCTCTGCAGTATTCCGTCCCTGATGGGCGAATGGACCATCGGTTCTATTTTAAAAGTTTTGACCAGGAAAGATGATACAGAAAACATGCTGGCATGGGCGTTATCTGGTTTTACGAGATGTGCCGAGTATCACTCTGCAGATGGCATCTCGTTCTATATATAGTGTTCCGAGGTTGGTAACTAGTCCAGAAACTGGGCGCATCCTAGATGATTTCGTATAGTAATGCTACATTTTATGAAATAATGTTCAGAGAGCATATATCACAAGTAGAATGAGACGTTTAACCATATAATAAGCCTTCTTCGGGCTTTGAGCCCTCTTCTTCATAGATATCTATGTGGCCCTAGAACTCGTCCATGTCAACTCGACTCGTTGTCATCTGCACTTCGATGGTCCCCATATGTATAATACACTTACCTAGGTATAATTCTATATATAAATCCTAGTTATCATTGATATTGAGAAGTGGGTAGCTCGAATCCTTCCAACGTCCGTATTAGGATTCACTTCTACCTGAGGCATGCATACCTAGGTTATATGTAACCGTCGATACGACCATCCACCTGGCATGGATAGATAATACTACCAGCCATCCATCCATGGATGAATGGTGGCACTTGAGGTGTCCAACAACTTCACTAAAAATACCTAGGTAGTAACTGCATGTAGCTAGTTACAATATATATTTTGAAACTTTAGGTACACACACGTCAAATGATGCTCTCCTCATGCCCGAGACTTCCCGTCTTTTCAAGCCTTCTACAATGAAAGGGATAATCGTCTTTTTTTAGGGCCACGTAATGGCCCTAGAATTTACGGATGATTAATGTCTGATAAACCCAGGAGTTTATGATAAGGTAGATGGGAATGCGTTTTAATTCAACGCAAATACGTTGCCGGGATGAGGGCGTAGGGATATCTTTGTTGAAATTGAACTAGGAGTGGACTTGTTCTTGAACACTGCGATCTTTGCAAGTTATTTGACCATCCTGTCCATCCTGTCAAACTGAGAATTTCACTGGCGAAGATATCTAAACTTGTTAACCGAAAAAAGTACGGATAGACGACACCAGATAAACAGCTTGAGAATGTAGGTACCAGATGCGAATATTCCCTAAAACCAAGGTCTTTATATTTTTTTTCATGCAAGCAATCAAGTATTTTAATCATTTCGGAGTATCCAAACGTCGTATTCCTATGCTAGTCTTTCCCCCTGAGGATTTAAATCGCAACGCCATTTCGCTAATAAACTCAATGCAATCCGCATTTCTACACATAAAAAGGGCTACACCTTTCCGACGGTTGATCGTTTGGGTAGAGTCCACGGTACCGGACAGACCACCTGTATACCTTATTAGTATGCGCTTCATTTAATAATCCTGGAGTGGTGGACGAACCTCTCCTTCACTATAAGCCCAAAAATAAGCCCCCATCCCAATCAAATAATAAATCGCAGCATCGCCCGATTGATACATGAGCGCACACGTCAAGGCGCTCAACGGATAGACCAAAAGTCGCACTTCAATACTCCGATGAGGGAGGGTTCCCGCCAGTAGACCCAGGGGCCACTCCCATGCAAACGCCGCTAAGCCCATGATCAGATTGATTATTTGCAGGATCGGAGCGGGTTTGACGGCGCCATCGAGGCTGTGGGTGATGAAGTCCCAGAATATTTTGGGCCAGAAGAAGCCTTCTATTGAAGCGCCGATTTGCCCTATTACCACAACTTGTTAGGACGTTCTATAAAAGTTGTTTGAGGAGGAAAACTTACAAAAGGCGGCGGACAGGATGATTAGACGTGCCCAGTGGTTCTTGATCAAGCGACCCATTATGTATGAAATGTATCGACCGGCGATAAGGAGAATATACAGAATCGAAGAGAAAAGAAAGTCGGCCCTCGACCAGCGAAGGATTGAGAAGAAACGAAAGGAAGGAATGGGCGTACGACTGTATGCTGATTGTCGCCGTCACCAACTCGATTCCTTCTTCTCCGTCGAGGTCGACAGGGTAGTAGACATGAATATATGAATAAGCCGGGGACGTTCGTAAAAGCCTCAGACAGAGGCGGCTGGAGATTAGATGGCTGTTCGAGACAAGTCGTGAGTTTCGTTACGGCGTCAAATTGATTTAATCGGTAACTGATCGTTCCAGAATGTCAGATTAGTATGGATCGAAGTTTGAGGATTTGTTGTGTATGGTTTATGCCTCATGAGATCGTTAGGTACCCCGTAAAATCGTTATAGGGATGGATCACACAGCGACGGTTTTATTTGGAGTTTGACGAGCTTTCCAGCTCGATCGAACCGAACCACCCCCGCCATCAGACTTCATGCACCTTGTGACTGTTGGAGTACTTAGCAGTGCGTACTAACCAACTAAGTGAAAATCGGGCATTACCGTCCATCTTAGTCTGTCTTTCACCGAACCATACAGAGAATGTAGTTGATGGGTCAACCCGGCTCCAACCCACCGGGACTTTGACCAGTCAGAGTTGCCATATGCATAAAATGCTGAGAAAAGTGAGGTGACAGGATATTAGGCCCGCGCTATGATAGCGGAAGCGATCGAATAACAGGGCGAGTGTCCGTGCCGAGGGTGATCCGCCATGCATGCAGCATAATCTTGGCGTGATGGTGAGGGTGAAGATGCATCAGCCACGGCCGGGGGTCAAACACAAAGTGCCTGATACTGAGTACGGAGTAGTCAACTGTACCATGCTTCTATATTATTATACTGACATACTACTGAGTACTCGGAGAATCATGCAATAGTATTTGGCGTTGATAATAATACTACAAAGCTGAGAAGCAGTAATAACTCAATCTACAATGTATACACGGAGACAACGCACGGATACAGTATCACTATCACTATCACACAGATCGGGTGCTCCGGAGTCACCTGGAAAAGATACTCGCCAGTTATTGCCATTATTTTAAGGTATACGTTAGGACTGCTATGTACTACACGTGCTCAGTGGCCGGTAGATTCTTCAGACTTGATCGTCTATAGATAGTAACCCTAAGGCAGAGCGACAATATTGAGCGCTTGTTCCCGGATTCTGATTGGCCGATGTAAAAAGAAAAAGGCATGCCCCACATGGACTGGGCCGGGCCGTGCTTATTGTCAGTCAGCCAATCAGAGACCAGAATCGGAGGGGATTTGTTTAGAGTTTGATCGTGCTTGCCTTGGCTACCGGGCCCCGCTGCCTGATTCGCTCCTTTCTTATGTGTTGCAACTGATGCCTCAGGAAAAAAGACACCTTAGGCATTCACTATCCATTAATTTAAGACTTCCTGTTAACTAGACTCTCTTGCAAGAAGTTCCGAGCATCTCATGGTATAGCCCAATCGATAAACGAGAAACTGTAGTCACGGCGTCGACACGATGCTGTTGGATGATGGATTATACATCCAGTGTCCCAATACTTTGTAGAAACTTGAGTATTGTAAAAATCAAGCTTGGCACGCAACGACTGGAGGACAAATGTGCAGTGTTAAATATGGCAAGTCTCGAAGCGAGATCTAAATATACTCTCGTCTACTTCGTAGTCGGTACCACGCCATACGATGCAGAACAGGGATCGTATAAATAGAGCGCGAACTCTTCAGTGAGCACATGGAATCTATTGGATGATGCTGGCTATTGAAATCCGGAGTATTTACAGAAAACGGCGTAGCGGCCTAAGGATAGGCCCACTGCAGGTGACTAGTACAGCAACTACGTACTAACGTAGTGTAGGTAACCACAACTTCTACCACACCACACATCGCATACATCATACAACATACAACACTGGACAATTAACGATATTCAAGAATAGATCCAACATTCGACTCGACCTACAATCAGCTCGATAGACATATTTCACGCGGACATCAAAGCATCTCATCTGGAAGTCTCGCCGACCCGCTACTATACTTGCCGCAATCCTAAAACGTCCCCTGTTCGAGCCGCACAATCCACCGCCAACGTCTCGTCTTGCTCCAAAAACCTTTTCACTGTCGCAGTCTGAAGCACTACAGAGCCCTCAGCTATCGAAAACCGCACCGTCGTCACAACATTGAGCATAGTCATCCTGAGTTAATGAGCGCTCAAGCCATTCTGCGGAATTTCACCTAACCATCCACAAAAATGGGTCTATCTTAGTCAATTGCAAACCCATTTCAACGTACCGTGTCTCGCCCCAGTCTCGAACAGGTTGATCAGGGGTTCTGCGTCATACGGTTCGGGGAGATAATAGAGAAATTTTCATCAGATATCGGGCAAACTTGAGAGGTTGGGTCACGGTTCTTAATACTCGCTCGATTGCTGGGACGCGAACAAAAGAGCCTCATTTTCCCCAATTCTCTCTTTCTCTTCTCTTTCTCTTCTTCCCACCATAGGGTTTTGCAGGTCAGCCCCAGCCGGTCTTTTCTTCGCTTCTCACGCTGCCCGTTTATTACGGTCTTTCGTTCTTTAATATATTTTGACTATACATGTTAAATCGCTGGTCGGTTTGTCAATAATTTATCACCGGGAAAACAAAAATGGATGTCAATTGGAAATCGCTCTTTGCACCGTCAAAATTGATCTTTTATACCATCTTCTGGGGAGGTCACATCGCTCTTTTCGCCACTGGATGGTGAGTTCTTTCTCCGATGAATATCGAATTGTTATTGTTATAACTAACTTGGACAGGATTTTGCAGGCAAGAAACCCGAAACTGGCGGGCTTGAATACACTCACGTTCTCAGTATGGATTTCACGAGGTGCCGGTCTCGTCCTAACTGTTGATGGAGCCTTGATTTTACTACCCATGTGCAGGACGTTACTGAGAATCGTACGCCCCAAAATCCGATGGCTGCCTTTGGACGAATCACAATGGTTTCATCGCCAAGTCGCGTATGCCATGCTCATATTCTCCATTGCCCACACCGCGGGGCATTACGTCAATTTCTTTAACGTTGAGAAGACTCAAATTCGACCGGAGACCGCCATCCAAATTCATTATACCCAAGCTGGTGGAATTACAGGGCATATCATGCTACTATGCATGTTGCTGATGTACACGACGGCTCATGCGAAGATCCGACAACAGTCCTTTGAAACCTTTTGGTACACACATCATCTTTTCATTCCCTTCATGCTGGGGCTTTATACGCATGCTACAGGTTGTTTCGTGCGAGATACGGCCCAGCCTTTCTCTCCCCTTGCCGGAAGCATCTTCTGGCAACATTGTCTTGGTTACGAAGGCTGGCGATGGGAGCTATGGGGAGGAGGTATTTACTTGATTGAACGACTCTACCGCGAGGTTCGAGCTCGTCGTGAGACACAAATCGTCAAAGTCATTCGCCATCCTTACGATGCCATGGAAATCCAATTCCGCAAGCCCAGTATGAAATACAAAGCCGGGCAATGGCTGTTCCTCCAAGTCCCAGAAGTCTCAACCACGCAATGGCATCCATTCACAATCACCTCCTGCCCCTTTGATCCATATATCAGTGTCCATGTCCGCCAAGTCGGCGACTTTACTCGCGCCCTTGGTAACGCTCTCGGTTGTGGCCCTGCCCAAGCCAAAGATCTGGAGGGTCTTGACCCAATGGGTATGTACGAAATCGCCATGCAAAACGGTCAACAAATGCCCAAACTCCGCATTGATGGACCCTACGGAGCTCCCGCCGAAGATGTATTCGACAACGAAATCGCCGTGTTGATCGGAACAGGTATCGGCGTGACACCCTGGGCCTCCATCCTGAAGAACATCTGGCATTTACGCGCCGGACCAAACCCGCCACAACGTCTCCGCCGAGTCGAATTCATCTGGATCTGTAAAGACACCAGCTCCTTTGAATGGTTCCAAGCTCTTCTATCCTCTCTCGAACAACAATCCACCATCACCGCAGGTGCCCAGGGTGGTCCCGAATTCTTACGCATTCACACCTACCTCACCCAACGTCTCGACCAAGATACCGCAACAAACATCTACCTCAACTCGGTCGGCACCGAAGTCGACCCTCTCACCGAGCTGAAATCACGCACAAATTTCGGCCGTCCAGATTTCAAGCGGTTGTTCGGCGCAATGCGTAATGGTTTAATTGATCAGACATATCTCTCCGGATTGGAGAGTAATATCACCACCAAAGTCGGTGTGTACTTTTGTGGACCCAATGCGGCCGCGAGACAGATTCGTCAAGCGGCGAAGGAGTCGTCGACCAGGGAGGTTAAGTTTAATTTCTGGAAGGAGCATTTCTAGTCTCTTTTGATCTCTTTTGGCATTGGGGGGTGTATGTGGATGTGATGGATGGATCGATGTATGTGTGCCTCTAGTTCTCCTTCGATCTTGATTTGACTTTGGTGTCATCGGTGCGTTCTTTTTTTACTCAAATGTAACTTGGTAGTTTCAAATTCACCGAAATTGATACATTGGTATCCTCTCCATATCCATAATCCCTACATTAGTACTTTATTCCGTATCAGGATCATCAGGTAAATAAACGACATCCTTCTTCCTGCGTCTCCTACCCCCCTGAACATGCTCAAGTCCCCTCTCATGCTCCCTCTCAACCCACTTCCTCTCCCCCTCTTCAAAGGTGGCATCATCAATCTCAACGTGAACCCGTAACTCCTTATCAAGAAGAACATTGTATATTCTATGTAATTCCCACCAGTCATCCACCACCACAGATCCGTCATTTTCGTTACTGGTCGGAAAAGCGAGCATTAGGATATCTTTTGACCATGGACAAGCCCTCATAGCACGATAAAAGACTTTGTTCGTCGCATTGATGTCCTTTGCGCGATAGAGTTCGAAGAGGATGTATAATTTCCAAAGGGATGGGGATGGTGTTGCCGCTGCGTTTGAAGAGGAAGGCTGTAAGGCACGCTCAAACGCCGCACGGACAGAGTGGATTGTTGATCCGGTGTAGATGGGGCGGGTGAGTTCGGTGAGGATAGTGAGGAGGGATGATGTTATCGGCGTTTCCGTTGGGTTTCTTTGCTGAGATGCGAATGCGCTGCGGATGCGTTCATCGACGCGGAAACGGGATTCGTTCCAGGAGAATAGTGACAGGAGCATGGTGTTGTGCGGAAAGAGGGTTGTGCTTTCGACAAGTAACTCCCGTATGGCGGCTGGCTTGTAGGCGCGTTTTGCTGTGATATGGTGGTATAAAAGGCGAGAGCGGGATTGGTGTAAACTTTCCAAAGCACAAAACTTGAAGCTTTCGCTCACAAGGGAAGATGATTTGAGTTGGTTGAACTCCATCCTATAAACTCTGAGAGTGGAGGACAAATCAAAAGAGTTGAAGAGATAGTGCAGTAAAGCTGTCAAATCCGTCCAAGCTATAAAGGGAGCTAGATCCTGAAGTGATCGAGAGCGAGCAGAACATTCCATTAAAAACTCCTCTGTTTTCAAAAATTGAGCTGAACTCATGTCACTCTGCCCCGGTTGTTGCAAAACCTCGACATTGATTGTAAAGCTTGGAATTGACGTCAACACCTGAATTGCAGATTCTTCATTTCCAGATACCAAATATTCCCATACCCAGCTGCGTATAAGTGTACCATACTCTAGTCTCTGAGCCTGGGACAAATTTGCAGCCATGGAAAATGTGGTGGCCCATACATGCGACGCTATCGAGAAATTGCCGGAGCGACTCTTCATCAAAGCAAATGCGTTATAGAGCCGTAGACTAGACGATCTCTTTTTGAGTAAAGCCTTTGCATACTTCTCTCCTTCATTCGGATCCATTGCATATTCAACGGCCAACGCCCGCTCGGCCAATTCATCGTCATGAGACGCTGCGCCGACCAAAAGCCTTAGAGATCGCTGGACCCATTGGACATCAATAGTTGTCTCCTTGTTCTTGGAAATCTGTTTCCAAAGTGTCATTGACTGAAACCAATCACCGCCCGCAAATAACGTATCCACCGAATGTATCATATTCTGTAAAGGGGCCATATCATAAACTGTAGAATCGGGCTGTGCTGCCTCGTTAGGATCAGCTTTGATCATGCGGAGGATAGAAGCATCTGGCAAATGAACCAACTCGGTACGTAAAAATGGGGTACCACCAGAAGCAGAAGTAGGTGTCTGGTGCAAAGATGGGAGACAACAGAATTCTAGAAAATCGTGGACGAGAATGCCCTTATCCTTCCAGCTGGCAAAGTAAGAAAGAAATGGTTCAATATCGGACCACAAGACTACACGAAAAGGGTCATCATTCTCAACAATGTCCACAGTTCTTGCAGGTAAACGAGCACTACGACTCAATCGTCGCTCTTCAATGCTCCATGACGAGAATAATGTTTCTGAGTCAATCCGTGTTTTGGCGTCATTCTCGACAGTATCCGATTCGGAGCTTTTGTTACTACTCCAGCCTTTCGCTCCAGGCTCTCCAATGCGCGCAACTTCCGACTCCCAAAACGAAGCAAATCCGTCCAGTATATCAGCTTTGGACGAATTCAAGTACCTGTCAGGACAGAACAAAGTCATTTCCAGGACAGCTTGCCAAAGGCCGACAGCCAACTCAGAGTACCCTGCTTCACGCATGAACAACGTCATCCGCAGAAAAAGATACACATGAATCAATTCTTGTTCTGTATTTTGTGTGGTCGATGCATTCAAAGCCATGCATTCCAGGTAAACATTCTTGCATCGTTCAAACGTAAAGTTGAGAAACTCAGTTTGGCGGAAGTCTATGTAGCGCACCCACAGGTTAATGTAGCCTGGATTATGTTGGAGGACGGCATGCCATTGTTCAGCCAGTCTCTTCGATTCCCATAAACTGGCTCCTTCCTCCAAATATCCGAGCAGCAAGCGATCCTTCCCATGCTTTTTCCCGACCTTTTTCAGTGCTTTTTCGTATAATGACAGTTTAATGTCAGCAAGATTCCGTTTCTCAGCTGCAGTCAACTGCCGAGTACTACCTGACCCAAGCAGAAGAGTATCCTGATATTTGATCACTTCAAGCCATGCATCAACATCTCCAGGATCGTCTTCTGCTCGACTCAGAAGCTCAGAATTTCTTTTATTTGCCTCTCGATCCCATTTGACTGTACCACCTTCTTCGTCTGTATCCGATTCCAAAGATGCTTCCATATCACTCGGAATATCTACTTCGGGCTTCGCTTTCCCGTAAATTGATCGGTATCCATACTTTTCAGTCTCATCAGAAACATCACTAACGTATCCACCCGACATCTTGCGCCTCTTTCGACTGCCATCGTGACTGAGTGGAATGAAGCTCTGGACGGCGTCATCAGTATTGTCCGTGACGAGGTTTTGGCGAACTCGAAAAACATTTCCTTCTTTTGTATCTACCAATGAAAGTATACTTTTGCTCTTGTGACGTGACCCATCGTCCTTCCAACCACCAGTTCGAATTACCACATAGTCTTCACCGTCGTAAACGCGATCGATCTTAAATCGTGAAGGTAGTCCAAGAACCCCACCGCGTCCCGCACGGCGATATTGAGGTATGCTATACCGATGTATTGTGCCATATATCACATTATGAATATCTCCCTTACGATCGATCTTGTAAAAGTCCTGCGATTCCTCTTTGGTCTGAGGTGGTGGAGAAGCATCCCGAGTTGGCCCTTCCGATTTGCGTCTGTGATGTCGATCTCGAGAATGAGAACGGTGATGGTGGCGGTGATGTTTGGATCGATGTCGACGTCTTTCGTCTTGCTCTCCGTCATCCAAGCGACGCGACTTCTTCACATCTTCGGTCGGCGGGGCTGGCTTCGCTTTGAAGCTGGCGAACTTCGGGACTGACTTTGCCTCCTGCATCCAAACGTATCAGAATAAAATCCTGAAGCAGTACTTAGGAGCGTTGAGCCTGTACCTGCTAATTCAACGTTGTCATGAAGTTATCAATCAAGTTGCAGTGTTCCTTCCCTATGAACGGTGTCGGCTAAAGTTGCTCTCGCCTCCACTTGGAGCTCCGCGGGCCCGGGAAAAACTTCCCTCCCGGAAAAAAACAATTTTTTGATTCTTCAATTGGCAAGAGACTTCCCCATTCCGTTACAACAACACCCATCTTGCATCGCGCATTTATACACCACGTTCGTTCACGGGATGGATCTTTGAAGTGATTAAGCGCACAAAGTCAATTTATCACCATGGCATCCTCTCTCGCCGCACAGTTGGCACAGGTTGCCGCCAAGTCGACGAGTCCTCTCGACCTCAAGGCGCAACGGGTTGCGCATTCGAAATCTCTAATCTTCGAATACAGAGTCGCTAAATCGCAGGACTTTGATACACTATATCAACTATGCAATGATGCTTTTCAGGAGCTGTGTCGGTTGGACACACGATTCACAGAATTCGAGCGGACGATATTCAGCCTGCATAGTAAATCCGAAGATCGTACGGAAATGACTGCGGCGCAAAACAAGGAACTCGATGTTGCATTAGAATCATTTATGGCTCTAGTAGGAGGGAAATTGCAGCTCACTCCAGCGGTGAAAGCACTAGAGTGGCTTGTGAGGCGGTTTCGGTATGAAAACTCTCCAGTATTGGAGCGAGAACTGGCTAATTCTGTTACAGTGTCCACGAGTTCAATATAGCCTTTCTTATTCTTACCCTCCTCCCATACCACTCGTTACCGATTTTTCTTAATCTACTAGACATATTACCAGAAGACCTAACGCCGACATTCAATTTCCTCCAACCCTACAAAAAAAATCGCGTCAATCCACCCATGGAAGCCATGATTCGCACTGCAGCAAAAACTCCATCGTTTTCATCTGCTCTGAACAATTATACCCTCCAAGTTTCGAAACAAAGGGCACATTATCATGGATTGTTGGCATTTTGGTCCGGAGTAATGACACAGGCATGCTCTGAAATGCTAGTGGCTGGACGCGCGGGTCGACGAGAGGTGGAAAAGAAAAATCACGAAGATATCTTCATTCGGCTTTTACCTGTTCTAAACGATGGGTTGGCATTAAAGAAGATATCGGAATTGGTTATTGGTTGCTACATGATAATTGTTGTGTTTGTCACAAAGGCAGCTCTCACGGAGGATGTTATCGATACATTGATGACTGCCGTGGCTGGTTCCTGGACTCAAGAAACAGTGAACTCTGCGGCAGTTACTCTAGCAGTTCTGGCAGAGCAAAAGACCAATCCAGCACTCCCCAAGAAAGTCGTTCGCTCTATCATGAAACTCGACAACCCTATCAATCTGTTGGCCGATGTTGCCTCGCAACACCGAGTTTCGCAACTTTCCTTAGGCCTAATTGCTGGCTTTCTTGGGAGTCTACAAATGGATGATTCTCGGCAACACCTTACCTTCATATCACAGCTCTTTCAACGAGGACTTTTGGATGAGCCAGCTAGCAAGAAGGCTATAAATATGCTATTTCAAACTGCCATGGATGCTCAGAAGTCCGGGACCTTGTCGCTGGACGTACAAACACAAATGTCAGAACTAGTGCAGACACTCAACGCTTCCGATGTTTATCGACCACTTTTGCAAGGTATAACTACGGAGAGGGACATGGATATAGATAGTTTGGAGCACAGTTTGCAGACTACCATTCGAACTCAACCTGCTCTTCCCGCCAGCGAAGATGCTGAAATGATGGATATAGAAGAAGAGCAAGAGGTTGATAATTTCACTCCGTTACTCGAATCTCTAGCTAAGGAGCCATTGGCTAGTTCATCATTCCTGTCTATTGAGACTTCGCGGAATTTCGAGCAAACACTTCAAGCTTTTACTCTTGCTGGAACCTCTTCCGATAAGCTTCAGCAACTTTCTAACCTGCCTCTTCTTGGAAAGTCTGAAATGGTGCAGAAGCCTCAGTACCTGTCTTTCCTTGTGAGAATATTCTCAGGTCCATATGGAATCCGAACTAGAATTGCTGCTATGGAATTGATTTCTGCCGCTCTTGTTGCAGATCACCCATCAGCAGATCTGCAAGCTCTGCTTCCTTACATAATTGCAGCGTTAGCCGACTCATCGCACGCCATGAGGAGTGAGGCTGCTAAGCTTTTCAGCAATCTCGTTCAAGTGCAACGGCAGGCCAAGAAAGAAGGTGATGGTGTCGCCCCATGGGCTAAAGACAGCCTCTATAAAGACATTAAAGAGATTCAACCCGTCTGGTTATCGACATCTGACGCTCAAAAGATCATAGAACGCGTGTTACTTGACGGGCTAGAGGGCTTCGTCCACGATTCTTGTCATGTCATTTCCACAATACAGAAGGCGCTCAAGAGTTCCGGCTCCGATTCCGACCAAGCCTCCGGTGCTGAGTTGAAGAAAGGTTTGAGACAAAATCTTTTGCAGTTTTTATGCTACCATATAGTTGCGACACCCATTACTCAAGTCAAGTTGAGTCTTCTCAAAATCGTCAATGGCGTGGACAAGATTGCGTCCTTGACGCGGACTAAGCTTCTAACACCCTTGATTACTTCATGGCAGGCTCTTACCGAATCGCAAGTCGCTCAAATTTGCGATAAAGAGCATATCTCTTTGCCTGAGTTGGAGCAAGAAATCGCTACCGTCATCAGTCCCAAGGATCCAGACGCTGAAAGGATAGCGTTCACCATCGTCGAAAATTCCGCCAGGCCCAGTCTCATCTCTGCTGTGTTCACTCGCATGGAACAAATTTGGATAAAACTCGGAGAAGAGAGACAAAATGCATCTGCACAACGGCTATTCGATCTCTCATTCAGGGGTTCTGAGGCAGTACAGAACAATGCGAAGGAAACATTACGCAATGTCTCCCTCAGTGGATCGGTTCTGGTTGATTTTCTCGACAGAATATCCGAGTTTGTCTCCGCTTTGGAGAGCCATAGTCCTTCTCCGAAGAGGCGGCGCACAAGTAAAAACAATTTAGTTGCCGCCATATCCAATTCATCTGAGCTGGATGAAGTTATGGGCAAAGTGACGTTCATCCTCGAACTGGTGGATACTTCTGTCCCCGAAGAACATCCCGAACTTACCCCCGGCCTCTTCAAGTCATTGGCAGCACTACATCATCTCAAAACCAGAATTCAGTCTAGCCTTGGGTACTTACTCAGTCTTGTGCTTGGTAGTTTATTAGCCATTGTCAACAAAGCGAAGAAATCGTCCAAGCCCTCGTTTGATACCTCTGCTATCCGGACTGACTTGGTTGTGGACTGCGTTAGAAGCTCCGAGAGTCCTCAAGTACAGAACACCGCTCTACTCTTGGTTTCTGGTCTTGCTGTCATTGCTCCTGAACAGGTACTTCACAGCGTCATGCCGATTTTCACATTCATGGGATCTAGTGTTCTGAAAAAGGATGACGACTACTCAGTTATGGTGATCGATCAGACAATTGACCAAGTCGTACCGGTCCTTGTTCAATCATTACGGAACCAAAAGCGCGATGTGGTTGCTGGAACTTCCGAACTTCTTCTCAGCTTTACAGCGGCCTTTGAACATATTCCGTCTCATCGCCGACAGCGCCTCTTCCAGGCGTTGGTTACCAAGCTTGGCGCCAAGGACTTCTTGTTCGCTGTTTTGGCTATGCTTTCCAACCTTTATGGCCTAGACAAGAATGTATCTGTCTTGATGACTCACTTGATTTCTGGACTAGGTCCCCAAGATCAGCTCATTACTTATCAGAAGTATCTAAACCTTGTCAGCGATTGTCTGAAGCCAAAACCCGGTATTTCTCAAATACTTCTGGGTGTTGGAAACGAGGGTACCAAGGACAAGCATGTCATCGCAGAGAGCCTACTGCGATCACTGTCTCACTGCTTGAAGCACTCTAGCTTGAAGGCACAGATGGCGGTTGTTTTCACTTCTGATGCGGAGGAGACAGTTACCAAAGTGGCTGGTCTTTTCTCTCAGATCCTCGAACAAATCCTGGTTCTAATCGATGCGGTACAAGAGATCAAGCCTTTGAGCAACGCATGCAGCGAGGCACTTGGATCAGTGTTGGGAGTATTGTCTCTGGTTGACCTTCTCGATACTGTCGAACAGCTCTTGCAGAGGCCTAACCCAGATCTTCGCCGGAAGGTTCTTCGTTTGCTGGAGGCCCGACTTCGGCAACAGCCAGAGCGCGAAGGTGCTGCGCAGAACAGGGTGTTGGAATTCATTTCTTTCCTCAATCAAATTGTTGAAACCTCGGATGACATACTTCTCAAACATGCTGCAATTGCCTGTATTGACCGAATCGCTGAGAAATATGGCCGGAAGAATCCGGGTATGGTACTTCCAGCCGCTACGGTCATTAGTAGCGATTCATGTCTTGGTCAAGAAGACAATAGAGTTCGTGTTATGGCTTTGCTGTGTCTTGCATCAATGGCAGAAGTCCTCGGAGAAGGCGTCATTCCTGCTCTTCCAGAAATGCTCAAGAAATCTCTTGCTCTTCTGGAAAGTAGTATGGAAGGGGAGACTGTCAATGAGCAACTCCACAATGCTGTATATTCCTTATTATCTGCTCTTCTCATTCAAGTTCCGTTCATGCTATCAGGAAAAACCCTTGACACGATCCTTCGACTGTCTTTCAAGTCCGCCCAGCTTGAATTATCCGATGAAGGGGAGGAGGCTCGTCATGATACAATGAAGCTCATTGCTAAGAAGTTCGATGTCAAGGAGTCATATGGTGCTATTGAGAGAAATTGGACGATTGCAACCACTTCCGGACCGGTTGCTACGAAGGAAGCCCTTGAAACTGTCAGCCTAGCAATCGAAAAGCATCCCAAATTAGCTACAGCCAAGAACGTTAGGATCCTTTTGAAGCTGCTATATCGTGCTTTTGATCTCCGTCGAGAACAGCTGCCCTCCGAATCAGACTCTCAATTCGAGGAAACACAACTTCAAGCAATCGAGGAGCTCGTCAGCAATGTTGCTATCAAGATGATTTTCAAATTGAACGACACCATCTTCCGCCCTCTCTTCATGGAGATTGTGGAGTGGGCGACGAACGGAGTTTCCACGACCGATGACAAGGGTCGAGTTCTTCGACTCACCTCGTTTTATAAGTTTTTGCAAAAATTCTTCGGCACTCTCAAATCCATCGTCACTAGCTATTCAAGCTATATTATCGAGAATGTTATTGAGGTTCTTGAATTCTCCAGGCCGAATGTGAAGGGGTCAAAGGATCTGTGGTTAGCTGCTGTTCGGACACTTAATGCTGCCTTTGAGCATGATCAAGATGGTAAGTCTAGAAACAACGGTGGTCAAAACATCACTAACGTACCTATTTTCATAGCATTCTGGCAATCCCCATCCCATTTCAGCGGAATCTCCAAAGCTCTCATCTCTCAACTTCCCCGAGCCACCAACTCCAGCACCGCAACCGTCATCATCGATGAAGTGGTACCAGCCTTATCCGAACTTGCAGTCGCCACCGACTCTCCGGACAACTACAAGGAAATGAACACCGCACTTATGAAATATCTCCGTCCCTCAACCAGCACAACCACAGAAGGCGGCGATAGCGCATATACTCGACTCGCCGCATTGAAGGCCGAGCAGGCATTGACTGGCCGGTTGGGTGAAGAATGGCTCACTTTGTTACCGGAGATGTTGCCGTATATCAGTGAGTTGATGGAGGATGAAGATGAGATGGTGGAACGTGAGACGAGGAAGTGGGTTAAGGGTATTGAGGACATACTTGGAGAGAAACTTGATGATATGTTGACTTAGATTTGAGTATTATTGGTGCAAGATGTGTGACTTCGAGATGATACATAGGCATGTTTGGCGTTTTTCTTTTCTCGTTTGGATATGAGCTTGGCTATTCGATAAGTCGCAATCAAAAGTTGGTGTTTAATGGCCGAGGTCTTGGTCGTTTTCTTTTTTCAGACATCTCATTTCAAGTTTCCATGATACGAGGTGATGACAGCACTCCGGCGATAACAGACCACAACTGGCCGCATTCCCGATTTGGCGCTTCTGCCATAACCTGGAAGTCCTTAAATATATAGACTTAACTCTTCAAGACAGTAGCGAATTTGGGCTAGTTTAGACGAACCAAGTGTGATGTTATTTCCTCCGGCCATGAATGATCGGGCGAGGTGAGCTGCCAGTAGTCATAATTGAGGATGGGCCATTTTGTATACGCCATAGGTAGTACTTAATCAGCTTGGAAGGTCATCTATTCGGTGGTAACTAGAATGAGAAACATGCCTATACCGACGACCGCTGCATACTGGATCGTTGGCAACACTGATAATTCGTTTAATTGCTAGTTAGACATTCCTGAGCTAAATCCATGAAAGCACCGCTTACCAACAAAGATATATCGTACAAGTGACCACACGCCGCATGCAATTAGATTCTGAAACTCGCCTACCAGTATATCACCCAGACCAACGAATTGCTAAGCCACTTGCAGGAAGTTGGTGAGTGGCGGGCGATAGCAACGACCTTTTGAAGAAATTTTTTAATCTATCCCAACCGTGAGTCGCATGACATCGGGAATCTCTGGTGGAGACTTTGGGACATAGGATTTATATGAGTTAAACCGAAGTTTTTATCCATAGTAAGCTCGACCTCGGATTTCGACACAGCTTGCGCCAAACGAATCCCGGGCTTCAATCAAGAAGTTGTCGCCAACGCAGATGCCGTGATAAAAGTCGAAGTATGCAGTTGCCGACGGAAAACGGCGCCTTGAGATTCGGGATACTCTCGCGGCTGGGTCACAAGGCATGTTTCGCTGGGTAGCTCTTCAGATTGATATCCTCTGCTCCAAAATCGTATGTATATATCCATTAAGAACTTATGAAAAAACTCGCAGATGACAAAATTAGATATTAAGAATTATCAAACCCTGTTAAAATGCATGTCATACTGCAGTCCCGGTCTTACAGGATGACCATCTTTTGCGGAACATTCTCTATCATTCCTTCGTATGCAATGCAGCTAAAAAGAAACAGCAGACACCAACGCCAAAACAAAGAAAATTCACCGAAGGCTCCCAAGCATCCAAGCAGGAGACTGAAGGCTTGACGTCCGCACACCACTCCCCGTCTGCGTGATTGTCGAGTACTCCGGCGGCGCATGTCCACCACCATTGCCAGTGTTTGGCTCAACGTCATCTTGGAACGACTCATTTGTCGACATCAGCGAAGAATATGGTGAATACCGGTCAAGATAATCCTCTTCACTAGGGGGCGAAACGTTTCGTGGACGATAGTACTCATCCTCGATCTGGGTTTCGGGGAGCATCATCAGATCATCTGCTAGAAGAGCGATGCCCTTGCCGGGTGCGGATGTGATTTGGATAGGAATGTTGAGAGAGATGCTCGGTGCGATAGGGAGTTTTACGTGAGGAGGTTGGTATGATAACGACAGATCGAGCGTGTAGACACGCGAGACGAGACAGGAGTGAAACGTGGGTACGAACGTTCTATTCGCCGGCAGCGTGACAGGGACGAGTATAGATGCAGTGTAAAACGTCTTTCCGAAATACGAAGATGATGCCGATGGATGATGACTCAGACTATCTGCCAGCGAGGACGATGAATCGGATATAAGCGAACTGCGTCGTGAGCCATCTCGAGAACTATCCGTGCCGTCGTGTTTCTTCCACTGAGCTGCTCCCACGCACAGAGAGGACAGATTGATCGTCTCACAGTATACACCATTCGAGGTATGAGCGGGCGCTTGGGCAATTTCCAAGGACGGAAAATCCGTCCAGGCTTGCGCAGAATAGAAAGTCGACACTTTCAGTTTGCTAAAAGTCGACCGAAGTCGCGGCGGTTCCTCATCTTCCGTCTCAGGATCAAATCGAACATGAAGTTTGACATGACTATTAACAGCAGCCTTGCAGCCGTTAACCGTATTGCTTGGCGCAGGTAACTCGAGAGGCTTCGGTTGCGCAGCAGTAACCACCAAACGACCCGTCTTCCCTCCCAGCAAGGCTTTGCGAACATATTTCTCTCGTCGAATTCTATATCCCTCTGCATTATTACATCCTATTTCTAGGGGCGGTTGCTCGGTCGTAGCGGGGATAATGCGTACTTTTTTCGCAACGGAGGACAAGGCAACAAACTCTTTTGGGCTCGTTGGGGGTGTCTTCTTCATAACCGAGACTTTGAGTTTGTATGCTATTTCACTCATCATTGGGGCCATGTCGTTTATCATTGTTTTGCCGTCGTCGGAGAGCATTGCATCTCCGAGTGTTGGGGGGAGTTGTGTATGTGCCACCTTCAAATGCGGATTACTTGTGTAGTGGTTGCAGGCATGAAGAAGCAAATGTTCAGGAACGACAAAGGTGAATGGAAAGATATAAGTTTCGAGAGGCTTCAATTCTCGCGGTTCCGCGTATGTATTTGGATCGATGGGTTGACGAAGTTTGAGAAATGGATGGAAAGCATTTAAATTATTCGCTAGATGCGCGACAGGGGATTGTCGCGGAATGGTTGTTTTGGATGTACCTGTCTTCAGTTAGCCTCTGTCACTCGCGAATGAAAAAGGAGGAACTACAAACTACATACCTTCAAAACTGATTTGGATATGATCGAACTCCGTATCTCTGTCGGCTTGAATATGGACCTCGCCCTCGATTTTGTCAAAGGTAGTATACGACGGGACGAGGCCTTTGACCTGCCCGTTTAGGAAAATGTCGACCTTTAGACGAGGGTTTCGCATTGGTAGTGAGGGCACTGCGCACGGATCTGTAAATATACACGAAGGAAACTGCAGGCGTCACAACGATGTTGTGATCCGACTATACTTTCAGTCAATATCTGTTCGGCTGTTTCGATGGTCAGACGAATGCCATAAACAGCCTTTATATAGGACGACTCAATTGAATTTGAAGTGATGGTGGTGATTCACAGCAACGCAAAATCTGAATTATAAATCAAAAAGTTATGGCGTCAATATATCCCAGCAAAAAGAAAGAAAAAATAATGGATGTCTCGCGTATAAAAAAAGTTTAAGCCTGAGTCATTCTGCTGCTGCATGGGGATGATCCAAGGGACGGATTAAGCAATCCACTCAATGGATGAATGATTCCATACATAGCCTGCATTTAGAGGTTAGTATCCCCTAAGCTACAGAGTTTTGTATGTATATTTGGTAGATGTATCAATGGAATAGGGAATAGTTAGGTGACTAAGACAAGGTCAGGTTGGAAACCTCTGTCTAGTTGTATGTGGCTTTGATCATATCCCGCCCTGTGACAATCGGTCCATCAATCAGTATTCTTGGTTTCTAGCCATGGATACGAAGACTGAATTATGCCCATGTGAAAAGCTCGAGTCCTTTAGTCCACGTGCTAGGCTAGACATCTCCATCCAAGCCGATGTCGCTCACGGAATAGACTCATCGTATTGAATTGACTGAAATGATATACCCTCGGAATAGCAGGTTTACTCCGTACGTACTCCGTATAAAGCGGTATAAAGGCGTTATTCCGAATCCATCAAGGTCCTTGTTATGGCCCAGATTCGCGTACGAACCCTTGTAAGGGACTAGCCTGCCCCAGATGACTCACTCCTCTCTCTGTTATGCTCAGACGCTCTGTGTAGTCAAGTGGAGGAGTTGATATTGACGTCCCCACTATCTCGGCATTTTTGCCGTGTTGCTTGTTGACTCACCATTAGGGCTAATACGGAGTGAATCGAGTCAGATCTGAGTCGGTGACAGAGATATCTCTCTAAATCGCCATGCGGATACTTGGTATATATTCAGTGGTATCTAATCCATTACTCTCTCGCAACATACTCCTCAACAGGATAGTGATCTCCCAGTAACGAAGCTGTCATAAGGCGTCCTAGGCCATCTACAAACCCTAACACGTCTCCACTGAATCCACCCTATAAAACTTCAATCTGCGCCTTATGACTACATCTCCCAGAACAGCCATATTCACATCTTTTCCTGCCGAGTTCGTGAAGAAACGTAATTCAATTGTTCACATTTTCTTCGCTCCAATGATGCGTATTTCCGCGGTATATCTACCTACATAACTCTATTCTAGTGCCCCAATGCGATAACCCTGAATTCATACAAAGTTTGACTCATGCCCCAGATCTATTCATTCAACTCAAAATACGATTCAAGACCGTGCGTTGGGCGTAGGGTATTACTAATCTATACTTACCCTCTTCCAACTCTTATGCACTTTTCTCAAGACATTGATTGCATTTGTCTATCTTTGATTATTTAGCCAAATTACTCGAAACACCCTACGTATGTAATCTCTACCCCATACTCCAACTCCATAAAATCAACTCCGTATTTGAACTCCGAAAGGTCGGTGACTGGGCGACTGCTGCCTAATTCTTGAGGCACTACCACCACCTTTTTACAGATTGCGCATTCTGGCTACTTTTGCGGGTTACGTGTCTACACCGGAATTGAGATCCTGGTGTGTTTTATATCGTGTTTCTTCGTGTTTCTGTTCTATCATATCGTGTCGATAGGATATATATCATCTTTTCACTGCGTATAAAATTACTATAGCATAACCCTAAACCGACAACAGGCTTACGTAATGACTAGATTAGAAACAAATATTTACAGGTTTTTTTGACCCCGAACAACAAAATAAGAGACAGACGTAAACAAGAACAATATCTGTACAATCAAGTTTTGCGCTGGTGATCAGACGTCAGTGAAAACCCGCATTTCTTCGACCTATTGCCACACTCTCATAGGTTCATGCAACGCTATTTCCCGCAAACTAAACAATTGCGTGCTATATGCATGATAAGAAGCAGAAAAAAGAAATAGGAGGGGCAAATGATGCGGGAACCAAAGAAAAAAAAATCTCTAAGGGTATAAAAACAAAAACTCGCTGAATCGTGAGATAGGGGGAAAAGAAGAAAAAAATCGTGAGTCATGCGACTGTATATTGTCGATTGGATTTAGAATCTGGTCGTGGTCGGCGCGGTCGGAACCCGTGGCCAGCGAGAGAGGTATTCGACATTGTCGAGGTTGCCTTTGCTCTGGTTTCGCACGTACTGAGTGCTGGGGTCGACGCGAGGCTCGTAGTCCCAGACAGTAGGGACACCTTTGATCAATGCAGAGTAAACTAGGCGGCGACGCCGCTGGGAACGGACCACATCTTCGTGAATGGCATGCAGGTTCCAGCGAGAATGGACTTCTTCGAGGAAATGCTCAAAGACAGCTGCTGGATCATCTTGCTCGGGGAGGGCAAGAGGCAAGGCGGGACTGGGTGTTCGTGGAGGTGTCGGGACCACTTGAGCTGGGATCTTGGGAAAAAATGATTTCTCGGTGCTGACAAAAGTGACGGCATCCGGTGCTTCGCCGTTGGGGGGAGTGGGTAGCCCTGTTGCGCCTTTGATGGCTGTCTCTTTGATCTTTGGTGCGGGAATCGGGACACCTGCGACCAAATTGGTTTTCTCGAGTGGATCGGCTTCGAGATCAAACAGCATAGGCGGATCGATCAATGAATAGATAAACTTCCACTTTCCGCGGCGTATCATAATCACAGGGGTTTGCGATCCCTCGGCCATGTATTCGCCAAAAACAGTATCGGTTTTGAGCCCATCGCCTCCAGTAAGATATGGAAGCAGCGATACGCCATCCATCGGCAGGCTGGGTTCTAACTGAGCGCCGACCAAGCCGACAAATGTGGGAAGGATATCCATGGTCGACACATTCTCCTTGACTCGCTTAGGAGCAAATCGATTAGGAGCGTGAACAATAAACGGAACGCGCGCCGAGTTCTCGAACCAGGTCATCTTGTACCACAAGCCGCGTTCACCCAGCATGTCGCCGTGATCTCCGGTGAAAACAATGATGGTGTCTTCTGTCAAACCGCAATTGTCGAGCGCCTTCAAAAGTTTGCCAATGTTGGTATCGACATAAGTGCATGCTCCGTAGTATGCGCGACGAGCGGCCTTGATGCGCTCTTCGGGAATTTCTTTACCCCAGAGATCGATGCATTTCAGGACACGCTGTGAATGGGGATCCTGCTGATCATGTGGAATAGCGGCTGTTTTGGGTAGAGGGATATCGACATCCTCGTACAAATCCCAGAATTCCCTGGTCATGGCATACGGGTCGTGGGGGTGGGTCATGGAGACAGTCAGGCAGAAAGGCTGATCGCCGCGGTGTCGAACATGGTCGTACAAATACTGGGTCGATTTGTAGATCACCTCCTCGTCATAGTCGAGCTGATTTGTGCGAACAACTGGGCCGGCGTCTAGGACTGAAGACATGTTGTGATAGTAATCTGGGCGCACATCCTATTCAAATCATCAGCCTGAACACTCTGCTCAATCAAGCACGACACATACCGGCTCATCCCAGTTGACAGACCAGCCATAATCACCAGGATAGATATCACTCGTCAACCGCTGCTCATATCCATGCAATTGGTCCGGACCACAAAAGTGCATCTTCCCGGCTAGAGCAGTATGATAACCCTCCCGACGGAGATAGTGTGCATATGTGGGAACATCAGCAGGCAAATCAGCAGCATTGTCGTATGCACCAATTTTAGAAGGAAGTTGGCCAGTCACCATGACAAAGCGAGAGGGCGCGCAAAGAGGAGAGTTACAATAGGCATTGTCAAAGGTGACACCTTCCTTTGCCAATCGATCCAGGTTGGGGGTTTTGATGCGCGAGTTAGAGTCGTGGATGGACAGGAGTGGCGCGGCCATTTGGTCGGCCATAATATAGAGGATGTTGGGTTGCTTGGTCGCCATGATTGCGTTCTCGGTTTATTCGAAGCTTGAAGATTCAGTTATCTACACCAAGCCAACAGTATGGACAGTCTTGCTGGGTAGATGCAGTGTCGACCAGACCCCTCGGCCCGGCTACTTGAATATTACAAGAGAGAAGAAGAAGAAGAAGCAATGAATAATAATATTGACCTTTGGCAAATGGGTGATAGATGATGGGATGGAACAGAAACAACAAGCAACGCTGGAGAGATTGACAGAAAAGAGAAAGTATAAAGGAAGAGGCGGCTTTTTTAAATGACGCCAGAAGATTTTCCTCTTTGCAGCCTGACTGGAATGGGAAGGAGGTGGAGGCTTATCGAAAATTACGTGTACGGTACGCGTACGCGCGTACCAATACGGCGGCTTGTCGGGTACCGAATACTGATAAACTAACACGATACAGCGGTCTGTACGCGTCTCGCACGGTAATCCGAGATACCGCCTGGGATTGCCGAAGGAATTTAGAGTCATTCTCTGGGGCGATGTCGTGCGATGGTGTGATTGTGGGGTTAGTCAGCTTCAACCCAATTCTACTTTGCAGGAAGAATAGATGCGCCATCCATTACATACACGTATGATTTTCAGGGGATCAGTATGTATTACTTCCTTCTTACATGTCACCGTCTTGAAAGACGGCAAGACAATGGATGGGACTCCCTGATTAAGGAAGAATATCCTCAAACAACGAAGCAGGGCCAGTATCGCGTGACCATTCATTCTTCTGAGTATTTCTGAGTACGTACGAGTAAGTAATCCAATTCAATGATACACAAATGTCTTGTCTTATCAGCCCGAGAAGAAAAAAGCTTCAATAACCCCACATACGCTAACGAGGTTTGTTGGCAGAAGACCAGCAAAAGAAAGAGAATCACATAGAATCGAATACTACCCGTGATATCCTGAGCCTAAGGAATGGCCCACATGTAAATTTGACCAAACTGATACACCCTCAGAACCAGTACTCCGTATGCAGGACACTTGTACAGTATGTAACTTTTATATCCTGCAAAATACCCCATCTAAGTACATCCGTCTACCCCACCAATCGCAATACAATATCGATACCTCAATGATCTTCCACGCGACAATCCCTCCAATCGTTGCACCTTAGAAAAGATCTCATTGGGTCCGCCGATTACGTGCTACCGCGCTTATCGCAGATCCACTTATCCGCGCTAATTGGTGCTTATTTCCTGATTGCGCCATTCTGTCGGGCTCTGATTGGTTGGGGATTTTGATGTTCTTTTGCTTCCGTACTCCGCTAGGCGAATGCATAGCGCTAGTCTGTATGTAGACTAGTTTAATACATGCTGTATTCTGCCCATCTTGGCTTTTTGACTGGAGTGACTTCATGCTGATTGAAGAATCATCATACTCGCCTTGTCTATCGATCAGACCACATATTGAGTATACCAAATCATGAAAATAATGGAGTTGATCACGCCATAGCAATCGCCTGGATCTATCAGACTGAAATGTTGCATATGTACACCCAAGACGTTACACAATGATGGTTTGTTTCTGACTCATACCAAGAATACGATGTAACTACTCCGTAGATCTCCTTGGATCGAGATGACTTGCCACCGGACATCCGTCGCGGACCCGTCACCCGAATCTGAAGTGCCCCAGAGGGCAATGCACGTGATGATTTTACCTTGAATAACCCTGGGAGGTCTCTCTTGATATAAAGCCCTCGCTATTATTACCTATATCGGGAAAGTAAAGCCCATGTATGTCCATTCCGCGTCAGTCAGATCTTCCACACTATGACAAAGATAAAACTTGTGTGGTAGAAGTAGAAGTCTATCGACTTATTAAATATTCTCAATCCCCTAACGAATCAATCCGCTTTAACAGCGCTACCAACAAAGTCAAAATCAGTACCAAGTCTCAAAAAGCACCCACAAAAGGGGGCAGACATACCTATATATCCTCCTCACAAACGCATACGCCGTCAAAAACCCAACCGTCCCCGTCAAGAGTCCATAGACAGCGCACGCCAAAAAGCTATAACTGAAGAAAAGCAAACTCGACACAAAGCCGGTTATGTGTAGTTTAAATGTATAATACCAGATGCAGTAGGCGAATATCCAGAAGGAACTGCTGCCGCCAGTGAGGAAGCTTTGCCACCACCAGTGGTAGTTCTGTTAGATGGTTGTTAGTCGAAATGGTTAATCAAGTTTGGTCGTGGGTGGGAGGGGTACCTCTGCGCATAACTGGTTATATGTCGCGATAATTGTTACTTCGCTTACTGTGACGATTAAGATTGTGCTGACCACGCTCAGGAATCCGAACACGTAGTAATATCCACTTTTATCCTGCCAGAGGTTCTTGAAGACAAACAGCAGCTCAATAAAGAGGACGGCGAATGGAATCAGGCCAGTGAGAATGACCCCGTTGATACCTCGGAGGTACCACGGTTGTCGAGGAATTTGTCGAGGAATTGGGGATGTTTTTGTTGGATGTTGCCATGGCTCTGCTCGTACGTATCCGAACCAACTACCGGCATATACCAAAGGTACTTGGACCAGAAGCCAGAGAGCGACTAGTCCTACCAAAGTACCGAATGGGAGTGCTGTACTAGATGCTTGAGCCCAGACAAACAGATTCAGCATGAATATTAGACAGAATGTCAGTCCAGGGAATAAAGAAGCCGTCTGCGGAGAAGTTAGCCTCAGAAAACATTCCGTTCTGTGTAGACCACTTACGATAACGGTGTTGCTCCGCCAGTTCTGACCTCCTAGCGTCTTATACAGTCTAGCAGAAAAGTAGCCCGAAAACAATCCAGCGAATACAAACAGACCAAATCCGACTGTGACGAAACCGCCTCGGAAACTAGGGTTCAATATTCCCAAGCAGCTGAGAATGAGTAACCCAGCCGCAACGAAAAGTAACTGCGTTCCCGATCCTACTAAAGGTGCGAGCAGCCCACTATGAGCCGGAAGACGAAAAACATCCGCATGAAGAAGTTTCCATCCCGCGACATCTTCCAGTTCATCGTCAGACAGGGGTTCGCCATCACCGTCCTGGGTTAGCAGGCCTTCGTCTGGCTTTTTGGGTTCCTTATTCGGCGACTTGGAGCGGCGTTTCTTTAGCTTGCCCTCTTCTAAAACATAGTCTCCGCGTCCCTTGGCATCGCTTTGAACCGTTCGGCCCCAGATAACGATAACAGTCACACCGAGCACACCAGAAATTGTCAACGAGTTAATAATTGCAAGCCAATGTGTCATGGAGCTATCGACTTGATCAGTGAAAAACAAATCCCACCGATTCGCCCATTCAACTGACGTCTCTTCCCGGAAGTAGACCGAGTAGGTATACGGGATCTTCATCGTAGCACCATCATCCGCATCCTCACCAAGCTGCGGGATATACGATGAATCGTGATATTTTTCTTCATATTCCTTGTTATTCGGCGCAATAAAGAGCTCCAGATGTGAGTTCTCTGCGTGCACGTCCTTGGGACATCCATCTTCATCTCGATTTTCATACCCGATGCTCTTAGGGTAGACCTCGAATCCTAGAATCACGCTTCGCCCTTCATCGCCTGCTTTTCCGGGAGCTTTGCGCCATCGAATGACGATCGTGAAATGGTTGTGAATATAGATACGTGATAGACCATCAGCTGGTGAGAAGTCCTGGTATCCTAGCTTGAATCCGCTCGAGTAGTACTTCCGGCTACGATCAATAGTCACAAAACTCGTTGCTGCCGGGAGATTGTCGACAATCCACTCGGCCACATATCCATCTTTGATGAGTTGACGACCCCATTTGACAGCCTTTCGATCCACTTCACGGGTACAAAGCGCGCGACATCCGACGTCTTGTTTCATTACCAGCTCAAAATCCGACGTCATGATCCGATCTCCCCGCAATATCTCTCCCAAATTTAAGGATAGGCTATGTCCAGATCCGAAAGGGGAGTTTCCATGTTTCTGACCAGTGGGTGGGCAAACGAAGGGGAGGTCATAGTAGGCATATTGCAGTTGGGTGTGATCCGAGAAGATCTTATTGACCAGTAAAGGAATAGGTTCGTTGTCTTCGTAGCTAACGACAGAGTAACCTGCAATAACCCGAAATTAGGAGCTGTGAGCAGTAATCGGGGAGGATGTAGCTCACCTGGGATGTAGAATGACTGGCAAACAGATATCAGCAGTAGCCATGGTATTAACCGCCAGCCATGGCAATGTAGTATAGACATCATCTTCAAGAGTATAACGTAACTCCCCGGCTAATGGATCGAGTATACATGAACCTCTGAGATGATATCAATTGGCGATAGCAATCAGACTAATATAATCGTGAGGATATGCGCTAGCACTCGACAAGGGAGGTAGCCGGACCGATCGATAACGAATGTAAACGGCAAAAAGTCCCTTCGAAATCAATATCAAATTCCTCGTGTTCGCGACGTGTACAGATGATTTACCATGGATCAGCACGATCTTCCGGCATTTTCAACGTCGAGGTCTTTGTTTATCGACTCTCAAGGGGAAATGAGTTGATGTTCGGTTTGCCGTAACTCCGCGCTAGCTCCACTGGGGGCAAGCTGGCATAGTTACGAATTGGGTTTAGCGCGTCTTCAAGCTTGCGTTGATTTCTAGATAGCTTCAATAATCAATTGCATTGGTCATCAACGTCTGGAATATATCGCTAATATAATCTATTATTTGCATTACAGAGAGAAATAATTGATAACCACCTGATCAGCAAAGCATAATTCATTATACAGTTCGTATCAAAGTTATGCACATAAGGAATCATTGAAGCTATGAAACGTCGTGATAATCGACCAGATGAATAGAAAGAAAAGATCATCATGGAACATGTGGAGCGAAATAATGTTGTGAACTAACTGTTCAGCAGAAAATCAACAGCGCCTTGCACACTCCCGCCACTTCTCCGTAGAGCAGTGATGTTGCGGTCAAAGTCGTAGAACCCCATGTCATTTAATTGGCGCAATTGTTCTGCATATCGTTCCTCGGGAGGACGGTTATCAGGCTGGGCTGCGGCTGGAGGAGCACCGAAAAGAGATGCCCAAGGGTTCTCCGCACCAGCGCCTGCGTTGCCTCCGCCCATGGCTTGCATTACGTTTTGTAGCAAAGCAGGATCGCGCATGAATGGGTTGTTCTGAGGGTTGAAAAGGTTGTTGTAATTTGGCGCCTGTGATGCACCACCTGCCGTATTCTGGCCTGGTGGCATTCCGAACATCGCAGGGTTAAAAAGAGCAGCAAAAGGATTCTGAACTTGTTGATTCTGCGCCGAAGAATCAGTCGCAGCTTGCGTACCAGTCGTGTTCGACTCGGTGGTGGTGATATTCTGCTGTCCGGTCGTTGACGGCGGTTGAAGAGGGGGCATCCCAAAAAGACCGGCAAAAGGATTCGCACCAGCGCCGAACGGGTTGACAGGCGGATTTGCACCAGGAGCTTGGTCAGCACCCTGCTGCTGTTGGTTACGGTTTTCCTCAAGGGTGGCGTTCGTGACTCCAGGGGCGGGGAACGCGGTGTTACCAGCTCCTCCAAAGCCCATACCGCCAAATGCTCGTTGCATCTGCGCCATTTGACGGATCGCCGCCGGGTCGGTCAGCATTCGTCGAAATTCAGGACTTTGCATCATCTGTCGCACGCCAGGGCCCATCTCTCGCAACATTGGGTTTTGTTGTATCATCAAGTCAATAAGGGCGGGGTTCTGGAGCGCCTCGTTCATCGTGGCTTGTACTTGAGGGTTCTCAAGCATACTGAGCATCTGGTCGGGGTCGGGAGGAGGTCCCATCTGGACTCTGTCAGCTGATGTCGCAGTACTCTATTCAATTTGGTCTACTCACTCCGCCGTCTGGTCCAAACATTCCAGCCCCCGGGAGCTGGGCAAAGCCTGCGTACCGTGCTCCAGTCAGGCCAGCTAAAGGGTTGTTTCCAGTTCCTGCGGCAATATTTGTAGGTACTCCAGGTATAGATGAAGGCGCCGTGCCAGCACCACTGCTGGAAGATTGGGGAGGTGGGTTCTGTCGTTGATTGCTAGCCGCACTCTTGACTAGATGAATGGTGTGCCCATCTTTGATCTTGTAGGATGACAGAGTCTCGTTATCTTTAAGCACCCGACCAGAGTAAATCAATCGTTGGCGATCGGCAGGCGTTTCTGCGTACTCAGAGCTGGACAGCTTCTCTTTCAAATCGGCGACACTCGTCGAATCTGGCAATGTGAAGGTATACTTGGCGTCGTTTGATGCCTTAACGCTGAACGTGATGGAGGCAGGTTCCGCTGCCGGAGCGTCGTCCGCCATGATATCGCTGAGAGGGGTAGAGTTCAGTTGACTGCGAAAGACCAATCGCCAGCACGTCCAAGTAAAGCACGAAATCTAAGATAGAATCAAGTCCTGGTATTTGCAATAGATATGCGAATTAATCTACTTGTCACAACCCGACAGCTCCTGGTGGGAGATGAGTGATTAGTAGGACAGCCAACGGGATAATGTCATGCCGTTCGGAAGCTGGCAGAAACCAATGGATGTGCCGTCCCGCTTGGTGCCTTATATTCAAGGCACCAACTTTGTCTTGGCTCTTGGCACGCTAAAGCCACAGCTTATTTTCGTGCAAGTTTTGCAAGCTTCCCTGTCTGCAATCTCTTCTTACTTCGACGACAGGACGCATCGTCCTTGATCAAGCCAGCCTTTAGGAAGTCAGCGGCACAAAAAGGTGTGGTCTCTGGGACTATTCTTCTTTTTCTTAATTCGGAGATGGAAACCTGATCTCTGACCAATCCTTGTCTTCGGCAACGCGACCAAACACCCTGCAGCGCTCGACAGAGCCCAGAGCTGCCCACCATGGCGACCACTTCGAACATGTTCATGTACTCATTGACGATACAGAATCCGACTGCTGTAACGCAAGCTATACTTGGCCAATTTGCGGGAACAAAGGAACAACAGATCGTGACGGCGTCGGGATCCAAGCTTACAATTCATCGCCCGGACGCCGCTCAAGGCAAAGTCACCCCGATATATACGCAGGATGTCTTTGGTATAATCAGATCTCTTGCCGCTTTCCGGCTGGCCGGAAGTAACAAAGGTATGTGTCACTCTCTTTCCCCTCGGAAGAGTCATTTTAGTGATTCGTGAAGCTCCCGGGAACCAGCCACTATTGTCAGATGTGCCTCGGTCGGAAGCGTTGAAGCTCTTCAATAATAGCTTGGATCCGTGCTGAAAATTGTACAGATTACATCATCATTGGATCGGATTCGGGTCGTATTACCATTATTGAGTACGTACCGTCACAGAATAGATTCAACCGCATCCATCTGGAGACATTTGGAAAGTCGGGTGTGCGACGCGTGATTCCTGGCCAGTATCTTGCAGTGGACCCCAAAGGACGAGCTTGCCTCATTGCGTCGGTCGAAAAGAACAAGCTTGTTTATGTTCTCAACCGTAACTCCCAAGCAGAATTAACAATCTCCTCCCCTCTCGAGGCACACAAGGCACAGACACTTGTTTTTGCTCTTACTGCTCTAGATGTGGGATATGACAATCCTATCTTCGCCGCCATTGAAGTAGATTATTCCGAGTGTGACCAGGATCCCACCGGTCGAGCATACGAGGAAGTTGAAAAACAACTTGTATACTATGAGCTTGATCTTGGTTTGAACCATGTGGTTCGCAGATGGTCGGATGTCATAGACAGAACTTCGAATATATTATTTCAAGTTCCTGGAGGTGCCGATGGTCCGAGTGGTGTGCTTGTGTGCGCTGAAGACAGTATCACATATCGACACTCGAACCAAGATGCATTCCGTGTCCCAATTCCTCGCCGCAGAGGTCCCACAGAAAACCCCGAGCGGAAGCGATCTATCACAGCTGGTGTCATGCACAAGATGAGGGGTGCCTTCTTCTTTTTGCTGCAAACCGAGGACGGTGATCTGTTCAAATTGACCATCGACATGGTCGAAGATGACAACGGCCAGCTTACCGGTGAGGTCAAGCGACTCAAAATTAAATACTTTGACACTGTTCCCATCGCCACAAACCTGCTGATCTTGAAGAGTGGTTTCTTGTTTGTTGCGAGCGAAACAGGCAATCATCACTTCTATCAGTTCGAGAAGCTCGGTGACGATGATGAAGAAACCGAATTCCCAAGTGATGATGTCTCCGCCGATTTAGCCGACCCCATAATTCCAGTTTACTTCAATGTGAGAGACGCCGAGAATCTGAACCTGGTTGAAAGTGTCAATTCTCTGAACCCCATCATGGATTGCAAAATCACAGATTTGTTAGCAGAAGATGCCCCGCAAATTTACACCATATGTGGTACGGGTGCTAGGAGTACTTTCAGAACTCTCAAGCATGGGCTTGATGTCTCTGAGATTGTCGAGTCTGAACTTCCTAGCGTCCCGTCAGCTGTCTGGACCACAAAGCTGACCCGTAAGGATGAGTTTGACGCATATATTGTTCTGTCCTTTACGAATGGAACTCTGGTTCTCAGTATCGGCGAAACAGTTGAGGAAGTCACAGATACTGGATTTCTGTCTACGGCACCTACCTTGGCCGTTCAACAACTTGGCGAAGACTCTTTGATCCAAGTTCATCCCAAAGGAATCAGACATATTCTTGCCGATCATCGCGTCAATGAATGGCCTGCGCCTCAGCATCGAACGATTGTTGCTGCCGCTACCAACGAGCGCCAAGTCGCAGTTGCCTTGAGTTCTGGTGAGATTGTGTACTTTGAGATGGACACGGATGGCTCGCTGGCCGAGTACGATGAAAAGCGTCAAATGTCAGGCACAGTCACATCCCTGAGCTTGGGTGAAGTTCCTGAGGGTCGTGTACGAAGCTCTTTCCTAGCTGTCGGCTGTGATGACTCGACTGTTCGAATTTTGAGCCTGGATCCGGACTCGACTTTAGAGAACAAGTCCGTGCAAGCTCTGACGTCTGCGCCGTCTGCCTTAAACATCATGTCGATGGCCGATTCGACCTCTGGCGGTTCAACGCTGTATCTGCACATCGGACTGTACTCTGGTGTCTATCTCCGAACGGTGCTTGACGAAGTTACTGGCGAGCTTTCCGATACTCGAACACGATTCCTAGGCGCCAAGCCAGTAAAGCTGTTTGGAGTTTCCGTGAAGGGCCAGTCTGCGGTTCTTGCTCTTAGCTCTCGCCCGTGGCTTGGGTATTCTGACATACAAACCAAGAGCTTCATGCTTACTCCCTTGGACTATGTTGGTTTAGAATGGGGATGGAACTTTTCCAGTGAGCAGTGCTTGGAGGGCATGGTCGGAATTCAGGGTCAAAATTTACGGTAAGACAATCTCCTGATTTTGCACATCACTCCCATATCATGATGAGACGCGAGTCCGAACTTTCGTGTGGAAGAAAAACTATAAATCTTTATATCCAATTGTTCCTACTGAGATACTGTCATTTATTGATCTACTGCCTTGACGAATGTGTGATTGCTTTCGCTAATTGACGATCATAGGATCTTCTCCATTGAAAAACTGGACAACAACGTTTTGCAAGAGTCAATTCCTCTGGCATATACGCCACGACATTTTGTGAAACATCCAGAGCAACCTCTGTTTTACGTTATTGAGTCAGAAAACAATGTCCTCGCTCCAGCTACACAAACTCGTTTACTGGAAGACTCCAAATTGCAAAATGGGGAAGCTGTCATTCCTCCGGCAGAAACTTTCGGTTTTCCACGAGCTACCGGCCATTGGGCTTCTTGCATTGAAGTCGTTGACCCTATCAATTCCAAGTCGGTTCTGTCACGCCTGGAACTGGAAGAGAATGAGTCTGCTGTCAGCGTTGCAGCTGTCTCATTTGCAAGTCAAGATAACGAGACTTTCTTGGTTGTCGGTACCGGTAAAGATGTTGTGACGTATCCGAGATCTTTCTCCGCAGGTTTCATTCATATCTATCGATTCCAAGAGGACGGTAGAGAATTAGAATTCATTCACAAGACCAAGATTGAGGAGCCGCCCCTTGCCCTTCTCGCCTTTCAAGGACGTCTGGTTGCCGGTATCGGTAAAAATCTAAGGGTCTACGATCTTGGTATGAAGCAGATGCTTCGAAAGTGCCAAGTTGAAGCTTCTCCAAATCTTATTGTGGGCTTACAAACTCAAGGCAGCCGTATCATTGTCAGCGATGTGCAAGAGAGTGTTACTTATGTGGTGTATAAGTACCAAGAAAACCAACTGATACCTTTCGTTGATGACGTTATTGCACGCTGGACTACGGCCACGACAATGGTGGATTACGAAACAACAGCCGGAGGTGATAAATTCGGTAACTTGTGGCTTGTTCGTTGCCCGAAAAAGGTGTCTGAGGAATCCGATGAAGATGGTTCTGGCGCGCATCTCATTCATGAACGTTCATATCTACAAGGGACACCAAACCGATTGGATCTGATGGTCCATTTCTATACCCAAGATATTCCTACAAGCCTCCACAAGACTAACCTGGTTGTCGGAGGAAGAGACATTCTCGTGTGGACTGGTTTGCAGGGTACAATCGGTATGATGATTCCGTTTATCAGCCGTGAGGATGTCGATTTCTTTCAAAACCTGGAGATGCAACTTGCCTCTCAGAATCCGCCTTTAGCTGGACGGGAACATCTCATATACCGAAGTTATTACGTTCCTGTCAAGGGCGTGATTGACGGTGATTTGTGCGAAAGCTACTTCCTTCTTCCGAATGATAAAAAGCTCATGATTGCTGGGGAGTTGGACCGGAGTGTTCGGGAAATTGAGCGCAAGATCTCGGTAGGTTTGATCGATGTCTTGAATTTGATACATGCTAACATATTCTAGGACATGAGAACCCGTGTGGCTTACTGAGTCCATTCATCGTTTACTGTTGTTTACTTGTACATCTAGCGGAGTCTCGGAGGCGTTGCAGGGGATGTGAGCGCTTTAATTCTACTAACGTTATGATGTCAATCAATGACTAATTGAATTCATCCTTTTTTCACAATATTATATGTAAGACGTCTCTTGCCTCGCTCGATCAGATGTTATTCATCATCTAATCTTGAGCTGGATACACCATCTTCCTCTGGGAAACGGTAGTACGAGACAAGAATAACCCTACCGATGATCTTTGAGTACGGTTCTATCTGAGTATTGCCCTACAGATCTTCATCGTAATTTATCAATCGGTACACCTATCAGCTTATAATAAATCAACCTTCCTCTTTTCTGCTAAAAGCAGTTTAAAAAGGAGGCGGATTCAAATCCAACCCTTCAACCGTAAGCTTAAAAGAATCATTCCGGGAATAACTCCCCGCAACATCAAGATCCAATCTCCCCCTTTCGCAATCCTCAAAATCGATTGTGGCGATGACTAGACCGTCTCCTATTGCATTTGAGTTGGTGGAGGTTGGATCGTTGTCGTCTGTGCAGACGTCCCAGATTGGACCGGCGCAGATTTCGCCTAGGGGTCCGATTATACAGGAGCCGCCGTGGGAGATGTATTCTTCTGATGATGGGTCTGTGTAGTTGTCAGTTTGTGTAGATCATAGGTAGTTAGGGGAGGGGCTGGGGACCTTTCTTTGAAGATGAGTTTGAGATAGACTGCTTTGAAAAATCCTTGCGCAAGTCGCGTATAGCAGTCTCGTCATCTTCAACCGCCAAACTGGCATACATCTGATCTCTCTTCTTGTCAGGATGTAACTGTTCACCCGCTGATTGCGGCCATGTGATTTCCTGCGGATCTTTCTGTTTCGTCTCTCCATCCTTCTTCCCGCGGACGACTGAAGTAGACGAAACACCCGTGATCCAATCCGGCAGCTCACTCTTTCGCACGCATTGATTAGCAGATAACACCACAGCACGACCTTCACACGCCACTGTCCGCATAAGCGGAAGCCAAGTATCGCGTCCATCCGCCGTCGGCGCAAGATACAAATTGACGTTTTGTGAATACAGACTCTGACGAAGAAGGGGCATGTAATTCTCCCAACAAATTGCTGCTCCGATAGTTAATTGTACGCCGTTGATTTCGGTTGTCACCGCTTTGAGGGTTGAGGGGGATCCTTGAGCCCATATTAAGCGCTCTGTTGCTGTCTGCTACCGTCAGTTTTCTTAGAATGTTCATGGATAGAGAAGGGACGGACTTACAGGCATCACTTTCCGCCTCTTCCCCAACACACCCCGTTTCGGATCAACATATACAACAGCACAATACAAACTCCCACCAGCCTTCTCAATCAATCCCACCGCGATAAACACATCCGTCTCCCTCGCAACTTTTTCCAAAGATTCTCTCGTCCCATCGCCACGATACTCTCTCCCTTTCGCTACGGGCAGTTTTCTGTCAACCCAATCATCCCCAGCACCAAGTGGTGTATCACCTAGATCAATCGCGGAATTAAAATATTTCAAGAATTGGTCTCGTCCCTGGGGTTCGCGGTGGCCCACAGCGGTGCCAAAGGAGCATGTGCGTGGATAGCCGCCGAGGTAGGCTTCGGGGAAGAGAAGGATGTTGACGCCGCGATGGGACGCGTGGCGGGTTGTTCGTTCGAGGGCGGCGAGAGTGAGGGGTGTAGTTGAGAGGGTGCGGGATTGGGCGACGGCGAGGGTGAGGGGTTTCGGCATTTTGATTTCTTCTTTTCTTTTTAGTTGTGGTTAAGTCAGTGGCATAGGTTAAAATCAGGAATGAAGACTGTGATTATGGCGTTGATCTCATCATCGAGATGAGTAATCGTGTGCGGAGAGTGCGGGGAACAATTCCGTTCCATTTTGGGAAATGTTGGTAGCTTTCCTAATTCAGCCTGATTGTTCGTTCTCTGCCTTTTATGCCGGATAGAACTATCTAGCTGTATACGTTGATCAACTGTTTCATAGTGAAGGATATAACCAATGCCTCTGTCCCTGAAATACCAATTCACTTGGTACTCCAAAACCTGGAAGAGGATTGCTTCTGAAAAGGGATATCCGGGGGAAGAACCTAACAACATAGACCACAGTACGGGGTTAACAACTCATTCAAATGCTTCCAGAGGTTCATGTCCTAATTCATACTGTACAATTTTCAGAGTAGTAGCCATGATCTCTATTAGAACGAAATTTTATACCATTCTACCAAAGAGGTCCATTTAGTGGGGCTATTTGGTAAGTGGTTTATGAGTGTTCCAATGTTCATATTAGGGCTCATATTATTTCCAACATCTCTGAATAGAAGAGGGACAAAGTTAGCTTTTGCTACCTAAGGGATCGGCCTCCATTATATAATATGCATCAGAGGACCGATTGAGTAATCTTGGCAGTGACTGCTCCGTACATAATATCCCATATGTGTTTATATAGCCCTACATGATCTTGAGAGCCTCGGGTTATGAATATCTCAGCAAAGGAAGGAGGATCATTGTCAGCAGACACATTTCCTGTTGCCATCAGCCTTTTACTCTTGTCTATGGATGTTGGAAATTACTGAACCAGGATCGATTCGGGGCTGCACTAAGTGCACATTACTACCTACCTATAGCTATAATGAAGGGAGAGATTGCCAAAGTCATTCGGTATTAACTCGGGTGCACTGTACAATAAATATATTAGGATTGAATGCGTATACCTAGAAGGCCACCAGTCGCCTAGGTTTTACTTAATCACCTGGGCAGAGTCTGGGAATGGGCCAGATAAATAGCCAGCAACAACCATATTGATATCAATAATAGCCCCAATTTTTATCCTCACGACAGCTCATAAATGACAAATCAAATCTGCCCTGCATTTATACGAATCAGCTCACCAATGCCTATTTAAACCTTCCGAGGTCGCGTTTCAACCTCGTATATTCAGACAAACCGAGGGCTTGATACCTTCACGTAATTTCGCTAATCTATTCCTCTTTTACTTTTTCCGCTATCTACTATACGAAGTGTGGCATACCGGATCTTTTACTACTCCATCTAATAAGTTCTCTCGCCATGGCCCACGAGGAATAATTGCAAGCCTTGTCGGAGACACTTACACTGACGGGCTGATTGGTTGTTGGTTCGATAGTCTAAGCCCTGTACATTAACACGACGGTTTTATCAGCCGCAAGTATGTTCGACAGGGGAGTTTGTGCACTGGGTGCCCTAAGCTGACCGGTATGATTCCACAAGGGCTTGCACTAGCCAGTACGGAGTCGTACAACAATGCAACGTATCTATTTTCAAGAACTCCTAGGTGTGGTTGGCAGTTAGCTGATTTAAATTATATATTTGGGGCGCTAACCTCTGAACTAGACGAGTATAATTGCATACATCTTGAAGTGAATAAAGCCGTCAACATCATGCGAAATGCAAACTATTCTGACTATGGGAATGCCCATCATGCTGTTGATAAGCCCTCGGTGTTGTGGACATAAACCTTTGGTGGGCTTCTTCAGGTGTCAATTTGAGTTAATAATTACAGTACATAGTTTATGGACTTGTGTTATATATGCAAATATAGAATTGAACTAATTTATTCGGCTCTTGTGTTTTTCTGTCCACGAGATTCCTGAAATTGTCCAATCAGAACTACTAAGTTCTGTCAGATTGCTGGGTTTATTCCAGGCCAATCCTGAATAGTGGTCTACTAGGATGAAGAAAAAGAAGAAGTAACTAGCAGGATTGTATTTATTGTGTTGTCTCTGTCTCTTCTAGAATACGTCAGGTCCAAAAGCCGGGTTTTATAAACATTTTTGGCTGGGGTGATTTGTGAGCTATCACGAGGGGCACTGAGCCCTGATAAGAAGAAGATGGCTTCTTATTTGCTGAATTGTAGGTAGCCAGATACATGGCCTGAGGTGACTGCCACTGGTTGACCTTCGTGATCGAATAGCCTCTCTTCTGCCTCGCCGGATATCCGGGTTATCCGACAAGTTCCAGGGGGGTGTCGTTGGAACTAGAGGGGTGCTAGATCACCACCTTTAATTTATGTACATTCCTACATTCTCTTCTGCTAGATAGAGCTCCTTACAAGATATCAAGCATATACAGTGGTAGGGTGCAGTAGAATATGGGCCTAAAGTGCCCGAGAGGAGTGTTGAGTAGACCTTAACGTTTAGCCCTTAACACTAGCCTATTCATCGTATTTTGACAGGACATCACCTGACTCACGTAGATACCTGCCTTGGTGCAATATTGGGACTAGCCCGTTTGAGGCGAGGTGTTGATATCAACCCTCGACTTCACCACTTAACTAGAGCACACATGACATCTTTCTAGAGCCTCATCATATTTTGATGACCACAAAAACAGCACCAAAGTGCATGTATCTAGTAGATTGTACGTTCGTCTAATGGAACCTGTTTCAAAGCCAACGTACAAAGGCCCCTTTTACATCGAATCTGCTCAAGGATACCACTGACAATACCAAATCATGTACATATTCCCCTCTGCCCTTTCAATGCTTTCATAACCCTGTCTGTAAAACCCAGTCGTCTGTGTTGCCGCACCCAATATCTGCATCTTAGCCAGTATCTGGTGAACATCATCTATTTGATTGGTAAACGCAATTCCCCAAAAGGTTGACATGCCGTGCCAATATAGATCTCGGGGCCCAGGACGAATTTTACTTGAATAAAGCCCAGTAATCCTCGTCACAAAATCATTCCCCGACTCAGTATTCTGCTTATATTTAATCTCAATGCTTGCATTCGGTCCATTTGGTCCACCAAAGAGCCATATATCGACGTTTCCAATGGTTTGATAAACGGGTTGGCTACGATTTACCTCGAAGGGCAAGTGTGCGAGTTGAGTGCGGCGAGGAAGTTCTTTGGCAACGTTGTCCTGAAAATAAGCCTCATCAAATCATTGTTCGTTTCGCATTTTGGGGAACACAACGTTGTTGAAGGCTTCGAGGCATGCTTGACCAACGTTTGGGTGGTGGTTTGTGACTGCATTGGTGGGGAGTTGGGGAGGAGTGCTGTCCATTTTGCATGTGTACCCCGAACTACTTATAGAGGTCACCAGATGAATTGATGTATATAGCCTTCTGAAACTGATATGTCTTGTCCAGTTTTCAATGAGATTGATTCTTGTGTCGGACCTCAAAAGATTAGAGCCGGTGATGATATGCTCCGGTATCAACTTGAATATGCAGACTGGGATGTCAACAATTGGACTACTTCTACTTTCAGCGACTTTATGAACAATCTCTATACGTCACTATAGCCTAGGACCCGTCAGGAATTGAACATCATGATGAATGATAACGGCATTACCAGCCGGAGGAGGCGTGATCTTACTGAAATTATGTGTACCAAGCACTATCTGGGGGGCAACTTACTGACAGATCCTCGAGGAAAGCAGTAGAGCTTGTGGAAGGTAATAATGAAAACATACGGACTTACCTCCAGGATATTATTAGAACCTAGAACCTATGGGAAGTAATCCTGACAAAATCCGGACTAATCCTCCACGATATTATTAGAACTGATGGGAACCTTGGAAGTAATCCTGACAACATAAGTATACATTGAAAATCAATGGACTCCGGAACTTGAAACCTTCTTCAACCTACTCCGTATACATAAGTACAGTGCCTACTTGCTTGTTTGTTTTATTTGTCATGTTATTATACGAAGCAAAGGACTTGAACGAACCACTATCTATTCTATCTTCCTTCAGTAACCCCTAACTGAGCGGGACAAATCAGCAATTACTATCAATTAACACAGTTGGCTCAAACTACAAATTTATTTTCGATTGAATCATGTCACAATCCATGGAGAAGCCTAATGGCAACGACACCTCGACCAAAGTCACTGAAACGGAGACAAAGGACCCAACTGGTATGTTGAGGCCAACTTCATATTGAAGATGAAGTGACTAAAGTAGGCACAGGAACTAGCGCGTCTGATTACTTCCTCGAATTCTATCAATGCGAAACTGGTCCCGATGGAAGTACATCGGAGATGCCCAAAGCCCTGTTCATTCAACAGATGGGGGCTACTACAGATCCGAGAACAGTGACACTTGGTGAGATTAGAGCCATGGTGAAGGATCAGAAAGCGATGAAAAATGCGTAGGAATAAAATTGAACAAAAGACTTGAGTATTTATGCTAATCGATTACATGATATGCAGGCAAAATGCGCCGTTTTGCACAAAAATTGGATCAGAAGTCAATGATACAGTGAAACTCAGTGATTATTTTACAATGAGTAATAGTGTAAGTACAGAAGGACGTCAGAAGATATCATATTTTTAACAATTCCGAAACAGACAAACCAGTCAGAGGGCAATAGTATACCATATCCGGTTTATCTGAAAACTATCAAAGTCACAAGCACTGTTGATCAGAACTTTCAAGATTCCCTCAAAACGAACTTTAATCAAGACCTCAATATGAATATGACTGTATAGTATCTCCTTTCTTGTTGTCTGATGGATTGGAACTAATGTGACTAGCAAAACAACCCCCAACTTTTAAACACTCAAGCACCGACTATACAGCCATCGTTTGACATGAACAACTACGCTGCGATGGGAGGTATGGGAGAATCAACGTAAGTGTGCTCTCCCCTTCAATACTGCCCAAATTTCGTAGCCATCCTGATATGTTTATGTATTACAGACACCCGGCAGATATGTCAGAACAACAGTGGGGAATTGTCATTAGGGACAATGCCCTTCTCTGTGGCCACAGTATAGTAACTGGTGAGGTCAATACGGATGGCTCAGCGAGCACAGTTGCTGTTAGTATCGAACGGGCTGAGTACCCTGGTGAGTTGATTCATTTCATTCTACAATTGTGATTGTTGTGTGTTTTTGCTGATTGGGGTTATGTATTAGCCTTTGTGCTTAAGCCTCGCGAGTTTCAACCGTATGATCTCGGAATTGCAGATACAGGGGATGGTGTTGTGGTAAGCATTGATAATAATTCCAGATCTTCAAGCTCAACCATAAGGACTAACCAACAGCAACTGTATATAGCAATCCTATCGAATTCCTCGTTTCCAGGTAGACGATGATGCATATGTGAAACAAATCGAAACGAAAACCTCGCTACAATTATCTATGGCTGAAAGTTCATTTTCTGCGACAGATGTTGAAGCAGCTGTGTGAGCCTTCCCAACTTTCCTCTTTCACTTAAAGGAACGAGTGCTCTAATACCTATGGTCTCGTTGAACAGAGGGGGCGGTGCTTTCGGCGCCTCCATCGGGGCAAAGGCAGGAGTGAAGCTTTCCAACTCTCAAGGCAGTGCAAAAGACATGACCACCGACAAAGAGAATTTGACCATGACGTATAATGTAAGCTTGATTTTTTTGACTCGAGCAAGGGGTTCGGTCAGCTAATACAGTCTCAGTTCCCACGAGTCCGTATGACATTCGACAGTGATTCACTAGATCTATCAAACGAATGCAAAAAAGACCTCGAAAACATCAGTGATATCAATCAGATAGACCGTTTTGTTAAGAAATACGGTAAGTTACACTCTGGATAATAAACCAAAGCAAGACCAGAGGCTAAACTGGAATGAACAGGGACATTCTACTCAAGACGTGTCCAACTAGGCGGTCGCTTATACTGCTCAAACGCTAAAGAGTCGAGTGGACAAGCCAGCGAGACAGAAAGAACTGCTGCATTCAAGGCTGCTGCAAGTGCATCTTTTTCATCTGCGTTTGCGACTGGATCTGCTAGTGCTAGTTATGAACAGGGAGGTGCTTCAAAGGCATCGGAGAAGGCTGCCGATTTGAATATATCCATTGAATGGCAGGCACAGGGAGGGGACACATTGCTTTCTAACAAGTGAGGTTTATCTTCAGATATGATGTATAGTCTTACACCTGACAAAAAAAACCCCCCATATAGTCCACCGATGTGGTGTCCTACTGTCGCTTCCTTCTACAATTGGCGCGTTGTCAAGGTACGTATTGACCGAGCAAGTTCAGTCTCATTCTAATCAGTCAACCTCTTGATTATTAGCAAGATGATGTGCAACCCTTAATCAACGTCATCGGACAAATCCCTGGATATGAAGATATTCCAGAAAAAGTTCGCAACATTCTCGAAGCAGAACAGACCAAACAACCACCTGTTGATTTTACTGGTCCTGGAGTATACTCGCTCATAGATCGCAATAGTCAAAAGGCAATTGATCTGAGTGCCGGGAAACGAGACGATGGGACCAAGATACAGATCTAGTATGTTCATCGTTCAATGTTCTACCAATATTGGCAGGTACTGATACATACTGAAGTGAATGGCAAAGCGGAAATCTGAACCAGTATTGGTACCTCTCAGATGCTGGAAATGGTCAGTATCATATTCTTAGTGGTCAGACGGGGGCATACCTTACTTTTGGAGGTAATTAGAGGAACCCTTCAGGTGGGATCCAAGTGCTCATAACATTGAATGAATCTCTAGGTGATAATAAACCTGTCACTGCGAGTATGGTTCGAGCCACCGACCCCCGTGTGAGATGGAAGCTTGCTCCTGTTAATGGTAGAGAGGGCGACTACTTGTAGGTGTTTTTCTTTTTTTAATTTTTTTGTCTTGTTTCTTTCATTATCTTCACTCACATTCTATCAACCCCAGCATCGAAAGTATGTCCTCAACGAACCAAATCCTAGACGTTTCGGGATACCAGAAGGATAACTTTACTCCGATTCTGACATGGACACCCACTGGGAACGATAATCAAAAGTTCTTCATTAAGTTGGTGAAATAATTAGAAATTGATCAATCTGACAGTAAATGGTGAGACTTGACGAGTCCGAATAACTGCAAATGGGGGAAAGAAGAGACCGCGTCTGGAACGAGTGCTCCTGATACCAATACTATAAATTGACTGTAAATTCCAATCTTTGCGCCGGGCAACCTTCAATATTGAAGCATCACAGTAGAAAAGAGGAGAAAAGAGGAGAAAAGAAAATAGAAGAAAAGAAAATAGAGCGAGATTCGTACATATCCGTACCCTGTCGTCTGGTAAGCTAACCTCCTAATAAAAGGCAAATCAATCTTTGAACCAAAAGCATATACAGAACAGGATAAGCGACATATTATTCACCTCCTATCCCTTGATAAGGTATCGTTAGCCATATAATATCAGGGGCCGAAATGAATATCTAGGGTATGCAGACTCAAGTTAGGGCTATCTCAGCTGGCATGATTGGTCGGAAGACACATTTCCATTTCCGGCCGAGGGTTGACGTCAGCTTTTTTCTCTTAGAGTCAGATCCCTTGATGATGACATTCCTTACAGTGTGACTGGTATGCTGTCCAGACTGGAGCATATAGTCTGGACGTGCCCGTATAGTGAGTGTATTCACATATGGGAACAGCCGGACTGAAGGAAAGGAAAAAAGCACTTCCGGAGCAGTTTTGGAAGGAGTAGCCCTGCACACGGAGACCAGCAAGGGAAGAAGTAAACGAGTGAAAACAAACATCCATCTTGCTGATCCTGGATTCATTTATCACTCAATACATCTACTAGAACTGCTTTCAAATTCTACTGTGTGTATGTATATGTGTGTGTGTGTGTGTGCTGATCACCGAGAACGTCAGGATCCACATCCCACTGCTATCCCTTGTTATATTATTGGATGTCGCAGCTAATAATCCACTGATCTAGCCACTTTGCAAACAATTTGCTCACGACACAGTTCAATTATCCCTGATACTCAACATCACATCGACTATAACCATTATCAATCCGCCGACCGACATCATGCCGAAGAAAGGAGGGAAAAAGCATAACAAAAACAAGAATAAGGGAGCCGGCGGAGCAAAAGTCCCGGATGTCAAGAACGTCATGTAAGTCGCAACAATCCAGGATCGATCACATTGTCCGGGAACCGCTTGTCTAATGATTAGTAGAAGCCCCGGTCATAAAGAAGAGGATAAGCTCCTATGCGGCGAAGGAAGCGCGGCTGAAGCGACAGCCGCCGAAGAGGTCACACCAGCAACGGCAACCGGATCTGCCGAAACTGCGCCAGTAGTCGAAACAGCTCCGAAGACAGAAGAAGTTGTGTCGCAAGATACCACCGAGACACCATCGGCTGCGGCAGTGCCGGAGGAGGAAGCTAAGCAACTACCAGCGCGCGAACAGGGTATGTTTCTTTCTGCTTTGTTATGCGGGCAACACGGCTAACCGGATGCGCAGGTGTTGTTTCAACCGACAAGACCAAACGACGCGGCGACGAGCGAACAGAGGCACTGGCTGCTGCTGCGCCGACCGACTCGAAGAAACAGGTTGAAAAGGAAGTAGCAAAGGAAACCAAGATCGCCGAACCCGTACCCGAACGTCCCGTTACATCAGAACGAGCAGATTTGGTGGCGGATACACATGGCAAGGAAGAGCCTGCCGCTCCTGCGGCAACTGGTGTTTCAGAGGCTATACCGGACGTTCCCAAGGATCGGGCTCCGGGAGAGACTGCTGGCGTTGTCACTGCTGGAGTAGCTGGGACGGCATTGGGGAGAAAGACTGAAGAGGACCGAGCACAACCAGGTATGTGTTTCATTCGTGGCTGAAGAATCAACTGACTCGACGCCGTCGCAGCTGGCTTGGAAAAGAAAGAGACTCCAAAGGATGCACCAGCGAAGCTTCCCGCAGAAAGACTACCAGACAGTGTCGAGGTTGCTACGGCTGCTCCTCCCGTCGCACCTCACATTAAGCGCGCCCACGAGGTGCCAGCGTTTGTCACCCAAGAGCGAGACCAACCGTCGAAGAAACCGCGCGTCAATGAGCCGACCGAAGCTCAGCCAAACTTGGCAATTCCCGGCCGTTTCCCATCACCTTCAGTGGCTGGGTCGACGGCATCTGGAACAGACAGCGCCGTTGCAGACGCACAAAATATCAGCAAAGGAGAAACGGTTGCAGAAAAGCCTGAAACAGTCGGCACTGTAACTGCTGGTACAAGCATTCAGCCAACCGGTCCAAAAGGCCCGACAGAGGCAGCCATCGCCGCACCGGCAGCTAAACCTGGAGCAAAGACAGTCGACGAAACAAGCACGGCCGCTGCTGTATCTGCTGAGCCGCCCGCCGGAGAAATTTCAGCGCAGAAAGAGCCTGTTCTACCGGCCACTTCTCAAAAAGTAGATACCACGGCTAAACCGGCCAATCAAGCTGCTGCTGCTGTCGAGACACGGCCAACAGCGGAGCAGCAGCAGAAACAACAAGTTGCTGCTACAAAGGCCGCTGAACCAACACCAGCTCAAAAAGAGGCCAAAAAGGGAGGATTCTTCACGTGGATCAAACGCAAATTCAAAGGAGAAAAGAGCAACACTGCATAGTCGTTAATCGGTACGGTCTAGTTGTAACATGTACATTAGTGCTCCTCGTGCGCGAGACGAGTGGTTTCGGATCTGGGGCGTTTCCAGGATGGATGGACTGTATGATAGGCCGGCGGCGGTACAGTGGGAGGATTGTTTGTTCAAAGTACGTAACCTTGGAGTGCAAGGATAGATCGATAATCATTAATCAATATCCATACGTATAACAGTCGCTTCCTGACCGCAATATATAAAAATGCCTCACTCCAAGACAATCGATGAAGCGGTATGTAACTATCAATTTACCCCGCCGAGGGCCTGAGATCGTCGAGGCTAAGCTTTTCTCGCGCACACCGTCTGATAGTACATACATATCTACTGCACGTATATATAAGATACGTGGCAGCTAGATATGAGTTATATTAATCATATTAATAAGATGAGGATATAGATTCGTGGCGCCATAGAGTGGCAGAGACCGGAGATTCAGGAATCTCCATCAGCCACTGTTTGCCTTAGTGCCTGCTTAGTGGAGGAGCCGTACTATAATAACCATAAATACATTTATTACAATAGGATTTAGTTTCATTAGGGGTAATATTCCGTATTAGCGCCGATGATAGTCGGAACTGACGTGGGATTCCTTCTCCACTCGCAAGCCACTCTCTCGAGCTTTATGATCCCAATCAAATCAATGATGTCGCTGTCGTGCAAAACGTGAAGCGATCATAAAGGCCCGAGGCCGACGAAAAAGCAAAGAGTGTTTCACCTTTTCTATAAAAGCGCTGCTCTTCCGTCGTCCTCTCTCCCCTGATTGTCAGCACATTCTCATTCTTTACTCTTTTCCACTGCAGCCAAAATGGTCCATCTAGCAAGCGTCAAGAAAAACAATCAAGTTCCCAATTCCTCCGTCAGTGATCTCCCACCCGTCGAGACTTTGGATCTCAATGCCCACGGAGACGATGATTTCTCGACCAGTGTCTACGGAACTCGGTATGCGGCCGAGTCGCTTCCTGCGCTGGAAATGCCAGAGAAGGAGATGCCGCGGGAAGTTGCTTATCGGATGATCAAGGATGATTTGAGTCTGGATGGGAATCCGATGCTCAAGTGTGTATTCTTATCCTTTTAGTAGTAAAGAGAAGAAAAAAAGGCTGACGTCGTAGTCTTGCTTCGTTTGTGACGACTTATATGGTAAGTCTACTGGGGAAGGGTCAAGTGCTTTCTAATTCATAGTAGGAAGACGAAGCCGAAAAACTCATGACCGAAGCCTTTAGCAAGAATTTCATCGATTACGAGGAGTACCCCCAATCCGCCGATATTCAGAACAGATGCGTCAATATGATTGCGCGCCTGTTCAATGCGCCCACGGACCCGAACAGCGAGAATGCCATGGGTACTTCGACCATTGGCTCCTCCGAAGCCATCATGCTCGCTACTTTGGCCATGAAGAAGCGCTGGCAAAACAGGCGCAAGGCCGAGGGTAAGGACTGGACTAGGCCCAATATCGTCATGAACAGTGCTGTTCAGGTCTGTTGGGAAAAGGCTGCGAGGTACTTTGATGTGGAGGAGAAGTATGTTTATTGTACTGATGATCGATACGTTATTGATCCTGAGCAGGCTGTGGATCTGGTGGATGAGAATACTATTGGTATCTGTGTGATTTTGGGGACTACCTATACGGGTGAATACGAGGATGCCAAGACGATTAACGATCTCTTGGTTGAAAGGGGACTTGATGTCCCGATTCATATTGACGCTGCTAGTGGTGGATTCGTGGCTCCGTTTGTGAATCCTACCTTGGAGTGGGATTTTAGACTGGAGAAGGTCGTTTCGATCAATGTTTCCGGTCACAAATACGGTTTGGTAGGTCAGCTCCTTAGCAAGACGAAACCAGCTGTTAATGAATATAGGTGTATCCCGGTGTTGGCTGGGTTGTGTGGCGATCACCCGAGTACCTCCCTCAGGAACTCGTCTTCAACATCAACTATCTCGGAGCTGACCAGGCCAGTTTCACCCTCAACTTCTCCAAGGGTGCATCGCAGGTCATTGGGCAATACTACCAGATGATCCGTCTCGGTAAACGGGGTTACCGCTCCATTATGCTCAACCTCACCCGCACCGCTGATTATCTGTCCCGCAAGCTCGAAGAGCTCGGCTTCATCATTATGAGCCAAGGCCGTGGTCACGGTCTTCCTCTTGTCGCATTCCGTCTCAACCCTGACCGGGACTACTTTTACGACGAATTCGCCATTGCGCACCAGCTGCGCGAACGCGGCTGGGTGGTCCCAGCGTACACCATGGCACCACACAGCGAGAGGTTGAAACTGATGCGAATCGTCGTTCGCGAGGATTTCAGTATCCCGCGCGCGGATAACCTTGCCAATGATATCAGACTTGCGCTCCAGACACTGGAGAATATGGACAAGAGTATGATTGACAAGTACCAACAACATGTCAAGAATCATGTTGTTAACTCGCACAAGTCGCATCATAATCATCCGGCGTACAAGAAGGAGAAGCACTCCTTGCAGGGAAAGCATGGGAAGACTCATGCTGTTTGCTAGGTTGTCTGTCTATTGATGTAGATCTATGATATGGATATAGCTATGATTTATGAACACTGAATGCAATTTGTTGGCGCTATCGCCAGTTGTTTCGTTTTGTTGGTTGGCAACACAGCCCCGCATCCACAGTTGTAGGTAAACAGACCCAGGCCAATCTGATTCAGCTTTGCGAGTCCGCTCAGCAGTTATTCTACCAATTGATTTATTTCCCCTGAGTTTGCGTAACAAGTAGATAGACGGAGTCAGGGATAAGCTGACGTGGTACGCGACTTCTATTTATAGATTCGTTCGACGGTTGTTCTGCCTGCTTTCTGACTATCTATGAGGCTATGGTAGAGGAATATTCTACTGATCAGTAATGACTGTCCTTGGCCAATGTAAGCGCTGCTTAAACAATAATACGAAGAACTAGCTGGAGGGGGTAAACATACTAACAAGAGTAAAGATGGCTATCTGCAGGCCACTCTCACTAGTCTGTTTGTGCAACAAGGCTGAGCCTCCCTCACTTCTGAGATGACACTTGCACCTCCCTTCGAAAGAGATTTTCTATGAGAAATCAATGCGATTTTTCTTTCTGTTCTGATTTGCACTCCTTGTTCTAATTCACTCAGGAGAGGAATCTCTCCATCCATGCCCTCATTCTTCAGTAAAAAGACCCGCTCCCAGCAGGCTGCGGGCGAGTCTCCATCGGGCTCAACATCTCTTCCTTCAGGACGACCACTACTACCCGACGACTCATACCAGCTTCTTCTCCTTCAACAACAACAACAGCAACAGCAATCCTTACAAGAAGATTACTCCGATAGAAGATTTGATTTGACGCGTCGTCCTTCCGAGCCGTTTGCCGCCCATCGGTTTCATGTTGGTGGTAGTCATTCCCCGCACAACGTTCCGTATTCAGAGTTAAGGTACGTACAACCAGACAATCAACAACAACAACAATATCGTCACCCTGCGCACCACAATCCAAGTCAACTATCTCTCGAACGACCGACGATCAGCTTGGTGTCTCCTCCTCAGCAGCAACAACAATTCACCAATCAATCCGATTATCAGGCCAGTCCTGATCGGGCGAGAAATTCAATTGATCAACAACACTGGTCTACAAGTGTACACAATAATTCGTCCCCGGATTTACTTCAGGATACTTCTGCTGCTACCGGCGGGCAGAAACTACAAAAGAAGAAAAAGGGATTTTTCAGTCGGAATCAGAGCGTTGCGTCGGGTAGTCCGCCAACAGCAACGAAACAACATTCGACAGGAGGAAAGAAGGAGAGATCGCTTGGTCGCTCGGCGTCGATTAAGCATTCGTTTGGACGGGAGAGTTTTGTGCATCCGTCGGCGGGATCGGATTATGGGAGGATAGTGACGACGACGACGACAGGTGGACAATCAGGGCATAGTCAGAGTCAGTCGACGTTGAGTCAAAGCCAGCAGTTTGAGTCGGAGACGGCATCGTTACGGCCTCCAACGGCAGATACGCCTGTTAGTCCGGGGCGGATAAGTCAACCGCATACCCCGATTGATAGTACGCAACGGTTGGGGGTGGATAGCACTCATTCCGGGTGGCAGCATAGGCGATCCGAGAGTTTTGAGTCAATTCCTAGTCAGGTAAGTCAATATCCTGTCTACATTCATACTCAGTCTAATATGGTATTTAAGACATCCTCTCGTCGACCTTCTATTCATCAAAGTCTTGATCAATCAGTAAACGACATGGCTACCGCACAACAAACAGGTACACGACCGACGGATCCACAGTCCCAGAACCCCGTTCGTAAGGATTCGGTCGTGTATCAACAGAATACGTCAGGGTCATCATTCAAGGGTGATGCCTCACAGCAGGATACGCAGGGTCGTGAGACGCCGACGTCAACACAGTCGGAGGCGCTGGATGTTGCGGCTTTGATTAAGAGGCATGAAGAACTTCGTACGTTCCCCGCATACACCTATCAAGAATTATTCTAACGGTAATGATAGAAGTCAAATATCAAAAAGTTAAGAGGTATTATTTCGAGAAAGATGCGCAGGTCACACAGCTCCAGAATACGGTGGCTCATCAGCGAATGGCCGTTTCTCGTACCGTCTTGGACGATAACGAATACACGGCACGCTTCAATCGTCTTGACGGCGCAATCAAAGATTTGGCATTTTCTATACGAAAGAATTGGCGAACCATCCCCGATTGGTTACACCCATTTATCAACGAAGATGCAGTTTCCCTCGGCCAGAAAGAGATGACCGGCGTCGGTCGCGCAGTCCTTTCTCGATGGGTCGTCGAAGACGTGTTCAATCGATATTTCCATCCTGGCCTGGAACGCGGGTTCAGCGAACGCCTGAAAACCGTTGAAATGAATCTGCGCCGTCAACAAGTGCAAGTTTTCAATGAAGACGATAAAGAGAATCAGGTCGCTCGCATCTCGAACTGGAGACGAACTACACTAGACGGATTAACGGATCAGATACAATCTAAGTCTACTCAAGAAAATATGGATCAGTTGGTGGAGTATCTGGTCGAGAAGCTATCGGCCATGTTGCAGTGCGATTTGCAGGATCCGGCTCCACCTGAACTTGCGCATTATACGCGCATGATTGTTGAGAATGCGATTAATATTGCCGAAAAGATCCCACAAGAAGCAAGGGATATTGTGGTTGATTACATTGTGCCGGGAAGTCTTGTGTCGGAGATAAATATGAAGGTTGAGACCGGGTTACCGCCGTTGACGCGTCCAGTCGCTGCTGCGGGGAGAGATGATAATAATATCGCGACGAGCGGAGAGAACGATGAGATGGAGACAGATACGAAGGAGACAGCAGCATCACAATCTGACCAGAGTAAAAATGCAGCACATATCCCGCAAAGCCGTGAACAGAGAAAGAAATATCCATTTGGAAGTTTGATGAGTAAGAAATCTTCGACACCAACACAGCCACAACAGAGCCAGAATCAGGGAACGACCTCATCACCTGAGAAAACGACAAATAACAAAGAACGAGATGAGCAATTACAGCAACAAGATAAACGTGGGCGAGTACGGTTTTCGACGTTTATGATGGTGGAGGTTAAGGGTAGAGGGCCGAATAATGTGCTTATTCAGGCACCGGTATATACCATCGAATAATATTTTTCTAGTCTTTCCTTTATGGAATTTTGGTCAGATTTCGGTGTATATCTAAGACTCTGTGAGTTTGAAGTCATGGCGTTTATCAGAGCTCTGTGTGTAGGGTGGACATCTATGGTTAGGACCTGCTTTTATCCTTATTAACTCCTTTCTGATACAGCTTCATGGATACCTGGATATCCTTCAGTCTTTAAGCCGTAAGGTTAGAAATACATCAAGGGCAAATCGCTAGGAAATGCTACGGCTTGGTCAGGAACCATCTGGAAGTATTTTTCTAGCATATCATCGACGAGACTTGGTACCAACTTTTAATCCGTCCTCATACCGTATTTCATTAGACGCAAAATAGTTAGGGCTTCTCTGAGTAAACCCTAACCCTAGATATAAGTAGTTTGTGTCCTGAATTCTCAGGCTCTAAATGAATGCTCCACAATCAACGTCAACTTCCCCACCAGTCAAGTTGCTGGTCTTGATGACGAAGCATCCAATTATTTTCTCTTGATGCGATCTATACAGTGACAAGACAATATACAATGGCATACCATTTCGTTACATGCACTTACGACATCTCGTGCATAACAGACACTTATATGTAACTGCGCGGAAGCTCCGGTGCAACTGAATTGCGAGAATTTTCTGTCCGGACAAGAGATTCTAAAATGAAGTTGTTGATTTATTGCAACTATTGTTCGACCATATTCTCTTCTGTTTGGTGGGAAGGTCAGAAACAATGGCGCCAGCCAATTCTATCAGGCGACTCTTTTCACGGTGGGATGTCGATCTACGCACTTTGTTGAGGATGGTGAAAGCCGCTCTACCAGCTACAATCGCACTGGCAATGTATCAATCCGACATCGTGGCTAAGGAATACACCACAATGGCCTACTTAATGCCCGTGGCCGCCATGTTCAGTCGCTGCAGTGCTCCTCGAGGGAAATACTTCCATTTCCTCATCCAGGGTTTGGTTCTGGTCTGTTTCGGCGCAACGAGTAGTCTGTTAATGGTTTATTGCTGCGTGAAAGCGCGACAGAATACGTCCCAACCTGCAGAACTCAGCAACGTGTCGACAGAGGATATTCTCTCCGTGCCGTATAATACCGCTGCTTCTGTTGTGGCTGCTATTTGGCTGTTCTTTCAGACATATATTGTGAATACGTTACGGGGCGAAGATCCCCAGCTCGGAATACCCGTGCAAATGCATTGCATGCTCTTCTTTGTGGCTGCTACTCAGGCACCGGATTATGTCAGCGTATCCTCTGGATTTGCCTTTGTCAAGAGGCTTCTACTGGCCATGTTGACGGGTATGGCTCTTGCGACTGCGACGCATATACTTATTTTCCCGGATACGTGTCGAGAGGCTGTATTGCAAATGATGGGACGGTATATCTCCGCGTTGCAGGAGGCGCTCAGAGTCCATGAGTCGTATTTCCAGTCTATGGAGCGGTTGGATATGTTTGTACGGATCCAAACACGGAATCCGACGGAAGAGAAAATATTGTATAGAGCGAAAGCGGATGCGATTAAAAATGCGGCTCGGCGGGTTTCGCAGATTCATGCGTCGCTCAGCAATGAATTACCTTATGCCAAGAGGGAGGTTGCTTATGGAAAACCTGGGGTAGGTGAATTCGGTATGATTTTTCGACAGTTGAGGGCGACGATGGTGCCTATTATTGGATTGAGTACGGTCGTGGATGTCTTTGATCGTATAATGGAGTGGAATAATTGGATAAAACCCGTTGAAGAGGGAGGAGTCGATCCCCAGAGGGATGCGGTGCATGCGAGAATGGTGCATGATTGGAATGCGATTATGGCATCAACTCATGACCATTTTGCGCAGATTTTTGATGCCATGCATGATGGTTTGGAGCATGTGGCATATCAATTGAATCTGGTCAAACGGCCGAGAAAACGTAAGGATATTGAGGCTTCTCCGGATGTGAGACCAGGAGAGGAAGGATTCGCCAAGTATTTGGAAGGTAAATGTGAAGCATTCTACAAGGCGAGATTGATCACTCTCCGGGAGTGGTGCGAACAAAAGGGGATCGAGCTTCCAGAAGATTACTTCTATCGTACTACAAGAGATCAGCCTATAGAACTTCCTGAAGATGTGCCGGGAGCGTTGCCTCGGGATCGAACCGAGCGTCAGTTATACATTCTACTATATGTATGTCTGTCATACTAACTAGCTTATTCACTACGTACTAATAAGAATAGGTCGAACACATGTTATATTCTTCCAGTCTCTCTATCCTCGCCTTCGTCCTCTTCGCCGATCAACGCGTCGCAAGCGGGAAATACTCTCATAACCGACTCGTCGTCCCTGGTAGCAAGCAATTCCGTGAATTCATCAGAACTCTTTATCGAAATGAACAAAATGAAAATACCGGCGAGGATGCCTATCGTCGACGAATCATTCTGGATTTGGGGGAAGCATATCATCGACGCAAAGATCCGGAACATCTACCTCCCGAGAATATAGTGCAGTCGATGGGCGAGTGGCTGCGCGTGATACCGAGTTTTTTGCGGTCGTCGAGGTCATTGTATGGGTTTCGGGTTGCGTGTGCAGCTTTATCGATTGGTATTATCGCTTATGTTAAAGACTCGCACGCTTTCTTTGTACGGCAACGTCTCGTCTGGGCTATGGTCATGCAGACTATCAGCATGGGTCCGACCTCCGGCCAAACCGTATTTAATTTTGTCCTACGGTCTAGCGGTACAGTGATTGGCATGATTGCCGCTATGGTCGTCTGGTACATACCAAACGGGCACATTGCAGGTGTCATCGTATTATTCTTCGTGTACACCACCGCCATCTGGTGGATACCCCTAAAACGACCGGTCTTACAACAAGCCGGTGTCGTGGGCATGCTGACCACAATCGTGATAATAGCCAGCGAAATGGAAGTCGCGAAACTCGGTGAACGGGCCGTCGAAGCCGGCGGTCAGCCGTATTACCCTACATATCTATTAGCGACATTCCGTCTGGCGGTCGTGGTGGGTGGAGTTGCGGTTGCATTTCTTTGGACTATATTCCCGTACCCGATATCCGATCATTCTGTGCTGCGACGGGACTTGGGTGATTCGTTGTATTTGTTGGCTAAGTATTATTCGCTAACCCATGAGACGCTGATTGCGCGTGCGAGGGGTGATGAAGGTGATATGACGTTGAAAACCTCTGCAGGGAGACGATTGGAAAAGGCGAGACATAAAGCGTATGCGAATCAGTCGATGGCTATTAATGGGTTACGCTCGTATGCAGATTCAATCAAATGGGAGATTCAGGTCGGAGGACGGTTTCCGAGGGGACAGTACGCGAGGATCATTGACTGTATACAAAAGTATGTCCTTCCCCTCCCCCAGTCCTGTGGATGGAATACTGACTGAAAAGTATCGTGAATTATATCAACCTCGCCGAATACGCATCCAGAACATTCTCCTCTTCTACTTCAATCCCAGCAGCCTCGCAAAGAAGTGGATGGTACACCGATTTCACGAAATTAATAACCACAACACACGCAACCTCGCATCAAATCACGTCCATCCTCGCTCTACTCTCGGCAAGTATCATGAACGCGCAACCTTTACCTCCATATCTCCAAGTGCCCTCACCAGATACGTTCAGCGATCGACTCAAAGAAGTCGATAAAGATATACTGAATATATGTCATGCGGCTGAGCCGGGGTATGCGGCGTTTAGTGTACTGCATCTTGCTAGTAGATGTATTGTGGGTGATTTGGAGAGGTTGATTGAGTACGTCCTTTTCTAGACTCAATCCATGGCTGATGCTAACATGTCCAGGAATGTGAGGGGTTTGGTTGGAGAATTAGACTTTTCGTTTCATGTTATTAGTCGATCGTCTGAAAGGGAGGAAGAGAAGATTGACTAGTTTGCTGCTTCAGTGCATATAGAGTGTATATAGATCGATTCAGCCAATCAGAACTTCTGTCTCGATAGTGCCACATGTTTGTCATGTTTGCATCCTTTGGGCATCCTTATCAAATATTTTTTACTGAGAATCTACCTATACCTTTCGACAGTAGAAATAATATAGAAATGGGTCAAATAGAAGAACTCCCCGATGACTATGACGAGTCCCAACCTCCGCCGACTCCCGCTCCATCATCAGCAGCTAAAGCTGCTTCCGAAGCAATTCCATCATCCCTCCTCTCCGACCAAAACGTGCCGTTTCCCATAAAACCAGAAAAGGTGCAAAATGCAGACCCATTGGCGCCGGAATTACCGCCTGCAATGGCATCGATTCGATCGTATACACCGGATCAATTGGCGGATATGATGAATAAGACGCCGTTGTTTATGACGGATTTGGACAATGCTGGTGATGAGGGTATCTCTACTTCTACTACCTATTCTTCTTCATAGAATGCTGATTAGGTGTAGAAGGTGAAAACGTCATGCTAGAAGCCATTCGTGCGCTACAATACGAAGGAACCCGAGGCGAAGTCGCGCTCAGTTTTCGTGAACAAGGCAACGAAGCAGCCAAGGCCAAGAATTGGGTTGACGCAAAGGAATTTTATACAAAGGCCATAGCGGTGTTGAATGTGAAAAAAGAAGACGATAAATGGGAGAAACCGACGGATTTGGAGAAGGAGGAGAAGATCTTGAGAGAGGCGAGGGAGGCGTGTTATGCGAATAGGGCATTGTGTAATTTGGAGTTGAGTGAGTCCCCCTCGTGGACTTGTGGTGAATTGGACTGACATGACGATGGGGGCAGAGAATTATAGATCGACGACATTAGACTGTGCACAAGCACTGAAAGTAAACCCGCGAAACGTCAAGGCCCACTACCGTTCTTCAATGGCATTACTAGCCCTTGACAAACTCGCCGAAGCTACAGATACAGTCACGCGAGGCTTAGCAATCGACCCCGACAACAAATCATTACACCAAGTGTCCGAAAAGATATGCGCTCGGAAGTCCATCCTCGACAAAATCGCCGCTCGCAAAGCGGCAGAAGAAGAAACAAAACGAAAAGAGAAACAATTACTATCCACAGCACTACAAGCACGAACAATCCGTGTCCGACGCACAGATGCAAAACCAGATATGGAGGATGCCAAAATCGCCTTGACGCCGGACCCGTTATCACCGGAGAGTACGTTGGTGTTTCCGGTTATGTTTTTGTATCCGATGGATGCGCAGACGGATTTTATTAAGGCGTTTGGGGAGATGGATTGTATTAATGATCATTTGGAGTATTTGTTACCGTTGCCGTGGGATATGAAGCAGGAGTATCAGTTGGAGACTGTGAATTGCTATATGGAGACTATAACGGGGGGATTGATCAAAGTAGGTAAGAAGCTGCCGTTGTTGCAGGTGTTGTCTGGTGGGAAAGTGGAGGTTGTGGATGAGTTGGTAAAGATTGTTGTTGTGCCGAAGGGGAAGGAGAAGAGGTTTATAGAGGAGTTTAAGGCGAGGAAGGGGAAGGATTGATTATTTCTACGCCGGAGGGTTGATTTACGGGGAATGAGTGAAGAATCATGAGATTCAATTCTGTGGCCTGCCTGTTCAGGCGTGCATACCAGGCACATAGCGAGGGAAACCGAGTGGTTCTTGTGTTGGACCCTGGATGAAACCTCGCCTGAGGTCAGTCTATCTAAATATACAGTATTAAAACAACATGTCAAATCTAGTTGACGGGGGTATCTCTCTCTAACAGGTCATTCATAAACATGATTGATGCGCATCAAATGGACATGATTTTAGTGCAGGAGTAAATGTTCCGGAAACATATTCAAATAAAAAACCCGTGCATGCATGTAGTCCCCAAGACGCGTTCATTCCTCATCCGTTTCAATACCGAATGCTTCCAAAGTAGCCTTGGTATTCTCTTTAATCCGTTCAATTTCAGATTCATATCCCGTAATAACATAAACCTGAGCCCATACAGTTGGGGCATCAGGACATCGCGGCTCAGCGGTAGCATGAGCTTTTGTGACTGCACTGGTGGATTTGTTTGCTTTGAATGCAGTTGAATTGCAAATTGACGACTCGTCGTCAGGACCAAGGTAGAAAATATAGTCGAGATGGTTTCGTTCAGATTGTCGTTTGAGTTCTGCTTCAGATGCCATGCGGGCCCCATATGTTGAAAACATCGAGCCGGCTTCAATGTTTTCATTATCATGATGGTTGCTGATTTGGCGGAGGTTGCATATCACGAGTTGATTGAAATGGCGCTTGTAGTAGGTAGCGAGGCGCCGGAAACCTTTAATGGGGGAGATGGAAGAAGTCTTCTTGGTTTCGGCCACTGATTTGATATCCATCAGGGCGGCTTTCTCCGCCATTGCAGTTTGGCGTTCGAGAGGAGGGAAAGAGGTCAGATCGAATTCTTCAGTGAATCGAGAGACACGAGCCATGTTGACAGAGAAAGTGATAACAGGATGCGTCGCGAGTTCTTCTGAGACTATTTTGTTTTTGTTTGGGCTCATTTATTTGGCCTTGGCACAGTCAGAAGTTGATTTGAATTTGGAAACTATTCGGATGGTTAGAATTGTGTCAAAGCTCAAGCGGAAACGTGTATAGATTTCCTCGAGATAACAAGACTGCGTGTGAAGAAGAAAAGCAATCTCCCAAAGAGACATTTTCTCTCTTCTCATAGACGTTGATCCTAGGCTGCCGACAATGATGACAATGATGGTTGATGATTCACGGTCCATGGCGCAGGCACCGATGCCATATTTTGTACGCATAGGTGTCGGATCCATGGGTAGAATGGTGGTGCTATTGCCCGGAGCTTGTTCATTCTTAATCTGTCTTCATGAAGTCAATTGACTGGATCAATTGAGTTGTCTCCAGGCAGCATTCTCGAGCCGTGGTCTGGGATACAAGTGTCATCTGTATTGTTCATCTTGCTCGTAGTGAGAATACTCTCCGACCTAAGGTTTAGGCAACAGTCCCAAGATGACATTGGTCCAGCCAGCCGGTCTAGACCTCTGTCAACACTTTGCAATGAAACCAAGAGCGAGATAGTCCTTGAATAGTCCTAGAAGAATAGAGGTGTATGGATCTGAGATACATGGCTCTTAAGAAAAGAGGAGAGTGGAGAGACGGAGAATAGTGGTATACTCTTGGCACTTTTTGTCGCCCAATCACAGCACAGGTAACGTGACTAGGCGTCGCAGCTGCCCAAAACAACCTAGCGGCTCGACTACTCTTCTTCTTCTCGCCTGAACTACCTGACTGCATCACCACAAATCTCTCTCAGATAAACGAAATACTCCCCGACAATCCTTGCTCTCTGTCTCCGCCAATCACATCCCCTCGTTTCTCCCAATTCTTACTTCCCCTATTATTATATGCTCCAATCTGTCCACTCTCAACGAGTCAGTTGCCGTACTTCCGGCTCTCGCTTTGTGTTGCCACAGCCTCAAACTCTGATCGTAACCGGTACCGGTTCCTGAGCATATCTATCTACTCTAACCCCATACGCCGAAACAAAACAAAGATAGCAGTCACACGGTTCCCTCAGATCGTCCCGCTCTATACAGACCAGACTCAGCAATGAATCCCAACCCCACTGGTTATCCTACGACCATGCAGCAGCATGCTAATCCCATGCTGGCTGCTGCTGCAGGCTATCCTATCCAGTCCCCCAGTCCAGGCAATCAACAATTCCCTTTCTATGCTGCTGCCAACCCAATGGCGGCCTATCCGCCTCAGATACAACAGGCACGTATGCAACAACATTCCTTTAACCCCATGCAGATCCAAACTTCCGGGCCTGGTGGAGCTATGATGGCCGGTAATATGGGTGGTAAGTCAAGATTCCTTCTTTCATTTTTAGTCCTTCCTGTCTCCTTGATTCGTCTCTTTCTGTGACTTGCATGTATACACACTTCAGCCTCTTGAAAAGGACGGCTTGGCTTGTCCTACTTGTCTATTCTATTGGCCAATCAATCTATGCACATGATGAGAAGCGTCGTCCAAGTAACCGTGGGCGACGCTACCTCAATATCATCCCGGCCTGTATCCACCTCCTGTATCCAGTGTATCCACCAAGTGCCTCGTGGCCCAGGACGCGCAAACTAACGGAACACCATCCACCACAGCTCCGCATGCCAACATGGCTTACTCTTCGCCTTCCCCGTACCATCCAACTTCCATACCGACGACCTCTGCCTCACCGTCGCTCTCTCAGAGTCCTGCCACAGCAGCTACCGTGTCAATGCAGATGCCGTCACAGAATATGACTGCTGTTTCCAATCCTGCGATGTTACTTGCGCAGCAGCAACAGCAACAACAACAACAACAACTTCAACTCCAACTACAGCAACAACAGCAGCAGAGACAGACACCGACTAACCAGACACCGCCAGGACAACAGCCCCAACAATCTCAACAGACTCAGCAGCCGCAACAACCGCAAGCTGCCCCTCAATCTCCTGCTACAACTGCTCGTGAACGGGCTCGCGTCACTGCTCTTCTTGACATCAATGCTGCCCTTTTGCAGGAACTACTCAACTTACAAGCAGCCGGCAAATCTGGTGCTCCCCCGCCAGCAGCCACCACTACAACTCCTGAGCAGTCGTCCTCGCCAAACTCTGCCAGTGAACCGGCAAGCGCCTCGAATGAAGCTCCGAAGAAGCCGAGTCCAGAGTATGTAGAGTGCTTAAAGCGTCTACAAAGCAACCTGATTTATCTTGCCTCTGTTACAGACCGTAATAAGAAACCAGTCTCACCCGCTCCGGCCATCATGAGCCCTCCCCCACATATGGGCACGCTGAACGAACAATATTCGAAATTAAATGAGCTTTTTGCTGGAGTCCCTCGGCCTGCTGCAGTACACCAGCAAAGACCTAGCCAGTCAGCTATAGCTGCCGAGGCTGCAGTGTGACAGCAGGGAATGCCTACTTCACCACTACAATCTACTTCGATTCGGAGCCGTCGTGCTCAGTTCGTACCTGCGACGACATCACAGTTCCCTCCGACGGAACACGACACTGCATGTCTTCATAAGAGTCGACCAACTTCTAAGTCGTCTACCAAGTCAAAGGCAGTGCCGGTATATTGAAGAATGGACCAGTGTGTCTATGTGTCACAAATGTCAAAGTGGGACATGGTCATGTTTCACTAGCCAGATCCGGACTGCTTTGCATCTTTCCTTATTCAGTTTCTATAATGTACAATATGTAGTTAACAGAGATACCCTGAGGGTTAAGTATGTGGAATTAAATTTGCATCTGCCTAGTTATTGGTCATAATCAGGGATATGTGCGCGGCCCCTCACCGTATCGATCTATCGTAAGATCTACAGTAGCATATCGCTCAGTTTCTTCTCTCATCAATTCATCCAAGGCTAAGACTCAAGCAAGCGTAGATGAACACCAGAAAGTACATCAACAACCAATCAAAATGCCCGACCCAAGGCGGGAGATCATCCATCTGTTTTTTTGCCGGCCCACTAGCTTACAGTGGTGGCTCTGGTGACCCTGACCACGCGCACCCTCCTCCACGATAGTCAGAAACTGATCGATCCGTCTCAATTTCAATCTGAACGGACTCTATTTTATTGCATCACTTTTGTGGTGGATGTCCCCCGCTTCATTGAGGACGACGCGCGGGACGGCGACGAGCATCTTTTCTGCTCCTGCATTGATTGCTGCTGCACCATCAGGACTATTGTCTGTTGCGCCACCCATCAGGGCTTTGAAATTGATAAAAGCCGGTTTTTCCACTACTTCTTTTTTGTGTTGGTCAAGTGATAGGCTTGGTTTTGCGCCGATAAAAAAGAGTTCAACAGATTTCTTGCGGCCGTGGAAGAGGTCCTCTTATACACCATCGACATACGCGCATGCTCACAAATTGGTCTTCTTACAAACCCGACAATATCTACAGTCTCATAGATATAGCACATCCTCAGTTCCATCCACAAACATGACCGGCGAATCCCGCCCCAAGCGGAAACACAGCTCCGTATCCGCCTCGGACAGACCATCCAAACACCTCAAACCTGAATCCACCGTCCTCACCCCGGGAGACGAAACACCCGCAAACGGCACCGTGTACGATGTCGAGAATGGTGAGGATATTACGCCCATCGTTGCCCTAGGCGCAACACAGGCGGATTCACCAGAGTGGCAGGCAACAATCGAATCGGTGGTGAAGAGTGTGGTTTCGATTCATTTTTGTCAAACCTGCTCGTTTGATACGGATCTTTCCATGTGTAGTCAAGCGACGGGGTTTGTGGTTGATGCGGAAAGGGGGTATATACTTACGAATAGGCATGTCGTTTGTGCCGGGCCGTTTTGGGGGTATTGTATTTTTGATAATCATGAAGAGGTACCTACACCAATTCTGAAGTGAAAGATGGTAAGCTAACTATGCAGTGCGATGTTCGTCCCGTTTACCGAGATCCCGTGCACGATTTTGGTATTTTGAAATTCGACCCAAACGCGATCAAGTACATGGATATCACAGAGCTGAAATTGAATCCCGACGGAGCACAAGTGGGCGTTGAAATCAGAGTGGTTGGTAATGATGCCGGAGAGAAACTCAGTATTCTTTCCGGTGTTATTAGTCGACTTGATCGAAACGCGCCGGAATACGGTGAAGGGTACAGCGATTTCAACACAAATTACATCCAAGCTGCTGCTGCTGCCAGTGGTGGGAGTTCCGGTAGTCCCGTTGTCAATGTTGCTGGACATGTTGTTGCGCTGCAGGCGGGTGGGCGTGCAGATGGTGCGGCTACGGATTACTTTTTACCGCTTGGTCGTCCACTGCGTGCGCTGCAGTGTATTCAAGAAGGCAGGCCTGTTACACGTGGAACTATTCAGACACAATGGATGATTAAACCGTTTGACGAATGTCGGCGTCTCGGTTTGACGCCGGAATGGGAAGCATACGTCCGGAAAATGGCGCCTAAAGAGACGGGGATGTTGGTGGCGGAGATTGTCCTGCCAGAGGGTCCAGCTGATGGCAAACTTCAAGAAGGGGATGTTTTGCTGAAGGTCAATGGGGAGTTACTCACTCAGTTTGTGCGACTGGATGATATTCTAGACTCGAATGTTGACCAGTCGATTCGGCTTTTGATTCAGCGTGGTGGTGAGGATCTGGAAGTAGATTGCACTGTTGGAGACTTGCATGCGATTACGCCAGATCGGTTTGTCAGTGTTGCTGGAGGGACGTTTCATGATTTGTCTTATCAGCAAGCTCGTCTTTATGCTATTGCATGTCGCGGCGTCTATGTCTGTGAGGCAGCGGGGTCATTCAAGATTGAAAATACTCTGTCAGGCTGGATTATTGATTCTGTCGACAAACGATCAACTAGAAACTTGCAGGAGTTTATCGAAGTAATGAAGGCGATCCCAGATCGATCAAAAATCGTCATCTCCTACCGACATATCCGAGATCTCCATACCCGAGGGACAAGCATTATCTATCTTGACCGTCACTGGCATCCAAAGATGTCTCTTGCCATCCGCAACGATGAGACTGGTCTATGGGATTTTTCAGATATCGCCGGTCCAATACCCGCCGAACCGCCGGTTCCTCGGAAAGCAGACTTTATCCAGTTAGATGGGATTAGTCAAACGGCGGCCGCTGAAATTGTTCGCAGTTTTGTCCGTGTGTCTTGTACGATGCCTTTGAAATTGGATGGGTTCCCTCAGGCTAAGAAAACTGGTTACGGATTGGTCATTGATGCAGAGAAAGGCTTTGTCGTTGTATCGCGAGCTATTGTTCCGTATGATTTGTGCGATATCAACATTACAGTCGCGGATTCGATAATCGTTACTGGGAAAGTGGTTTTTATGCACCCGCTACAAAACTATACTATTGTGCAATACGATCCAAGTCTCGTCCTAGCACCTGTTCGAAGTGCGCGATTGAGTACGGAAAACATAAAGCAAGGCCAAGATACGATCTTTGTCGGATTTAACCAAAATTTACGGATTGTCGTTGCCAAGACCACTGTGACTGATATTACGACCGTCGCTATTCCAGCCAATGCCTCAGCTCCACGTTATCGTGCTATTAATCTTGATGCCATCACAGTGGACACGGGACTGAGCAGTCAATGCACGAATGGCGTTCTGCTACGAGAAGACGGAATTGTGCAAGCCCTTTGGCTGAATTACTTGGGTGAGCGGACGGGAAACTCACACAAGGATGTTGAGTATCATCTCGGTTTAGCGACGCCGTCTCTTCTCCCGATAATCAGCAAGATCCAACAGGGCGAAATCCCCAAACTCCGAATTTTGAGTATGGAGAGCTACGTCATTCAAATGAGTCAAGCGCGGATTATGGGCGTATCAGAGGAATGGATTAATAAAGTCGCAGAAGCGAATCCTTCTAGACATCAGTTATTCATGGTGAGGAAATTGGACAGTCCGCCTCCATCATTTACGCATGAGGCCGATGCTTTGAAAGAGGGGGATATCATTCTTACTTTGAACGGAAAACTCATCACACGAGTCTCGGAGTTTGATATCATGTACGACAATGAAGTTCTTGATGCATTGATTGTTCGGAACGGGCAAGAAATGCACGTCAAAGTTCATACAGTTCCAACCGAAGATCTAGAGACGGATCGAGCTGTTGTATTCTGTGGCGCTGTACTACAGAAACCACACCATGCTGTACGCCAGCAGATTTCGAAGCTACACAGTGAGATTTATATCAGTGCACGGGTACGCCTCCCTCCTTTCTCTCAGAAATCATGATTTGCAACAACTAACCTGTACAGAGCCGTGGTTCACCCGCGTATCAATACGGATTATCGCCTACAAATTTCATCACTGCCGTCAACGGCGTCCAAACCCACGATCTCGATAGTTTTGTGCAAGAAGTCAAGAAGATCCCGGATAATACGTACTTCCGTCTTCGAGCGGTTACGTTTGATAATGTGCCGTGGGTGGTGACCATGAAAAAGAATGATCATTACGTGAGTTTCCCCCTTCTCCTTTATATCTAATCAACATCGTCTGATAAGAATGTAGTTTGCTATGTCAGAGTATGTAAAAGATCCCTCGGCGCCAGCTGGTTGGAAGGTAATCAATTATCCAAAGAGAGATGAAGCGTCTGCGGATCAGGGTAATCTCACTGCTGATGCTATGGACGAAGGGGCTGAGGATGGTGGGAGTGACGCCGAGCCTGATTGTTAGGTTGCTTGTTGTGAAGAATTGTACAATAGAGATAATTAATTCCGGGCTTGGTGTATTGTATAGCCATTGAGTAAATCATGTAAATAGGAAAATGTATCTGTTAATCTATATCCTAAGCTACCTTCCAAGCCGGGGGGGTTAGACTAATGTGCAAACCTAAAATCTAACCTCTTACTCCCCTGCAACGCCGTATTCTTAATATACCAACTCCTCTCCTCTTCATTCATCGCATTCCAAATCCTATCCCGTCTCCGGTTCTGATATACATAGTATATCTTGGTGGAGATGAACACGACAATGACGACGAGGTTGATGATTAGGAGGTTTGTGTTTCCGCGGTGATATTTGGGCTTATCGTCTTCGCGGTAGATGAAGAAGGCTCCTATGTCGCCTATTTGGACGGACATCTATTTTATGGTATTAGTGCCGATGGAATGGAAGGGGAAGGAGGGGACGAACGTTGTATAGAGCAGCTGAGACGGAGCGAGTGCCGACGTTGTTGGAGTTGCGAGATATCCATCCCACAGCGATTGCTGTCATAGTTAGTCTTGAGCGAGTTTCGCAGAAGCATATTGGGAAGGACTACCGTGACAATAAGGATAACTCAACAAAACAGTGACCAAAGCATACGTTCCCCATGCATTCTTAATAATACCTGGCCAAAACCTCAATGCAATGATACACGGTAATGTCCACACAGCCTGCAACATAGCTACCAGGGACCTCTCATTCAACCATTCCGAAAGTCGGGTAAGTAACAACAACGTCCCGATATGAAACACACTCGAAGGGATCGTGAGTAAATTAGTCGTAAACGTACTGAACCCAACAGACCGCAGAGTCAAGGTTAGATACGTGCTGGGTGGTGATTGAGGGATATACGCCAAGAACCCAATAACATAAATTGGCCAGAGATGGTAATCCATCAATGCATTCCATAGCCGTCGGGGTGTAATGGCTTGTCGATTATGCATATCACCCTTTGAAGGGTCATCCCGTAACACGCGGTTTACGACGATGGAGATCTCCCGATCTGTGAACCAGCCGTTGGGACGGAACCAGGCTTTTGTTTGTACGGCGGAGGCGGGCATCATGAAGAATGAGATTAGGCCGACGGTGAGGGTTATGAGGCCCTCGATGAGGAAGAGCCAGCGCCAGCCGGCCCAGCCGTTTACGCCGTCGAGGTGGAAGATGGCGAAGGCGAGAAGGGAGGTTATTATTGATGTTATAGAGAGGGTTGCCCAGAAGAAGCTATCAAATTTGTTAGTGTTGTTGGCAGTCTTTTTTCCCTTGGGAAAGGGGGCCACTTGCCTAAGTCGGATTGGGAGTTCTTTGGAGGTGTAGAAGTACGACAGCCAGAGAACGATATCTGGAATGAATCCTCCCTACACTATATCAGCACTGTCATTCTCAATTTCTGGAAAGAGACGTCACCTCCAAAAGTCCGAGTAATGACCTCGTAGCAAGAAACGCCGCCCTGGTATGTATAGCGCACTGCGAAATAGCAACGACGGACCACAAAGTAATCTGGATCGGGATCCAGCGGTCTGGACCAATCTTTTTGGAGATGAGCTGAGATGGGAGTTCAGCACAGAGAAAGGAAACTCTGAATGTTATGTTGCCCCAGTTATAGTCTATCAGGGAGTTAGTGACGGATTACCGGAATCGGGGGAGATGGCTTACCGTTGGTGTTCAACTTCAGATCCTTTAGAAATGTGCCAGAGACTGCTTGGATGAGGTTGCCTCGATCAACTTGTAGGCCAAAAAACATGACACACTTGATCCAATCAGTTACCCATATACACAAAAAGATAGATGAACTCATACAGCCCACAGACAAATCCTCCAATCCAGTTTTCGAATCAACCGCTTCTCCTCATCCTCCGTCCAGGTCACCGTCGGATCAAACACATGCCGACATTCATACTGCGACTTTTCATACGTCAGACGCCAGTGCTCGGCAATTGCAGGATCCTCGAATGGATTCTTTCGTCTGTTATTGACACTCTCGTCGTCCGACTCGAGAGGACTAGAGACGAAAGTGTCGTATTTGGGATCGGATTTCCCGGCCATTATATCTACTATCACGTCTGGTTCCTGAATATCCAAGAGGGGTGCTATTTCAGATGCAGGTTTCCTCCTTGTCCGTCTTGCCCAAAAGCTCATCTTGTTGACTCGTTTAAATACTCCAAAGCCAAGCAAACCAAGTCCACCTCTCATTAGCAGAGTGTCAAAATTGATATGAATTTATATCATTATCAATGTACATCTCCGCGCAACCACGACAAAATAATAAAAGTGCAATTATATCAGACTTGGCGAAATACATTCATACAGCTCATGCGACCAATAAGTCTTTCTCAGACAGCAGATTGCGTGCTTTTAGGGGTGTTGAGCGAAGAAAATGGCCTGTCTGTATACATTATTGCCGTTGATAGGCATCCAATAGTGATCTTTTAATATGAACAACGTTAAGCATGTTGCCATTGAGAGATGCGATTGCGTTACAGTCACCTGGGTCATGTTAGGGCATAATTAGGGTTAGGGTTGTTTCCCGTCAAATGAGGGTTATGGGTTGGGGTTGGGGTTATTACTCCACATCGCGTCTCGTCGCGTCTTTTGTTCTTCGCGTTCAATTACCCAAGGGCTTCGGCGTTGTCTTAGTAAATACTGCATAGCATCCACCTCGCACATATTGAACGCTCTTTTGTTCAATACACTAGATAGCAATAATGACTACTCCGCACGAAGAAAATCAATACCTCGACCTTATTCGAGACATCTTCGATCACGGAGAGCAACGACCAGATCGGTAAGTGGTGAAAAATAATAGCACAGGAGATTGAACACTAACATAGAACAGGACAGGCACAGGAACATTATCCATCTTCGCACCGCGACCATTCAAATTCAAACTCAACGATAACGGACGGCCAATCTTACCTCTTCTCACCACAAAACGAGTCTTCCTCCGCGCCGTCATCGCCGAACTCCTCTGGTTCATCGAAGGGAACACATCATCAATCGCACTCAATGAAGTCGGGGTCAAGATCTGGGACGGCAACGGCTCTCGCGAGTTTCTAGACAATCTAGGTCTAACTCACCGTGAAGTTGGTGATCTTGGGCCCGTCTACGGTTTTCAATGGCGACACTTTGGCGCAGGTTATATAGATGCAAAAGCGGATTATACGGGACAAGGGGTTGATCAGATTGCGGATATTATACATAAATTGCGCACGAACCCGTATGACCGTCGAATGATTCTTACGGCTTGGAATCCGAAGGATTTGCGTTTGATGGTTCTCCCGCCTTGCCATATGTTTGCTCAGTTTTATGTCTCGTTTCCCGGACAAGGGCTGGCGAAGAATGGGACGACTGAAAATAAACCAAAGGGTCACTTGCATTGTCAATTATATCAACGATCTTGCGATATGGGGCTTGGGGTTCCATTCAACATCGCTAGTTATGCGCTGCTTACGCATATGCTTGCTCATGCTTGTGACCTTGTCCCGGGCAGTCTTACGCATGTCATGGGAGATGCGCACGTTTACCTTGATCACGTCGATGCTCTGAAAGTACAGTTGGAGCGAGAGCCACGACCATTCCCTGAGTTGGAAATCACACATGAAAAGGGTGGAAGTATAGATGGATGGAAAGCGGAGGACTTTGTGGTCAAGGGATACGATCCTCACAAAGCCATTGCAATGAATATGTCTGTTTAGCGTCATCATGTATGGAATATTTTTGTATCTATATCAATGTGTTCATTATAGACCGTTTTCCACATGTAGAAGCACTCCGAAGATCACACTACGAAGGCTAAGCTTCCAGGTGTACTCGCCTACTTGCCGGAAGATCGCGAAATATCAAATCTTCTCAATGCATCATAACGTGATTCGGAAGGAGGATGTATACTCCTCAACCTCTAGAAACGTGCTTTACTATTCGGACGTCGCCGATTCATTGCAATACAAACTCATTCTGATGCTATCTCAATCCTCCAGCTAGCATCTTCATGCATAAAATCTATCATTCAACGCTGGTATGTTGCAATCTGCTCTTTGCCGTGATCAACTCTTCAGACGATACTTGTCTGTCTAGAACCGCAGCTAAGCGGGCATGGCTGGCGCCCACGTTGCATCCGATGATTCTTCTGATTTTAGGGACGTTTGTTGTTCTGTGACTATTGAATAGTACTCGGATAAACAGGATAACTCGGGACGAGATACGCGGCAAATTTAAATAAGCAATTATACATGTAGGCCGATGGCCGGCTTGATTTAGGTAGATACTCGACCAATCGATTCGATATTGCCCATGTACACGGTTTTAAAGCGTGGGGAAGTCAGAGAGATAACTGCATAATCTTAAAAACATTGTCCCAATCATAAACTGTCATTGACGGGAGAAATATATGCGCTGGTGCTAAAATTATAGAATCAAAACGTACATAGGTATGTAGCATCAGGAACCTTGGCAGAGGAACGATGTTTCATTGATCGGGGTAAGTCCACCTTTTGAAGCTATCTGCCGATGATAACAGCCATTCAGAAGCCTGAACAAATCTAAGTTAGTGCAGTTATGTCGTGCTTTAGGTCAATTAGGGCACAAGTTTAAGGACAAGGCTACTATAACACCTTCCTCCAGGCCCCCGGAGTGAGCAAGAGATCACTAATTAATCCCTGACTCTGTCGTTATGACCGTCTAAGTGATGTGCTTTTAGGCCATATTTTGTCTTCAAACCCCCAAGAGATGGTATCAAAAAGTAAAGTTCTCGGCTTTTGAGATCAGTATCATTTAGGCAGGTGAAGAAGCTTAATCAAAAATGATCAGCATCTACTGGTGCCACAAATTAGACGAATTCGAGTCCTTATCCCCGCCAAGAGACACAGGAGTGGTCAGCAAATGCCCGCTGTGGAGAGATAGGAGTATTAGGCTACTGTTAAGCATCATTAGGGCAATCGTGCCAAAGGGCTCATGCGCATGATGGTACTTGTTTTCCAACTCCAAAATAACCGTATCATTGGCCCGGGCATACTGTTAGTAGAGTCAAGGTACCCCTTTTAGGAAGGTCCGTTATGCTCTGTCCCTTGGCGCTTTATTCAGGTACGATTGTATGAGCAATGTCCCATTTCGCTGCATCTTAGTCTTGCGATAGTTGAGCGCTTCTACAGCCACGGTCAGGAACAACGTGAGTGGCGTCCACCCTTGGCCGCGTGTCTAATTGACCGTTGTCATGTGCTACAGACCAAATGAAACCTCTCGGCTCTCTTAGTGAGGGGTGATTGGCGTACGGTCATTGAATCTAATGCGTCTGTGGTGGTTGTACAGTGTACAAAGGTACTGAAGATAGTCCAGGCCCTTCGTTTACAGCGAATTAGATGACCATATCTGCTATCGTTTTGGCGCAATCATCCCTAATGCGTTCGGTAGATACCATCAACATATCAGGAAACGAGCTAGATGCTGAACGATAAACACTAATTATGATTACAAGGGGTATGAGATAATAGACAATCAAGATAACGACTTCGAGAACAATCTTGCTCACTACTATCCAAAGTTTACAGCACACTTAGCGCCCTACATAGGCATTTGCTCGATTATCTACTGTAAAAGACATGATCGAGATACACAGATGTAACCTTTAGACTGGCATCACAAAAACTATATAAAGAGCTTGATATCTCCCCCAAGACTTGTAATCATCCATCGCAATCACAATTCACTTCTCAGTCCTCTACAAGCTCAAGCAGTTCCAGTAGAAAATTTCTGTTTAATCCTCTATCAAGATGAAGTTATCCGCAACTATCATTGCCCTCTTCGCGGCCGGCGCCTTGGCTGCTCCCTCAGGCCACGGTCTTGCTGCCCGTACCGAGGCACGCGCTGCTGGCCGTAGCCGTCTCACTCGTCCTAAGCAACCTGCCACTGGAGCTTTGAACGGTGATCTCTCCACCGAGGCCACAAATGCCACTCATGTCGACTACTCCTCCAACTGGTCCGGAGCTGTCTTGACCTCGCCCCCCGCCGGAGCAACTTTCACCTCTGTGTCTGCCCAGTTCACCGTCCCTACCCCCAAGCCCGTTAACGGCAAGGCTGGATCTTCTTCCGCCTGGGTCGGTATTGATGGTGATACCTACGGCAACGCCATTCTTCAGACTGGTATTGACTTCAGTGTCACTGCCAGCGGTGCCGTTTCCTACGATGCCTGGTACGAGTGGTACCCCGACTACGCCTATGATTTCTCCGGCATCTCCATCAAAGGTGGTGACAAGATCTCCGTCTCTGTTGTTTCTAGCTCTTCAACTTCTGGAACCGCTGTTATTGAGAACCTCACCAATGGCCAAAAAGTAAGCAAGAAGCTTACTGCTCCCAACTCCTCTGCCAAGCTCGGTGGTCAGAACGCCGAATGGATTGTTGAGGACTTTGAGTCTGGTGGCAGCCTCGTCACTCTCGACAACTTTGGCACTGTTACTTTCACCGGGGCATCTGCTGGTTTGTCCAATGGGAAATCTGTTGGTACCACTGGTGCGGACATTATTGACATTGAACAGAATGGCAAGGTCTTGACCTCTGTGTCTATTCCTAGCTCTTCTGAGGTTGTTGTCACCTACGTCTAAACTCCTAGACATTAAAACAATAGCGAATCAAAGCAATTAATCGTTGTTATTATGAGTCAATGAAGAAATATTGTCGATGATTGCCAAAGGGTTCGTGATGAGGAATTGATTTACGAAGGATAGGATGGAATTAGGGCTGCTCGTTTGACTCGTTTATGTACATATCAAGTTGGTAATTGCTAGTCAGACAATTAGATCTACTTCGGTAGCAACGTTTACCAATCTAAATGAGTCAAAGCTTTACTGTTAGTATTCGAATAGTAGACTTCATTCATGCGTACTGCACTTCACCATGTTATACGTTCAGGTAGTGGGTTAGGGTTTAGGGCTCGGTGCTTAGTTCGTGCAGCGAGGTGTTTAGTAAAGAATGATCAGTAAGCGAATATCGAGGAGAAACAGGATTGTGGGAAATATTATATTTTTCTTATTTTGCCTCTTGAGTAGGAGATAGATATATCGTCTCATCCATTGAAAAATAAGATAGGGATTTCACTTTGGGGGGAAATTTGACTGTGATTTATACAAACATTCTACAATCTTCTGTGATAAATAATGCTTCAATGTTCTTAGTAGTAGTTGCATTCTCTCCAGTGACCTTGATTAGTTTTATCAATGACCTTTGTTTTTTCTGGGACAGGATCCCAGGCTCCCAGTCATGCCAAAGGCCCTGCCCAAAATCGAATAATCTACCTATTTATAGTCTGAAAAATATTCAATGAAGTGAAATCTAGCTATAAAAAAGGAGGCCGCTCTATATGTCCACTAATATCAGCTTGGATAACTTCGGTATGGGACTGAAGAGCATCCAATTTGTTCATACTAGAACAGATCAATACCTAGGTATAGTGCCCTTTATCCTTACCTAAGTAAATCGAACTGTCTCCTGGATATATTGACTTGGGCTTTGATAGGCGTTCTGTAAGTTATAGCCAGGTTCTACTACAGTTCAAAATGGATGTTCCTATACCTGTGAATGACAGATATTATTATGAGTTTAGAATTGCTTCTCGTTAAATATTATTCAACGACATACGGGGCAAGGTAATCAACAATCATGCGATGGAGCATGGCTGAAGTGTGTAGCTAGACAAGGCTTTGCCATAAAATTTAAATTGATTGTATCGTAAAGCAGCTGGGCGACCCTAGAAGGTACAGCAAGAATTTAGAGACAAAAACTGGGCGCAGGTATGTAGGTAGGTGATGTGAGCACCCAGGCAGAAATCACCCGAGCGTACACGTACTACTTTAAATCAGAAAGCCATCGGGACCACATCAATATAGCCCTTCCTGTTTCGACTTCAAATCCACCTTTTGTATTTGGTAATCCACGTCGCTGCCATCGATGATCTTCTTGATTCGAGAATATCCAACAGCTCGAGAACGTAGTCCTGACAGTTATACCCTGGAAATTCGTTCTGGACAGATGCGTTTTCCACTAGAGCCGTAATGTTGCTGAGAGTAGAGGTGTCAATGCTACAGAGCTCATGGAGCTCCACCAGTGTCTCTGACTTCGAGCGTTCGACTTCGCTGTCTCGAGTGGATATCAAGTAGACGAACCCATGATTTGGAAGATAACTTTTTGCCCATATGTCGGTTCATCGAAAAATAGACTCCAATGCTTGTAGACTCCGCTGTCGCTGTGGATAGCGACATATAGTTTGGTCGAAGACATGTTGAGAGTACGGGGCGCCTGTTTCTCCCAGAGTTTCGCAAGTGCAAGGGGCCGTGGGTTGGAATGAGGATACGGTATCCAGTAGGTATTTAGAAAGAGATTTTTCTGCTTCAGGGACAGGTAAGGGACTATATTGAACGTGGTTTGGGCAAGGGGTGCTTGATTCAATAATCTTGTACAGATAGTCGATGCAACAACATAACCTCAAGGATTAATGCAGCATCAGTAGACAAGCACTAGCTATGTCAACACGCGTGTAGTTCAGGCTATTCAAGTTTCAAAGATGAATACCACTCATGCAATTATGATTGAGGAGACAGTCAGTCTTAGCATCAGGGCTCAGCAAGGTGTACCATTTTCGAAATTGAAGAATAGGTAATGAAAATGTTCGTCAAGAATACTTAGAGGGTTACAGTACTAGTCCTCCAAAGAACCTGAGTTTAAGGCAGTATATAGAAGAGGCCAATCTTAAAGCTCTCACAAGGCATCTTGCTTCTCGTCTGTAACTTGGTGGCTTCTATATACTTCTAAAATTTCTGAGATTAGTTTCATTACGATGATAGATGAGTCTCAATAGGCCAAGTACACTAGTAATCGATTTGGATATAATCCATGGATATAGCTCTTACTCTACTGCATATTACATCCTTTTCCAATGCCGAAACGTTGTGCAGGAGGGCATACTCTAGGTTTAATTGGCAGAAGCCACTCTTACACTCGGTTCTCCTTCTAAGAGGATCACCAATGCGCTCATACAGAATTCTTGAAGCATAAGCAAGCGCATTAAGCAGAGGGAAACCAGCTATGGTTAAAACTGGTATTCCTGCTTGTTGGGAGGGTTGGCTAGGGCTATGGGAAACACGTGATTGCAGATGTCTTCTATCCAGCTGTTCTGGTATCACAAAGAAATACCTATGCCACCTCCTACAAATGTGGAAAATCGCCGGAACCAAAGTTGGTTATTGTTATGGATAGCGCTTCTTTCCACCATTCTAAAGCGATGTATTCAAAAGCTGGTGTCAAACTTGTATATTTACCCCCATACTCTCCGGATTTGAACCCAATCGAGGAGCTTTCTGCTGAGCTGAAAACCTTCATACGGCGTCATTGGCAATCGTACGAGGATAACTCTGATCAAGGACTTGATAACTTTCTTGAGTGGTGCACTGAAAAGGCGGGTGCAAGGGAGTAAAGTGCAAAAGGACATTTTCGGAATGCAGGTCTAATAATTGAAGAGATATGATGTACTTTTGATTGTTCTGTCACCGTCTGTCATCATAGACATGGATATCTTAGTCATCACTCTGATGGTACTACTGTACTGTATGAAAGCTAGAAACTGATTCTAAAAGGTCTTTTGAACTTGTTTAGTCAGATCTTTCAGTTGGAAGGACGGATGGATGACTTCATTTACATGAGATTCCACAAGAGAAAGATCCATTTAGGAGGAACAAGAATTTGACGCAAGCAAACGGTTAATATCCGGACCAGGGAATAAGAGTGTTTTGTATCTCTTGTCACTAAGGGTCAGAGCATGCTTTTGCGTACGCCTAGTTACGCACAAAACTGTTATTCTCTGAAACTTCAACAAATTAGTTAACTACCTAGGCATATTTGTAATAGAGGTGACTGTGTAATGGCTATCTTCATTCGGATCCATACATTAGTTTAGAAATCTAAATTTGTTGCTCAGCTTGCTAGATGTTCGGAGCCCGAATCGGTTTCCTTTGAATGGACCAACCACCTGGAAGTCTCGGCTCTTGACTGAGTGAAACGATACGAAAATTATAAAATTTGGAACACGAAGAGTTGTGTCTAGACCTTGCATTTGTTATGTGGAAAACGACACGTCAATGCCGCGATGGATGTGTGAGAGCGTATAATTCTACTGAGTCCCTAGTACATTTCTCAGTACTGTTAAATTGCTGATATGCATGCGTACCGGTAACTCCTCAGCTCGTGTAAGTAATTTGTAGGATTGACACTCGTTAGATATTTGTAGTGCGGCCATGCGAGTTTTTGAGTCTGTTGACAGTAGTTTGTAAAAGTACCTCTTAAATCCAAAGTAGCCACACATCGATATGAACAGTAGATATCTATATTAATCATACATCCCCTTTTATTCACAACGCAACATTTCATATCTATGATTGACTATCACTCTGTCTTGAATCAATCTTTAGTCTCGGCCTGAATTCGGCCCCCAAAGTTGCTCGGCTACAGCCTATCCCATGTAACATATGCAAAGCCCAAACGCACCGAGTACGCAAAAAGTGTGTATTATTCCAACGTTGAAATAATGAAACATAATGGTGACACTGCCGTATATTTGGTATTGAAATGCTCAAGAAGCGTATCATAAATAAGCTGAATGTAGATCAAGTTGCCAGTACACTTTAACACACTACCTTTGCTCTCTTGACTCGTGATTCAGTTAATGACATTTACTCTGTGCATTATAGTTTAATTAACTAGTTAACGTAATCCACAAGCGAGTTGGCCACACAAGCGAGTTGGCCACTTTTCCCGAAAACGCGCTCTATTATTGATTTCAAATCTCAATTTCTAACCACATACAAATTATATACAAAAGAATTAACTACTAGTACGATTTGGACATCCAGTTATTTTATGTCCTTCAATACCGCAACCACTGCAGCGGAAATGACGCCGTACAGGTGGATGAGAGACTGGGAGCTCAGGCTCGGCCGGAGCAGTAGAAACAGCTTGAGATGCCTCAATCTGACCTTGTACAAGTGCCTGAGCTTCCTCTCTGGTAATTCCATGATCATGGGATATTTGCTTTTTAGATTTTTGGCGTTTTTGCTTCTCCTTCTCATGTGCAGCCCGTAGATCATGGAGTTCCTTCTGTGCAATTGTAAGCTTATTAATACTCATCTCATAAGCCTTTGATGCCCGTGTAAACACTTCACCAATAGCCTCAGATGAACTTCTTGTATGCCGGCTTATTCTCTTCTTGGTTGTAGTCATTTGGCGCTTAAATTGACGTGCGTTTTGAGGGGTTTGCAAGCAGGATGATTGTGTATCACTTGATCGACTTGGAGGGGGTGTTGGAGTCTTCAATCGAACAGTAAGCTGTTGATAAACTCGATCTGGATTGAATGGTACTAATCCAGTTACTGTAAAGCTATTCCGAACAGTTTGAGCTTTGTATGCCATCGTACGAGCCTTTGGGAATGCAGTAAGAAAGTCGAGTTTATCAATATGGTTGAATCCAAGCCTCATTCGCTGCTCAACAAGCTGTCCATAATGTCGCTTTAAAACAGCAAAACAGCCAACATCAAGAGGCTGTAAAAGATGTGAAGAATGAGGAGGCATACAAACCGGAATAATATTATTCTCAGTGCATGTACGGTCAAATTCAGCAGTTAAATGGCTTCCATGGCCATCAAGAATCAACATCCGATATTTCCCCAATGTACGGCCATCAATAAGAGGGATAAAATGAGTTTTAAGCCATTCTAATCCAATCTTATCTGTCGTCCATCCATTATCGCTAATATTGATTTTCCAGTCGTCTGGAAGATCCTCAAACCAGCCTAGTCGAGTGTATTTCTTTGCCTTAAAAATAATGTACGAAGGCAATGCCCACCCAATCGAATTAACTGCCTCAATTGCAGTTACCCATTCTCGGTCACCAGGCTGTAATAGCTTTGGCCGAGCATATCGATCGCTTCCAGTGATAACCTTTGTAGTCGCACAGAGTCCCATAGCAAAGCCAGTCTCATCAAAATTGTAGATATCTTCTGGCAAGATCCCATACTCTAATATAACCTCTCGTACGCGATCAAAATATTCTTGGATTATTTTTGGATCTTCACATTTGGCGCGTTCATAGTTATATTTCCGTGAGAATTTTGATTCAATCTCTGGGCGACGTTTGACAAGATTGTATACCCAGTTTTCTCCAACATGTTGGTTTCCGCGTTGTGAAAGAAGACAATTAGCCATATCCCGTACAAGAGAGTGTCGAGGAGGTAATCCACGTTTATCTAGATCTAAGATCCATCTAACAAGCGATTCCTCCTCAGATTGAGTTAATTTATGGCCATTGGCGCGTGTTTCAGCTCGATATGCCATGCCATGTAGTCTGTTTTGAAGTGTTGACCGTGAGACATTATAGATCTCTGCTGCTTTTCGTATAGAGTGTATTTTTTCATTTTTTAAATCGTAGATAGCTAACAAGATTCGTCCCTCTTGTTCAACTGAATTTTTTGAATTTTTATTGCGAATTGGCGGCATATTGACGTGTTGAATTGTGTAGAATCAATAGAGAGCGCGTTTTCGGGAAAAGTGGCCAACTTGCTTGTGTGGCCAACTCGCTTGTGGATTACGTTACTAAGTTTTTGGTATTACATAAGTTGGAGCACAGCTGAAGCAAGCTACTAGTATTATACGAATTTCCTTCTAAGGTTAGAATTGGTCAATCACTGCCAATATTCCTCTGCAGGAGAATTAAATCAGCATGACTTATTCCCCTAACTAGCTAGTTAGTCATTCAAAAACAAATAGGACGGGTCTGAGGAATAAGCAATAATTCGATAACAAGCACACTGATTAGTGATCCGGAGAGACTTTGAAGTACCGAGGCTTCTAGCGGCGGATATGGAGAGTTAGGGCTTTTCGTTTTCAAACCGGGATTCACAGCGAGACTCTCGAATCTCATTAATAAACCAGTCTCTTGCCAGGTACAGAAAATGTATGAGCTTAAACCAGGATGAATATGCTGTTATTCAACCTACAAGTATCTTAATCAATATTGGGAGACTTGAACTTGGCCAATTTCATATTTTGAGTAGAGGAGACATCAAAAACACATAACGTAATCCACAAGCGAGCCGCCACCTTTTCCCGAACCCGTACACGATATTGATTTCAAATAATTCAACACGTCAATATGCCACCAATTCGCAATAAAAACCCAAAAGATTTAGTTGAGCAAAAAGGCCGAATCTTATTAGTCATTTCCGATTTGCAGAATGGCAAAATCTCTACAATTGCACAAGCTGCTAGGATTTACAATATCCCTCGTACGACTCTCCAAAATCGACTACATGGCACTCAACAAAGATCTCTCGTACGCACCAACAACCATAAATTGACTCAATTTGAAGAGTAATCACTTGTTAAATGGTCCTTGACTTAGATAGACGTGGATTACCTCCCCGGCACTCTCTCGTACGAGAAATGGCTAATCATCTTCTCTTACAACGCGGCAATCAACAGGTTGGAGAAAATTGGGTATACAATCTTGTCAAACGTCGCCCAGAGATCGAATCAAACTTTTCACGGAAATATAATTATGAACGTGCTAAATGCGAAGATCCAAAGATAATCCAGGAGCATTTTGATCGCGTACGAGAGGTTATATCTGAGTATGGAATCTTACCGGAAGATATCTATAATTTTGATGAGACTGGCTTTGCTATGGGACTCTGTGCAACTGCAAAGGTTATTACCGGAAGCGATCGATATGCTCGGCCAAAGCTTTTACAGCCTGGAAATCGAGAATGGGTGACTGCAATCGAGGCAACTAATTCAACTGGTTGGGCTCTGCCTTCGTACGTTATTTTCAAGGCGAAGCAATATACTCGATTAGGCTGGTTTGAGAATCTTCCAAGCGATTGGAGAATCAATATTAGTGAGAATGGATGGACTACAGATAAGATTGGATTAGAATGGCTTAAAATCCATTTTATTCCTCTTACAAATGGCCGTACAATGGGAAACTATCGAATGTTGATTCTTGACGGCCATGGAAGTCATTTAACTGCTGAATTTGATCGTACATGTACTGAGAATAAGATTATTCCAGTCCGTATGCCTCCTCATTCCTCACATCTTTTACAGCCTCTTGATGTTGGCTGTTTTGCTGTTTTAAAGCGACATTATGGGCAGCTTGTTGAGCAGCGAATGAGGCTTGGATTCAACCATATTGATAAAATCGACTTCCTTACTGCATTCCCAAAGGCTCGTACGATGGCATACAAAGCTCAAACTATCCGAAATAGCTTTGCAGCAACTGGATTAGTGCCATTTAATCCAGATCGAGCTCTTCAACAACTTAATATTCAATTAAAGACACCAACACCTCCTCCAAGTCAATCAAGCAATACACAATCATCCTGCTTACAAACCCCTCAAAATCCACGTCAATTCAAGCGCTAAATGACTACAATTAAGGAGCGAATGAGCCGGCGTACGAGAAGTCCATCTCAGGATACTGATGAAGCAATTATGCGGATATCAAAGGCCTATGAACTGACTGTGAATGATCTTTTACTCGTACGGAAAGAAAACCATGATTTACGAGCTGCGCATGAAAAAGAGAAGGAAAAACGTCAAATATCTAAGAAACAGATATCTACTAAGCAAGTTATTACTAGAGAGGAAGCCCAAGCACTCGTACAAAGCCAGGCTGAGGCATCCCAAGCCGTTACTACTACTCCAGGTGAGCCTGAGCTCCCAGCTTCTCAACCAGTCGTACGCCGCCAATTTCGCTGCAGTGGCTGTGGTGTTGAAGGACATAAAATAACTAGATGTCCTAATCGTACTAGTAATTAATTTTTTGTATATAATTTGTATGTGGGTTAGAAATCGAGATTTGGAATCAATATCGTGTACGGGTTCGGGAAAAGGTGGCGGCTCGCTTGTGATGGCGGCTCGCTTGTGGATTACGTTAACTGGGTGTAATACACCATTTAGGTAATAGTACAAGTAGTGTGGGGCCTGCCATTTCAAAATCTGTCTATCTAGCACTAGAAGTGGAGGAGAATGAGAAGTGGATAGCGGGGTGAATGTCGGCTAGATACCTAAGCTACTTAATTAGATCGCTGTCTTCACAAGTCACTACGAATGTCGGAACGTTGGTTTACTAGAGCGATGACTAAGCGAAGGCGAGCACTACTAAACAATACGTATAAGGAACTAGGTCTATTTTCCGGCACTCTCTAAAACCACTATCTAGGAGTATTGAACCTGTTTTTATATACAAGATTCCATAGAAGTGATATCACCAAAAGTCGACACTTGTGCAAATCGAACTTTCTAGAGATAGGCTGTAAAGTTGATTTGTAATGTTCAATATCGCGTCAGAATGTGATGCCAATTCTCGAAATTTCTTGATACGCAAATCTTGTCCTATTCCCAAATTGGTTTAGCTCATTCTGAGTTCCAACAACGAAGGTAGGTCACGTGTAAGTTGCGACTACAGACTTACCTACTCGGAAGAAGCGATGACGGTCCGTGAGTCAATATTCATCTCCTAAAGCTCAGAGTTTACTCTGACCTGGATCCAGTCTAGCTGCAGCATAGGTAATCTGCAAAACGCTTCATTCAGGTCAAGCAATCAAGCTCTGGGAGTGAGGGCACCCAGACATGCCCTAATTCGGCCAGTTGTATCCGGACTTGCCTAATCTGGAAATTTTGGTGCACAATGTTAGAAGTGTTGAAAAAAGTCTACAGCAATTACTGAGGAGAGCAGGAAATAGGCGATTTATATCCTTGCAGTTCATTTCAGTACTGGAATACATTGCAACCAGGATAAGTTTCTTTTCAGCCATTGTACGTCAAGGATACGAACTAGTAATTGGGGCTGGAACTGATGGCATACAGTAGCTGATATTACCCCGATCCCGGTGGGTTCTGGCTGGTAACGGCCAGTTGAGAGCTACTACACCAACTAGTTCCTCGTTGATACATACTCGTTTTCTCTAATCACATATTTCTTCTTGTTCTATATCAAGAGTTCGAATATGTAGATAACATCAGTCTACATTTGTACAAAAGCATGTGTCGCTCACGCTCGTCCTTGAAGATTGGTAAAACGCAAGGTCTTATTGCAATCCATGGCCACCTGGAAATAACCACTGTTTCAAGGAAATTGAGAGAAATCCATGTTGACTATCATATATGCACTCGTAAGGCCTCGGTGAACTCCCGAGTCGGTGCTCGGATAAACCCATGGTCGTATTGAGTGTTATCGAACATACACCGGAGTTTGTTCTCTAGCGACATCCATGCCAGGAACACATTTTCCGCAGTTGTCCAGGTCCGAACACGAGCCCGGCCCGGCCCGGCCCCTTCTTTCTGTTATCGATTTGCTCCTATCGTAAAAGGAAGCGTGTATAGGTCATTCGGCCGAATTTGTGATACTGTAACGTCCAGCTTATGTAGGAGACGAAGGATCTTTGCCCGGACGGACTCCGGATCTAGAACAGCGAGGGATATGCCGAAGGATCTCAAAGATCCATCCACCGGAGCTAATGCACATGCTCGGCTAGCAACGCCCCCGTCAAAGCATGAGTTGATTGTTTTCGAAGAGGGTCTAGAAGGATGACTGGCTTCAAACTTGACAGAACAAAGCCGGCAGGGATTTTTTCATCACGATATTGATCGCCGGACCCGTCCGAATTCATTCTCAATCTCTCGCGCCTTGTCCATCCTGCCTAGCTGACGATACATCAAGACCAAATTACGTACCATCAAATCCGCCGTCACGGTTCGATTTCCCATTTGGCGACAGCACCAATGCAACACCTGGTTCTGTAAGGTCTCTGACTCTCTGAATCGGCCATCTAGTCTCGCATAGGCAACGGCTAGATAGTACTTTAGCGAGATAGTATCGGTTTCATCGTTTCCAAGAGTCTCTTCGAGTATCTCAATTGCCTGTTCTAGAATAGCAATCGTCTTAGCGTCGGGGACTTTACCATCGCCCTCCGCGGTCATGCGGCCGAGTGCTTCTGCTAGGTGAACAATGCAACGGCGTGTAGTGGAATCTCGAGATCCTAGGTGTACTTTTCCGGCCTCCGCGGCGTCCTGTAGTAGACGTACTGCTTCTACTAACCGGCCTTGAGAGACGTAATCTCTGCCAGTGCTATCCATGACTGCGATTGTATAAGGGTGGCCTGGTCCAAGAGCTGTGGTGCACAAGCGTAATACGGTCTCGTGTAATTTAGCGGCTTGCTCTGCTTGGTTCTGCATAAATAACATATCGGCTACATGGCACATGCGAATGAGGATGTCCATGCCCGGCGAACCGTCGATAATGGGTCCTGAGATATCAGCAGCACCTCTTCTGTGGCTTCTATTGGAACTGTGATTCACAAATGCATCTGACCAGTAGATCCGAGCGACAGCCTCGAGAACACGTTCTTCAAGAGCTAACCCTTCCAATAACCGATTAGGCTGTAACCTTATATCAGTTGCTAGATGGTACAGAACCATCAACGTATCCTGAGCATCTGGTCCGAGCGAACGCTGCCGGGTCTCCAAAACCTCCCGGTCTATGGTTTCAGCATCTTGAGGTCGTCCAATATGACGAAATATATGCGCCAACATCAACTTGATTTTCTGGACTTCAAGGCTATCGTCAACTGGCGTCGGCCTCGTGGTTGGTGAAACCTGATCTGTGGATGCATCTGCGTCTGCCAGCAACTGTAGAAGAATGCTCTCGGCCTCCTTCCATTGGCCTCTTTGTACGAGGGTATCTATCTCCAATTTGCCTGTCACAGGGTCTCGAGACAGGAAGCTCATCCTCGTTAATCGCGGTGGTCGACATTTCAACGAACCTTCCTCTCGCGTGTCTGTTAGTTCTACCCCCAGAACAAATAGAGTCATGCGGTCAAAGTACTTCGAAAATGGGTCGAAGGGATGATCAGTCTGGTGTTGGTGAGAAAGTTGGACGAAATAGAAAAATAAAGGTACGGAGCTAGAGTGTAGGGAAGTGAATCCTTTCAACGGGGACAAAGTGTCATGCTCTGAGTTTCCAATCACGAAAAACCTTTGAGTTCTCTCTCAGCAGGAAGTGTTCAAAATTGTTCTGGCTTAGAAGGGGATTAAGAAGAGTAAAGAGTGGAAAAAGAGTAGTCATATGTGACTATTCCTCTGCTTCATGGAATCATGTCTCACGGAGAGTTCTCCGAGAATAAGGCCTTCATCGTTCGATGCATCACCGCTAAGGATCTCACCGCATCCCATCGCTTTCTCGCTTGATGCAAGGGAGAAGGTGGGTAGGGTGCAAATGCACGTACGTAGTTAGAGGGTAGTTAAGCAACAAAATAAATGACTTGGAATCACCTGATAGGATTGAGTAACTGGTCGGCTAAGCATTAAGTTCCGGGGCCCAAGTGTAGTGATTTTGTTTCCTCTCGTATCTATATGGCTCATACCTCGCAATACTTACCGTATGTGAGTAAATCTCGTTATGATTAACCCAGCTGTTAGACTACTGGTCAGATTAGGTACCGAGCATAACGCCGGGCACTTTCACCAACAAGTACCGAAATTACCATGCCAATCTGGCCTGTATTACAGTCAAAGTTAGGTGCTAACTATATACCCCGGGGGCAACAATGCACACACACGTATATCCTATTCTGGCACAATGGATCATCCCATTGCATTAGGGATGGCAGATCGGGTCGAAACGGATCTGGTGCCTTTGCCCGAAGGGCTTACTACTGCGTCTTACTAACTCCTTAGTGTGGCTTTGATCATGCAGATGTGTGCAAACGTATCTTTGCTAATCATCAGACCAGATTTCTTCAAGCCTTAAAAACTTGCATGCCAGCTATCTATGTATGTCCTGTCTACATTCGCAGGGATGGATCGCTTGTTGTTGTTATTCATAACTGCCGCCCTTACCCTTCCCATTCCAGCACCTTGGGCAGTGTAGTGTGCAGATTGACTTACCTCCATACATACCTAGGAAAATACAGTTAAATGCAAGGACCAAATTCGCCGACGTGATCCTAACCTCCGGAAAACTTCTTCCTAGTCCGATAGACTGAGATCATGCGAACCAACAATCAACTGACCCAACAGCCAAGCCATCCACTTATCTATCAAGCTAACTCTTCGTATAGAAGTCAAAGCGAATAGGAAATATCGGCAACCAAGAGATGCTAGCTAGTCTTCAACTTAGCATAACCCGTAAAAGGGATCATTCTGCACAACTCCACAAACGATTGGGTATGACAATGCCTAGTTTACTCATGCAGCTACGTTTACCCAAGTACGAACGTGTGTGTCTAGGCGTTTCAGAGTGAGTGAGAGTAAGGCTTAGTTAGCTTGCAGAGCGACAGGATGTATGTACGTACGGGGCGTACAGTATGTGATGGGACGTTGTACGTATGTATGTATCCGTCTGAGCCCTCGTATGTATGAAACGGATTTGAATTCCAACCATGCAAACTCATGATGCCGAGTCAGCATCGCTAACTGCATGGACTTTGCCCAGGTGGTCTATAGGTGAATATGATTTCTGGCGGCTTCATCCTCGAAATCAGGAGGCCACATCAATTACAAGGAATCATTCCCATTATGAAAGCACTTTCAATGTATGCCAGAGAAATACAGCACCTGAGCAGTACGTACCATGACGAGGTAGGAATCATACAACTGAAATACAATAACACACCTAATTTTAGCATCGTATTTTTCATGCACAATTTTGTCCCCCAAAACGAAAGATATGGAGGGCTGCAGCTGCTAGCAAGCAACCATGGATAACGTAACACTAACTCTGTAGATCAAAGTTTGTGGTTCCTCGTGGCCGCCATCTGCTTTCAGCTTTTCTAGACGTTTTCTGTGCATTGTATCTTTTGAGCATTACATGTGTAATAAACAGTATTCAAATGGGCTTCAACGAATTTTGAAAACTGATATGTACGTACTGTACATATTCATCTTTCTTGTAAGATATTTAATACTCAATCAGCGGTAAGTGAAACAACAATAAGATCATCGTGGCAAGTTGGTTGGGATCTGTACCAACTCCCAACTGAATCGATTTCTCGTTCTCCAATAAGAAAGAACCTGCTTCGCCCACGCTAACGCCAAACGCCGTTCAGCCCAGAAACCAAATATACATTCACCCATGTCAATGCAGATAATAGCTGAAAGAAACGTTCAACCAGGGATAATTATAGCAACAGCATACCCACACACTTTGGGAATTACCGGCTGACATAGCCATGTACAACATTGTCGGCTGATGCCGTCACGGTAAGTTTAATGACCACCCGCCATTTGCACGCATTGCCCGACGTGCTGCCAAGTCCCGAGCGACCTCTTCTTGAGTCAAGCCATCCGGCCCTCCCCAGTTAGCACTACTTGTACGCTCGCGGAATTTCTTAATCTTCCTGTCGTTTTTGAATACATCTTCCAGCTCAAATTCAGGTATAGGCCCAAAAATCCTATCCGCTTGCCATGACTCCTGTTGGCTCAGTAGCTGTAATAGCGTATCGCCCTGCGTCCAGTTCGCTACCGGCATAATGTCCGCATCAGAGTCTTCCTCTTCGCTATCAGTCGGCGGTTCGGGAAGATGGATACTTTCGCTTGGTGGGTATTGCGGGGATGGTTTTGCAGGTACACGTTGAGCGCTAGGACCAGGCTTAGGGGTCTTATGACTGGGTGTCTTGTGTGCAGTGCCCAACTGTGCAGCCTGGTTTGATGCGAATGGAATCTTTCCACTAGTGTACTGCGCCATGTCCATCGATGCTGCATGCTTCGGTGGCTGGCCAGTTAGTGGCACGGGCCCAGTCTTATACATTGCACCTGTGTGATGATGCGCTGCAGGTGGAGGAGCCTGTGGATAGGCATGTGCCAAAAGCGAGAGCTTCCCATTTTCCTAGTCACTGTCAGTCATGCGGGAACGTCCCCGCATTTCCTGTACAATTAAGTGCGATTTATACAGTATTCATACCTTTCGTATAGGGTTCTGCTTCAATGAAGGAGCTTGATTATACTGTTGTTGGTTGTGATCATCCTCGGTCTTTCTCCTCTTTGGTTCGACTGGCTGGCTTTTAGCTTGTGACACAGATACCTGAGACCGATGCTGGGGTTCCTCATCCAGCGGTCTCTTTGCTGGCTTTGCCGGATTCGTTGGGGGCTGATTAATAGATCGACCTAGAGTCTGCATGGACGAGCCCAACCGCGAAGGTGGTCGTGCCGGTCCCATGTCAGTTCTGTGGGTGGCCTTTTCTTGCTGGAGTGTGGATCCCTGTGCAATAAATCATTAATTGTTTAGTTCTGCGTAGCTGTCTTTAGAGACTTACCAAGTCATTTGCTGGTTTTGGCGGCTGGCTTCCTTGTCTCAAGCGTGTGTTTTCAGGTCTACGCTGCGCTGCTTTCTTGTTCTCCTCTGCAACAGAGCGCTCGCGTTCCTGGCGTCGTGCTTCTTCTTGTTGCTGCTTCAGTAAGGCTGCCCCTTTCTTTTGCTCTTCCTTCCGTAACATCGTGTCCCGGTCCTCCTAAAACAAACAAATTTAGTAAAACGAATGAGATTTTTGACTTCACCACAATTCATACCTGTTTTTTGGCTTCTGCTGCTGCTACCGCTTGTGCCCGACGCTGGGACTGGGTGGAGACCGAGCTCTTAAAACTTGCGTTTGACGATGCCGCATGTAAGGAAGAGTTACTAGGTTTCTTTGTAGCAGGGACTGGTGCCGGCAACGTGCTAGACTCCTGGTTATAAGAAGCCGCAGAATGTATGGGCATGCGAGTAATCGTGCTGCCAACACGAATAGACATAGGTTGAGGTTTCGGCTTCTGGGCCACTTCTCTTGTGGGTTTGACTGGCCTCGCTCTTGCTGACTGAGATTGGCCATGGTTCGTTGTAGGTGGAAGAGGAAATTTGGGTTCTGAATCGGCTTCACCTCCTGGGTCTTTCCGTGAATGAGGCTGGGGCGGCTGAGCTGCCTTTGCATTGGCCCGGGTCGATGGTACGGGAATGTCACGTTCTTTAGACTCTGTTTTCTGGGCTCGCTCTAATTTGGCACCGGGTTCGGCGACTTTTACCGCTGGACGAGTCTGGTCTCCTCTCTCGAAAGGATCTTCTAACTGAATTGGTTTCGTGGTCAACTTGCTCTTCGAATCATTGAAAGTATGGACCCGTGCAGGTAACCTTTCGGGACTAGGGGAAGGCCGCTCGGGACTAGTTTTCACCTGCTGAGAATTTACGTGTGGACGAGAAGCGCTTGGAGATGACAACGTCTCCAACTTGGCCGCCGCCGAAAGACTAGCACTGCTCGAAAAGAGACTCTTCGCGGATTGAATGATTGAATGAAGTCGCGACTTCGGTGTGCCATCAATTCGCCTTGGAGATGTAAGTGGTGTGGTAGATTCAGCCCCTGTGTCGGGTACTGACTCCATCCGACGGGATGAAGGAGGCGTAGAGGCAGATGCAGGTCTATGCTGATCAAAGTTAGAAAAGATCAAGCGTTTAGACGTGGGCGAGCGATTATCAGATAAATCGTGGAAAGTCTCCGTGCGCGTGATTTTGCCCTTTTCCAATTTTCCATTCGTCTCATTGCCCGATACCAGTTCCATAACATCTGCAGTTTGACTCTTCGGCATTGCAGGCTTCTGCGGAGAGCCCAGAGGCTTAATCCAATCTTCTTGGGCAGTTGCAGCTGAGGTTGGATTGCGCTCCGTGTCCACACTGTTATTCTTGATACCCGGTAACTCGGGGTAACTAGCCTGAGGTATTGCTGCTGTGTTGGGCAAAGGTGCAATAGATTTTGTCGCTCTTGGAGCCTGGGTTTTACCGAGCATGCTGATCTTATCATGAAGACGCTGGGTATTCAACTTCGTATGTAGCATAGATGTATCGTATGCTTGCTCAGTCTCGCTCTGCTGCAACTGTTTTCCTTTAGCATTATCCTGATACAAATCGTCCTTGCCCGTAGACGCGTTGTTAAGGGCTGGTTTCGGTCCTTCCATATGGCCGGTGAAATAGCTCTGGCGTCCCAGAGCCGCGGGCTTGATAGTCTCAACATGGCTTGTACGAGAAAGTCGTGCACCCATACTTTTCTTTCCCACTACTGGATCGCGCGGAGGTAGTGATGCAAAGCTCAAGCTGCTCTTACTCTTTTTTCTCGGTGGAGGTTGAGCTGGTGTTGATCCATCAGAGGGAGAACCGATGTCGTCGAAATTGTCTTCGATCAACATGTCGCCATCTTTGTCAAGAATGTCATCTTTAACTGGAGCTACTGCCTGGTGCTCATTGGGTTTCTCCGGAGAGGCTGATGCCATACGAACGGATTTGACGAGTGGACGTGGTGTATCTTCATCAGCTTTGTCCTGTCTATCCTCTTCCGTATCCATGGGCTCACCACGGGAAACAATATTTTCTTGAGCGGAGACAAAAGAACCCTCAGTTGTACGTCTATCCACGGATAGACTTTTTCTGGTGTTCATATCAGCGTCGAGGGGCGGCATCGATGGTGCAGCTTGTAAGTGGGTATCGGACAACGGCTGAGTACTGGGTAGTACAAGCTCATCGTCATCGTCGCCCAAGCCATGATAGCCCGAGTCAGTATTGTATGTCGAAAATGAATTAAGAGCTTTATTTGGCGGTAGGTCTCTGACAGGCTGTTTTCCTTTAACATCGGTGGTGGTGAGTTCCGGATAGGAAATCGGCTCTGGATAAGAGATTGATTTTTCAGAAGCAGTGCCGAATGGGTCCTCAGCTGTTTCGCTTGGATCCTCAGGTTTCTTTTCCTGGGGTTTATCGTGAACAGGCTCGCCCGGTGGTACTAATTCAGCTGCTAGGGCAGCTTCCACTCGCGGAGCCTCTGGCTTTGAGGGCGATTTTACAAATTTAGAGGGCAATTTGAGGTTTTGGTTCGCGGTCGAGAAAATATTGCTGAGTGGCTATTTCCAGGTTAGAACATAATGTATTAGAGCGAAGCTTGGGGACGTACCACTCGCGCTTCATCTGGATTGCGCTTGCGGGCAGTATACGGAGTTTTGCCACGTAATTTTCCAGGTGTCTTGAATAACTCGGTCATATTACTGTAATTTGCCATTAGTACAAAGCACGATATAGCGCTGGAGTATACGGCCACGTACAATTGATTGCTCGAGAAGATCTCAGCCATATGCTCATTCAGCCAGTCCATCTCGTGACGAACTGGAAACTCGACTTCTTCCATTTCCTGCTCCAGTAAACGCATAACATTCTCCTTCTCTGCCGCAATCCAGGCGGCAGAGCCAATTGTTTTTGTCCCGCTGGCGGCCATGACTGCGTAATAACGATGAGGTGGGCTGAGTGAGGAGTCGACTACAAGTCACGTCAATATAATCGCGCAAGACGGGAGATTCGAATAGTGGCGAGGAATTTCAATTAGAGTCAACAGTCATACTGAAGTACATTTGCGAGCGATACATGGCGCGAAGCTGACTGTGGTGGCGGTGTTGTCGTTGTCGAAGTAGTTGAGGTCGCGGTCGTGCTAGATTCAAAACATCCCAGCCGGGAAGGGACGACGCGCCAACACGCTTGGTCACGTGATTTTGGTCAATTCTCAGGCATCAAGGCACAACTCTAGCTTAGCTTAGCTCTCTGAAACTTGCTACTGCATCAACGAATAATACGACACGTAATTTCACGATATGCTAGAATCTAGACTGTCGGATTATAGCAGTTTTACAGCAAGCAAACTTAGGTTGCTACTCTACTGACAACCTCCATGAGAATCATGAAGTTAAACTACTCGATCACATGCAAAAGGTGATGATGTTGCGAATATGTTCTGCTCGGTCATAGTTGTGTCGCGTGATAAAATACTTAGTTAATCTTCAGCTATTTTGGCCAATTAACTGTATTGTTCTGGGTAAATGCCAGGTAGTCAAAAGTCCGCAATGAAATTGGCTGGAGCAATGCCTTGATGCCTTATTGATAAGGCCGTAACTAGTGCGTCTCGGCTCGACGGTTCCAGGCAAAAAAAATAAATGATTGCATCGATTGCATCACTAGAAATCACACCTTGCTTTCTTTTCATCTCTCACAACTCCCTGTCGACGCATATTCTCTCATTCATCAACTTTCAATCTTCTCATCTCTAATCGAACTTCGCCAGTCCAGGGTATTTACAGTTTTCTCACCTGCTTCAGTTTTCTGGTCGGCCCCCACGGCTTATTATTGCGTTCCTACACCCCTTTATCACCTCAGACCACATCGGACATCGCCCAACGCCAATTATCGGTCAAGAATGGCTTCTTCCGGCGACGTCAAGTATCCTGCTGTCAACGGACCTGGTAAGGTATGTTAAATTCATTTTCTCCTCTGCATTGACGTGTCTATCAGCCAGAATGCTCATCGTTCGGTATGACGTACAGTGATGCTTTTCTCGCCATTCTCTTTTGCCGTTTGTTTTGATTCCACTGCACGACGATAGTTGCAATTCAGGCGAGGAGCTGCAACCAAAACATATATTCCGACGATTTCGCTCAACGGACAGAAACAAAATATTAAACAATAAATACTAATACTTACAATAGCCTCTGTCGCAGACAGTGTCGCAGCCGAAGCTTCCAAGACAGGCGCCGAGCTTCGCGGACTCAAGGACGCCAAAGTCACACCTTCCACCACAGCCAAAAATGGTCAACAATTGACTCGTACGTATTCCAGGAGTGTACTGCTACCAAAACAAGAAAAATGGCTGACTTTCAAAAGACTACCATTCTCTTGTGTACAGCCTTTTGAGCGTGAGTGGCCCCGACCTTGATTGCAGTACAGTCCGGCTAATAATTGAATAGTGGGAACGTCCCCGAGCTACCGCCATTTCTTTCGCCAGCGTCGTCTTCTTCATTCTTGCTGCTCGATTTTTGCCCCTTCTTCGATGGGTGTTCAAGTTCTTGTACATTTCACTCGGAGGTGAGTTTTTCAATTTAATAGGCAGTTCGTGATTCAGGTTCTGTTACTAACATGAGATTTCGTCCAGTAACCGCCGCCGCTGAGGGAGCTGGCAGACTTGTTCTCAATCAAGGCTTGACAAGCTCTTTCCGTCCTCGCAAATACTACACCCTGCCAAAGGAAACCGTTGAGGGGATCTTGGAAGATTTGGAGCAACTCGCTGATTTCTTCCTGATTGAATTCCAGCGCATTCTCTTCGCAGAGAATGTTTTGCACACTTCTGCTGTAAGCGTTTTCCTCGAAATTTGGAGATGAATAGAATAGACGGACTAACATATGGCATATTACAGGCCTTCGTTGCTGCCTTCCTATCCTACTGGCTCATCAAGATTGTCCCTGTTTGGGGCCTTGCCTTGCTCGGAACAAGTATCGCTTACCTCGGTCCCTTGTTCTATATTAGCAACCGCGAAATCATCGATGAGCAAGTTGCTCAGATTCAACAGCTTATTAATGCCCAGGCCAACCATGCCAAGGAGCTTGCCAACCAACAGACTGCTCGTGCTACCGGATTAATGAAGCAGTATGCCAATGACTACAGCTCCAAGGCCCACGAGTACATCGGCAACCGTCGCTCTGCGTCTCCAGAGGTCGCCAAGGCCCCAGTTTCAGCTCCAGCTCCAGTTGTCAAGACTGAGCCAGTCAGTCCTACGAAGTTTGAGACCACTGACTTCCCCGAAGCTCCTAAGACTGAACCCTTGGTGGACGCCCCAGAGCCTGAGCCTGCTGCATCCACCGAGAACAAGCAGGAGCCATTATTGGCTCTGTAAGACGACTTCATGTCCTACGACCAATGAGGCTTAGTTTATCCTTTACCTTGCTCTTGACTGCAAAGGGCAAAGGTCTTTCTAATCCGAATAAATAACGGATTTCTTTGGATTCGAAAAGTTCTCTCGTGTCAAAATATTTCGATATTCACGTGAACTATGAACAAGCGGACCCGAAGCCTTGACCTTGTTACTGTTCTTTTCCTGTATGTATCCACGTTTTCGACGATGATTACGACTATGCTGCCAAAGATTGTGTAAAGGAACAAGTTTGTGGGGAAGGTGATGTCGATAAAGTGGTTTGTGTGACGACTATAATTCTTTTCTTACGTGGTTTCGGTGCTTGTGCGATTTCTTCTATTTCTATTTTCCAAGCAGAGCAGGGATCGATTCCAGGTCGATGGGATCTTTCCCTGCGCTTTTGTGCATTCATACAGTGTACCGATTTGTTAATCGACATGTTCATTCTGCAAGTGTGTATGTTTTAAGGATACATTGGTTATACTTTTCAATCAGTCGCAACAGTTTGTCTAAAGCATCAATATCTTACATATTTTCAAGTTATGTATCATGAAGCCAAAGTCACATTTGTATCAATGATTCTTCCAAGTGTCATTAGGTACATACATACAAAAGAAAATAAAACGAATGAAAGTCCAAAAGAATTTTCCAACTCCTAACTCTTCCCATCTTTCTGTTCCCTTGCAACATGAGAGACTCTTTCGATTCTAGTACTACATCGGGGGAGATATCAAAAACTCGCCCTGCGTAATCTCTTAGCCATCCGCCCAAGTAATTCCGACTTGGAGTTGACAGCAAGACTAAACCGTTCCAACTTCCTTTTCGCACCATACTTTTGTTGTCGTTTCAGGTGATTCTGCTGCCGGTAGTGATGATGATGGCGATGGACGCTGCGTTTTCTCCTTCTTCGCGCAAGTTTCAGGGATACTTTTCTCTCACGTCCGTCTTGTTCTTCGACTGCTGGATTTGTTGGGTTTGAAAGATTGTTCTTTCCGTCTGATGATTCGTCATCATCTTCGCTTAGGGTACTTGATGCACTGCGAAGAGCCAGAAGTGTTTCAGCAGCGGTCAGGTCGTCACCCCGAGTGTTATCATGCTTCCTCTTCGTCTTTGGGTGTTTGATCGATGTTGGCGATGATGAGGACGACAGTGGTGCTGTCGGCGGGGGGGAAAAGGGGGATATCTGTCTGCGTTGCTCCTGTTTGTTGCGTAAGGAGGAATTGTATCGTGGAGATGTGCGAGATGATTGCCTCGTGCCGAGGGTTCCTCTTGTCAGTCTTGATGGCCTTGTTGCTCCGTTCCGGCTTCTGAGATCTCTCACACGCTGTCTTATCCGCTGCTCGGCCCTGCGCCGTGATTGACTAGTCTTCCGGTCATCCTCACTACTCGAAAGGTATGATGCCGAACTATCAATGTCCGACTCAGATACAGCATCTGAACCCAAGTCGAAGTCGGAATCAGAATGGATCGATGATGCGTCGTCGACGTCCAAGTTCAGTTCATCAGTGACATTACCATGATCGTCGCCACTATCAACTCCATTCTCAACACAAAGTTTTCGTAACGAGACAGGTAATCTTGCAATGTTGATGAGAGGTTTCTGCGCTCTTTTCACGTCATGTTCGTAAGTTTCATTCAATAATCGCCGTTTGAGAGGATTGGAGCAGAGATACTCAAAGCTCTCGACACCCAACGCTTCCTTGATTGATGGAAGCGTGTCTGGTGTCGGTAATTTGGATTGAGCAGAATGACAGTGAATACGAGAGTCTCTGCAATCCGATGGGACAGCAGTCCTTGATAGGTTGATGGGTGTGAATGCGTTGTTGCTGCTTTCGTCTACTCGCCCAGTAGCCCCGAAAATGCCGTATCCCTCCGTACTGTGGGCAGTCCAGACAGCGGCAGGTCCCCTCGACATATCCTCAGGCGACATCAACCGATTCTGAGCATGCATAAGCCTCTTCGACTCAAACTCTAACTGGCAATATTTTCTGGAAAGCTCAGTCGCTCTCTTGATGACCTCCGGGTCAATAGTCATCTTGCCAAATAACCGGTCGGGTGGCTGTAGACATTGAGATGGGAAATCGGCGCCGAAGACAGGTGTTAATGCGTAGCGGATACTGTAGCAAAAGGTTGCTGCGACTGCTTTGGCTGTTTCGAAGGGCATCCAGTATCCTTGTTTGTCAAGTCAGATTGGGTAGTTCTTGACGAGTATGAAGGAATGGTATTCACTCACCTTGTGCAGCTAATGCGCCTCCTGTGATACTGTGACAGATATCTCGAAGGCCCTCGTTGGCATTCAACATTTTCGCCGGTGTGGTCTACCATCTCTGTCAGCATTCTCGTCCAAAGTCCTAAAGCGTCCGTAGGTAAGATGAACATACCTTCGGATAATCAAGGCACTTGAACAAATGAGTCGTTCGAACAAGTCCAATATTGTAATCCCACATTATTGTCCAAATCTTCTCATCTCCAGGTAGCTTGAACGTATATTGGAACACTGCAACAACAATTCCATTAGTCTAACAATCCCACACAGAAACCGGTACAATAGGGACATACCCTCAAAACTCTCTCTCCCCGTCTTCTCCATCAAACTCTTCTTCTCACTACTGTACGGAATATGTCTCGGATAGTCGGCTATCTCTTCCACCTTGGGGAAAATGTTGAATTTCGCATGCTCTTCCGCCAACCCTTCGGATTGATCTTCACAAGGTGGATAGCGGACTTCGCCTCTAACGTCTCCCGGGATGAAGACGGGGGCATCTTTTGCTACCCTTGGCTTTTTGTTGGGTTGGTTCTGTTGACAGAAGTTGTTGCTGCTGCTCCTTTGATGGTCTGAGAAGGATGAAAGAATGGGATGGAAATATGAGTCTTCATAGTGATGTTTTGACCCGGTTCGGCCGTCTGGGAATGGTAGGGGGTTCAGGAGTGATTCGATGGAGGCCATTTGAGATGCTCGTGTTCTCCTTCAGGTTCAAAACAAGAGAAATGGAGGTATACCTTGATTTGGAAAGGGAAGAAGAGGTAGATGTCTGGGCGCGGTCTGTTCGAGATTCTGATTTCAGGTAGAGAACAAGAATCTTCCTTTTCCAGTGTGATCACACGAGGGTGGTGGAGGACCTTTTATACAGAGTCAGCTTTCTTGATCAAATCAAGCATGTTGAAGACGTGGATGAATTCACAAAAGGTCTTTTTTCCTGGATCGCCCAATTTTTATAAAGAAAATATGCGAGTGATATAGCGGATATGGCATACATAAAAGTCGAAACAAAACAACAACGGAAAACGCAGATATGGACGTATGTAGTAGTAGTATATCAAAAGAGAAAGCAGGTAATGGACAACAAGGACATAGAATGTATGCATACAATACCCAAAGTTCCTTTCAAACATATGAGTTGATGACGAATGATCTAGATAGATAAGATAGTATGGATCTCTTCTTCAAACATTGGGTCCTTCTAGACGGTGGTCCTTCCAGCTGGAGGAGCTGTCATATTTCTGTTTGTCCTTCTGAGCCTCAAAGAAAACGAGTGGGTGGATTCTAATACAAAGCTTGGCTGAAGAACATCTTGAAACGGAGACGTTATATTCTAAGGAATCAAATAGTAAGAGGTACAAAAAGGATTGTACTTCCGGCAAGGGTAGCGTGATAGAAAAACGGGCTCCTTTCCTTATGGACGGTCTGTCGTTTCTCCTTGGAGGCAATGGTGGTAACAAGACAATCTCCCATTCCTGCAGAGTGCCTCGACACCAACGGCCATCCTAGTGTACCTAGACATACACACGAGACAAGGTAGGCAGGGCTAGGTAGGGGAACCGTTCAGTAACGTCCCACACTTGTTCCAGTTATTGGGAGCAGCGAGCTTGGATCCACAAGCGAAACCCAGCCGGAGGGTACAGTAGGGTAAAGTAAAGCAAAAGGAAGAAGCTATGACTTGCCTCGCTTGCGCCCTCCCCCCCCCCCCCAAGAAGCCCTCGACCTACTTCGCAGGGAACCGGGGTGGAGAGAGAGACGAATGAAATCAACCTATGGATTTGCCATTGGCCCATGACGCTGCATATAATGCCTGTACAAAAGTGTACGTCCACGGGTCTTTTTTTTTGGGCTAAAAAATTCGAGGGTTTGTGTTTCCTCAAGACCAAAGAGGGAGAGGTGACCCGATAAACCGGATAGAGGCAAAAGAAAAGAAAGCATGGATGTCTATGTCCACAAGTCCCGTTTCCCTGCATGGAAACGAATACCCTCGGGCCATTTACCTTTTCCATATAAACGGGGAACAAGGTACTTGGTTTGTTCGTGTACTCATCCATCAGTTCTATCTTCTTCTCCTTCTCAACCATATGGGAATCATACCCTTTGGGGGGATTGATCCGAGACCATGTGACAGTCAATTCATCCGTGGATAGCAATCTTCTTGTTGTTGTCTTCATCTTTCGGGTCGTAGCTTTGTTGTCGTCGTAGCTACCTTGCGTTGCATGCAGAAGTGAATCTGGGGTACACAGAGTAGTGCACAGCGTCGTAGCAGGTAATTTAGGGTAGCCTCGTATCAACTCAACACTCGTTTCCAATTGGAACATGGATCTCACCGAATCTCCCTCTTCCTCGACGCGTTCTGGTTTCTTTTCTTGGGTCTTTTTTGACGCTAACCAAAACCACAAATTGAAATTCCGATCCAAATGTTTTGCTTATATATGTATCCATCATCAGATCCTTTTGGGACTACAGAGAAGAGACCAAAAAACCAGATCCCACAGCCTGGACCAAGAAGGGAAAAAAGAAGTTTATGAGGCACAACAAGTGGACGTAATGCAACTATCAAGCCGGCAAGCTGCAGGAAGTTATTGATGGAGCCCTTTCAGTTTCGTCTAGGGTCCATCCCCAAAAAACCCCTTGGAACCAGATCGGAACGATTTAACTAGCATATTGGTCCGGATGTAAACATCCCAGAAAGGAAGATGGACAAAAAATAGAGAGAGAGAAGCATGTCATATCATGTGATATCCACCAGGAAAAATTGTGGGGAGGGTGAGCAGCAAGAGAACGAAAAAAAAAAAGAGAAAAAAAACGGTCACCCAACAACCGGCGACAGCTTCCCAAAAGCTCTATTCCCTCCGTTTACCTAAGCCCTAACCGCGCAAAGTACTGTGACACAAACCGATGAGTTACCCAACTATTGGGGCCTGGGCATGGTCTGACCACTTGGTGTCAGATTGTCAATGCTCTCTTTTTCTTGCCCTTCAAAATGTCTCATCTCTTTCTTTCGTCCTGGCGCATCTAGCCGTCAACCACCAAAAAAGCAACGTGGTAACCCGGAAAGACGAAGTTTGGTGCAACTCAAGAAATGAATTCTTCCGAGCTTCTTTTGCTTCTCTTTTGAGGCAGACATTCTGGAAGACTGAAGAAGCAAAGGGGCGAAGATGAAAAGAAGAAAGATAGAAAGAGAGAGGTTGTTTGATTCGCTTGCTTGGTTGTACTATATCCGCCAGATCCCAGGATGGCGGTCTTTACTATTCTCATCATGCCACTGACCGTATCACTCCTTATCCCGTCACCAGGTGAGGAATCACCTCGGTAGAACCTTGGAGTTCCTAGTACCTGGTCAGTACTTCAGGTAATACCATACTGCCTCACATGATAAGCCATCCAGATTTGTCACTGGCGTACCGCTGTGGTACCTTCTACAGACCTCTAGATAGTAGAAATCAAGGTATTTGATTGATCATGTTCCAATGGTGGCCCTTGTGTACCTCTTAATTTAGACGTGTGTATCATTTACTGGTGGTGTAGCGCAAGTTACTCGAATCTCATGATATATAGTCTTGACTATCCATAAACAATCCAAGAGAATCGTCGTACGAGAAGCCATGTTACTGCAAGAAAAACAAATACTATTGTAACTTTGCTCACCGATCCCTATCCGCGCCCTCAGTTCCTTGTAAAAGAATGGGGGTATGCCCCTGTCATTAAAGAAGACCGTTTTCTCCACCCTAGATACATATGAGAATAATGCGAACTGAAAAGCGAGTAACGAATGCTACGGAAATAAATACAGAGTCAGGTCACTTGCATTTATCACTCGGAATCATCATCGTCATCAAAAGCATCCGCCGAATCCTCATCGGCAGGGTCATCCATCTCACTATCATCGTCGATCACATACTTCTTAGTCTTGGTAGTAGCAGCTCGGCGTGATGGACGAGCCTTGACTGGTTCGTCGTCCAAATCAGCTCCGCCATCGGAATCAAGGATATCATTTGCCATGGCGTCGATATCATCATCAGATAGGTCTTCCACAACTTTCTTCTTGCCCCTTCCCTTAGCAGCGGGTTGGGCCTTCTTAGTAGCAGGAACAGCAGCAGGATCCTTCTTAGGGCCTCCGCGAGACTTCACTCCCGTAGTGGTTGCAGCTGGCTTGGGCTTCGCTGCGGGCTTTGCTTTCGCGGCTGGTTTAGGAGACTCATCAGCATCGTCATCATCTATCACTTTCTCCTTTTGTTTGACAAGGAGTGAGCGACGAGGTGACTGCTGTGGGACAAGCTTGCTGTAATCCGTCTCATCAGGATCGAATTCGCTGCTGATCTTAGAAGCCCTGGCACCAGACTTCTTCAGAGCTGCACTCGTTCCAGGTTTAGAAAACTCTGAGATCATAGCTTTTCCGTTGGAATCTCCAATTCCTTTCACCATTCTGCTCACGTCATCCAAGAGGTCATCTCCAAATTCGCTTTCTGAATCGCTCGACACCGTGTATTTAACCGGTTTCTTGGCTGTGGGACGACCCTTTGTTTCCTTTGCTGCTGCTGATTTTGCGGCGGGCTTTGAAGTAGGTTTGGATGCAGTCTTTGCAGCTGTCACCTCAATCAAATCATCATCATCGTCGTCGTTTTCCCCCTCTTTCGGAGGCGCTGGAGGCTTTGAAGCTGCGCGGCTCTTCTTGGGAATGATTTCAATGTCAGAATCATCGTCATCTTCTTCTTCTTCCTTCGGTGCAGCTTTAGGTTTTGCGGCTGCACGGCTCTTCTTAGGAAGAACTTCTGCTTCAAAGTCATCGTCGAGATCCATATCGTCGTCAGCGCCACCCTGTTGAGCTGTCTTCTTAGGCTTGGGAGAGGTCTTCAAGTAACTCATTAGGCCTCCCTTTGCCTCAGCCTTCTTGCTTGTCGCAACCTTCTTACTCTTTGGAGCAGCATAGTCGTCATCATCGTCGTCATTCTTGCGCTTCCTGCCTGGACCCTTGGAGGCCGCAGTCATCAGCTTAGACGATTGGCGCCGACCCATGCCTGCTACTTTACGTTCACGGCGCTGCTCTTCTTCGAGTTGGAAGCGCCATTCGTTGATAAAATCGTCAAGATCGCGACGCCATATGTCTTCCTTGCTAAGCTTGATCAGTTCATCAATTTCAGTCTCTTTCTCCCCAATCTGGCGGAGAAGCTTTTCGACACGCTCCTGCGTCAAAGACCAGATAGCCATCTATAAAAGATAATCGTCAGTTATATTACATCCACAATCTTCGAATTTGATTCACGTACCCCGAGCAAATAATCGTAGGCATTCGAAGCCACCTCAACATTTGCTTCTTCAGAACTTTCGTCCTCTTCCACAACTTGTTCAGTCTCACCGGCTTTAACAGCTTCGGAGACTTTAGGAAAAGGCTTGAATCCTTTCTCCTTCAATTCAGCAATGAGGACAGGCTTCTTCTTCTTAGAAATGACAAGCTTTCCGTCAATAATCATTTGCACGAAACGTGCTTGGTTTGTAAACTTGTCCAATTCCTTCTGTAGTTCTGATAGCTGGTGTTGCTTGCGTCTTTCGTAGTATTTAAGGCGTACAGCGTAAAACTCCTTCAAAATGTCGCTGACTGTCGCGTACTTGGTAATGCGACCTTCTGGATCAAATGCCACCAAGTTGCTAGTTGCAATGGTCCTTGAAAGCTTGAACTTTTCTTCCAGGCCTTCCGATACTGCAGCTTTCAGGTGCTTTTCATCCATCTGGATCACAAAATGGACCTTGGTGTGGGTGTTGTAATCCTTGTAGTCCTTGATGAACGACGGTGTCTTTTCGGCTTTGATGATATCCTCCAGCTTGTCTTTGAAGTCCTGAGTCCAAGTGCGAATGGGGAGTTCAGTAATTTCCACCTCCTTATCGCTCACTTCCTTGATCAGACCACTAAACTTGTATCGATCAGGACCCTGCTGAGTGACTTCACCCTTGAAGCCACGGAACCAAGGCTGCATGGGTTCGGGTTCTTCTCCATCCATCATGCGCTTGAGGTTGGCGACAACTTCCTCAGGGTTATAGTTGGGAATAGACGAACTCCATCCAGTACCAATACCGTCAGCACCATTGATCAGGATCAAAGGAACCACAGGAACATAGAGCTCTGGTTCAATCTTTTCTCCGTCATCCTCATTGTAAGTGAGAAGCGGCTCATCGGCTTGGTGGAAGACACGTCGTGCAAATGGTGACAGGCGAGTGTAAATGTAACGAGCACTAGCACAATCGGCACCACCTTGGAGACGACTACCGAAGTTACCACTGGGCTCCAAACAATTCAAGTTGTTAGATCCAACGAATGTCTGAGCTAGGCCAACAATCGTCTGTTGCAATGATGTATCACCATGTTGATAAGCGGTCATACCAGAAACGTGACCTGCCAACTCAACAACCTTCATATCCTTCTTGACGTTTCGTTTGAAGCAGGTGTACAAGACTTTGCGCTGACCAGGCTTGAGACCATCCACAACTGAAGGGATAGATCGCTGATTGTCGGCCATACTGAAGAGGATCAGCTCTTTGTTGATAAAGTCTGTGTATGTAATCTGCTTGGTGGAATGATCCAGGAAAGTGCCTGGCTTGTACTGCCGAAGCCATTCCTTTCGCTCGTCTGCCTTCTTTTTGGAGAAAGCCAGGTCTATAAGCTGAGCTTCGTGATCCTGCATTGTGTGGAACTCCTTCAAATGGCGGTCTAGATCTCTAAAGTAAATTTGAGCATCCTCTGTGGTACTAGTACCCAAACCCTTGTAATATTTGTGTTGCCAAGTACGATCGTACTTATGTTCTTCCTTCCATTGTTCATATTCGGGCATGGTGAAAAAGGATTTCGACTTAGTAGGATTTTTGGGGTCGCCCTTCCACACTTTGACGATTGGAGTAATGAATTCGATCAAGAACTCGGGGATCTTGAGCAAGCTAGGGAATTGCACTTGAAGAAAGTTGATCAATAGACCCTTGATGTGGCTACCGTCATGATCCTGATCAGTCATGATCATGAGATGACCGTAACGGAGACCCCTAGTGTCGGTATATTCTTTCTTGTGCTGTAGGCCTATGAAACTCTTGATATTTTGAATTTCCGCGTTCTTAGAAATTTGGTCAATTGATGCGTCGCGAACATTGAGGAGCTTTCCGCGAAGAGGGAAAACACCGAACAGGTCAGGACCAACAACAGCACGACCAGCCATTGCTAGGCCTTTGGCCGAGTCACCTTCGGTCAAGATCAGAGTACAATGATGACCATCCTTGGTACCAGCTTTGTTGGCATCAGTGAGTTTCGGGTTATTCATCCGTGACCGACGTCCTCCATCAGTCTTTTTAAGTATCTGATCCGCTTTCTTCTCAGCAAAATGAAGGATGTTTGTCATCACCTCAGTCTTCAAGACTTTCTTGTAAAAATCCTCGTCCAAGATGCACTTGCTGCCGAATTGACTAGGTTTAGTAGTCAGTTGTTCCTTGGTCTGGGATGTAAAAGCAGGATTCACAATCAGGGCGTTCACGAAAATAAAGATATGGTTGCGAATCTGTGAGGCTTTCAGAGTAGCGCCTTGCTTGTTCTTCTTCTTCACGGCCTCTGCAAGTCGATTGCAGATCTGATCAGCGATATAGTTCACATGGGTACCACCAGAAGTAGTCGCAATAGAGTTGACAAATGATACTTGCTGGAACGATCCATCTGATACCGTGAACCCGACCTCCCATCGAGGATCAGGACTGGCGGTAACTATCTCGCTCTTATCATTTGTTGCTTCTTCGCCACGCTCTTTTTTGATAGCCTTGGTGTACATTTCCATGTATTTCTTAAAGTTGCGAATTGGAATGCGACTGCCGTTCAACTTGACTGCAACTTTGGCTGTTCCAGCCAAGTCGTAAACACGGCGCTTCACAAGGGCTTCGAAGTCGTCATCCATCCCTTCCATGCCAAACTTTTTGTAATCAGGTTTGAAGGTGACTTTCGTGTAATCATCGACTTTAGAGGCCGTTATCTTGGCTTTACCCATTTTGCTCATGTTTTCCGTCCATGTCTGCTGATACTTCTTGCCTTGACGCGAATCACAGGTTTCAATGGTGAATTCCGTCGAGAAGACGTTACATAACTTGGCACCGAAACCATTACGACCACCTGTCACTTTCATCTGTCCGTCGTCATAATTCGAGGAGGTTAAAAGGTGACCAAAAATGAGCTCAGGGACGAAGATTTGCTCTTTGGAGTGAACCTCTATGGGGATACCACGTCCATTGTTCCAGACGCTGATCACACCAGATTCCCGATCAACGGTAATTCGTATCTCATCCATATTCTCGTCATTCTGCTTATTATCGGCGGCATTGACAACGATTTCGTCGAAGATTTTGTACAAACCAGGAACGTAAGTGACTTCTCGGAACTCCATCGACTCGGTCGCAGAATCGTAAACCCACATCTGTTGCGTGGTCTTTTCAATTGAACCGATATATGTGTCGGGACGTTTGATGATGTGTTCTAGTTGGGTGAGCTGCATATAAACGTTAGCTCACTAATCCCGACAATGCATTAAATGCCATGCAAGCTGGAAGTCAACTTACCTTCTGATATTTATCGGCGGCACCTGTCTGTGTAGGAGCCTCAGATGCATCCAAGTCATCGGCACCGTCACCGCCGAAGGACTCATTAGCCACATTTGCCAATGGTTTGGAGCCGGCCTTTTTGGTCGGTGCTTTCTTTGGCTTCGGTTTATTGGGAGGTGTCGTGGACATGACCGAGTCTATGAAGTCGTCGATGTCGTCGCGATCTGATGCTTCGTCCTCAAAATCGGCCTTTGCCTTTTTCTTCGTAGCCTTGGCCGCTGGCTTTGTTTTGAGAGTGGTTTGTGTTAATTTCTTGGGTTTGGCAGCTGCTTTCGCCTTAGCCTTCGGCTTCTGATGACAGAAGTTAGTTAATGCCGTTACAATGATCGCACTTCGAGTGTACGGTTTACTTACTGGAGCCTCATCAGGTACGAAGTCAGAGACTTCATCTTCGTTGAAAGAGTCGTCCAAGAATGAATCCATCTTGTCGAGTGGCCTGCCCTGGCCGCGTTTTCAACGAGGATTCACAGTAGGGGAAAAACAAGGAGATACCAAAGCGAATGACTGTTTCAGGAGTAGATGTGATTTCAGAAGTAGATGCGAGGGGAAAAGAAGTGAATGCCCATGGTATGGGGAGGATGTCGTTCAAAGAAAGTGGCATACCATGTGCTCTGTTGACGTGGAAAACACGCTGAAATTGCAGTCGCGGCTTCCTTTTTTGAGATTAGCGACTCGGAAATAACTTGTTCCAGTGGCACATGAGGCCGACGCTAGTCCCAAAACTGAAATGCCAAAACAAATCAGCCCCAGCCAATAAGCACGAGGCTTGTTGTCCCACTACTCCACTTTCTCAGAGCCTCCGATATCGAGTCTTCCCTTCACGAGCTGAATAGTTGTTCATCATTCTTGGATATTTTCGGTCGGTAGTGGACGATACTTTATCATTTCTACTGGAGACACTGCGCTAACTCGACAGGTATCTTCTTCAATCAGATGTGTATGTGAGTCAAATTCACGAGCTAGCGGAGGCACGTGCAAGGAGAGATATATATCACCCGCGATGTATCACTTTGCAACATCTACCGGTTCAAGACTGCTTCGTCATACAGGACAACCAAAAAGACCGACTTCGTGAAAAAAAAATCTTTGTACGCCACTACGCTCTCGGCCAAAGTCACCTCAGACTCAGTTTTGCGTCATCTACAGTGATGGGCTTGAGTCATCCACCTGGGTAGTCAAGCCCATGAGAATGATGTGTATGGCTACGACGGGATCTGGCATTATGTGTACTAGGAACCCTACGATAGCGTCCATCAGATATCGACTAGATGTATATTTAGTTATGTGTCTTCGACATGTCCTTGAGTTTGTTGTCCGTTGAATACTCCTATGTGCACCTTATCGAAGCTCTATGATAGCACTCTCCACGTAATATAAACCTCTTATCCGATATATATTGGTGCCCACTGAGGATGAGATCTGGCTAGAATCCAAATCATGAACCATCTTGTATTCCATGCCTCTTATTCATAGAATCATCCCTTGACTGGTCGTCGGTCATGTTGTAACCTGCTCAAAGTCAGCATCTAGAAAGCGGATCTCAAGTGTCGGTCAAATGCACTAGGGAGCCACTAGAGGGGCGCCAAGGGGCTAGCCCGTGGTGCTTGCTAAACGCGATGGCACCTAACAGGCTAATGCTGACGGCGCAGCAGTGTATTCCAACACTGAACACGGTGGTATCTCCTGCTTCGATGTTCATCGTCAGTAAGAGTAGGAGAGAGCCAAGTCATTCAGGGGGTGGAGGGAGTGACTGGCAAGGAAGGCGTAAAGAGGGGCAAGCGCCGCCCGCCGGCTCAGCCGAACTTGGGAAGGAGCGACCCAGAATTGGTACCTGCGTGGACTCCTATTCGCCAACCAATCGTGACGCGGAGCCCATTAGCGCGGTTTCCTCTTATTGACTAACGCCTTAGCTAAATATCGCCAAAAAGAAGGATGAAACGACCATCCCTTATTCCCTTCTCCCTCGCTTTTGCCTTTTGTGATTATGATTGTGTGGTCAGTCATTGAATGATTCACTTCAAGGATTTCCTCACTACGGTCCTTCGGAATGCAGTCAGATGTCGCAGGCGGCAACTGAACGAATTGTTTGAGTACTCGGCGTTGTATACTTTACTCCTTTTGTCAACCTTGACAATACACATTGTTAACGCCGTGAGACACAACGCACATTCAGCTTTTTGCAGCGATTCCATTCCTTTACACTGTCTATATTCCAGATTCCGTCGAATATGAGCATTCCGTCGAGTGTAATTGTGCATCCCGAGGATGTATCCTCGCCCTCGCTGGCAGAGGAGCTTATCTCTCCAGTGACAACAGATTCAATGGTAACGGTGCCGCTATCAGATCGACAATCGTTTTTCGAAGGCACATCTATCGAGTTCAATAGTCCTACAACACCGGTCGACGAGAGGGCGGACGAAGCTTCTATCATGGAAAATGCAAGAGAAGTGGATCTGACACCAAAGAGCGAGCTTGCTGGTAAGGCGGACGAGACATCATCTGCACCCAGAGAGATGAAACGTCAGTCGACTACATCGATTGAAGCAGCGCCAAATACACAAGAAGGATATGAATCGTCATCCTCTACGGAAAGCGCCGGAGAAGTCGACTGGGAAAAATTGGATAAATCGGAGGAGCAACAACCGCGGACACAAGGGACAGATGAGGTTTGCATTGTTCGCATCTATGTTTTATGATAGGAAGAAACTGACTCTCACTTTAATAGTCCACGGCGTTGTTACTGGCCCGTCTAGAGCAAGAGAATAATGCTCTTGCCACGAATCCGAAATCAGGGCTTGCAAAGAAAGCCCAACGACAATCCCGCCCACCTTCAATTCAGCAATTGAGAAGACTCGTCAATGACCCACGAGCATCTCTGCGGTACTCTCAATTACAGCCGCCACCCATGACTGAGCTTGAATTCTGGGCTGCTTTGGTCGCCGATTACCCTTCGACGGCGCAAAGATTGCCTACATTAACATCGCACAAGATTCGCGCTGGAGTTCCTCCGCCACTACGTGGAGTAGTCTGGCCTAGTATTGCTGGAGCTAGGGATACACTATTGATCGAAGAGTTTGGACGGTTATGTGGTGAAACGAGCCCCTACGAAGGTCTGATCGGCAAGGATATTGGTCGCAGCTTTCCGAATGTCGAGATGTTTCGTGATCCTAATGGGGAAGGCCAACAGATGTTGGGTAGAGTTCTGAAATGCTTCAGTCTGTACGATACGAAGATAGGGTACTGCCAAGGACTTGGATTTGTGGTTGGCCCTCTGTTGATGCACATGACGGATGCAGAGTCTTTTTGCGTCCTGATTAGGTTTGTCAATTTTGCCCCCCGCAGGAATCAACATTTGCTAATCTGTGATAGGCTCATGGAACACTACGACTTGCGCTCATGCTTCTTACCGGACCTTTCAGGTCTACATTTGCGCATCTACCAATTCCAGAACCTCCTCTCGCGCCATCTACCAGCGTTGTTCGCCCACCTTCAGTCTCTGAACATCGAGCCGATCTATGTCTCGCAATGGTTCCTTTCATTCTTCGCAGTCACATGCCCACTACCGATGCTGCTTCGTATATACGATGTGCTGCTATTGGAAGGAGCTTCCGAGACATTGATGAGAGTTGCACTGTCACTCATGCAGCGTAATGAAAAGAAGATCATGGGGTTTACCGAGTTCGAGGATGTGTTGCAGTTCCTATTGTCTCGAAGCTTATGGGATACCTATGCGTTCAATGCTGATGACCTGGTCAATGACTTTGTTTCTTTGACGCCTCTTGTCTCTAGAGAAAGTCTCCGAGCCTTAGAGGCAAGCTATAGCCAATCTCAGGGTGTGCCAACGGGAATCTCGTTCCCTCAGATGCAAGCTACAGCTTCTCGGTTTCTCGGTCGACTGTGGGCTGGCTCACACAAATCACTGAATCTCCCATCTGGACGGCCCGAAAGTACAATTAGACGCTCGCCGTCCAAGCAGAGTATGGCATCCACATTGAACTCGATGGAGACGTCCGTTTCCGACGCCAGCACTGCTCCTACAGAAGTTTCTATAGGCGGAGATCAGAAAGTGCGTGCAAAGTCGGCGATATCACATAGAGATCGAGACTTGCATAGCCAAATTGAAGACCTTCTTACAGCTTTGAGCGACATGCAGCGTGAACAAGCAGATCTGGTTAGAGATTTGCAGCGAGAACGAGAAGAACGAGAGGAAGACCGAGAGATCTCGAGAGCGTTGTTAAACCATCTCAAGCAATCAGAGACGACGGAGGATGCCGAAGAGCTTGTTAGCAAAGCTGAGGAGCGGTTCTCGACAGCTAGCAAACGAGACTCGATCTTACAGACGAAACATCAGCTCAGAGACGAGGTGGGCAGATGGAAAGAAAAGCATGAGATGGAAGTGGCTCGATGCATTGATCTTAGTAGACAACTTGACGAGCACGAACACGAAAATTCTCGTTTGAAAGAGGAATTGCGGGAAGCCCGATCACGCATTCAGGATGGATACCGGGAGAAACAAAGATTGGAACGAGTAGTTCAAGATCTTCGTTCACGCAAAAGCACATCTGGCGACCACAGTAGCCAAGACAGCTCGGGCACGACTAGTGAAAATGAATCATGGCCTACTCCATCTAGTGGTCTACGTGAATTCAAACTAGGGCGGACCAATTCAAAAACAGAAACGACAAGATTCCCCAAACGGTCTAGCAGCTTGGGCGTACAAAGTCTGGTCGGATCAACGATAGAACCCGATAATAGGGCGTCTACTACGTCCGGATCAGAGGACTCGCTATTACTAGAGCTTGTCACTGCCAAGACGGCAGAAGCAGTAGCCAAGCAAGAATTAGAAGAGGTGAAAGCCAAGCTGGACTCTCTTCGGAGGTTGATGAATGGACACTCTCGAGTCAAGACGTCGACTGGGGAGCTGAATTTTTCAGCAACAGCTACCAAATTAATGCCCGAAACAGTCAAGGCGGCCCCAACCGGGGGTGGATTTTTTGGCTGGGGGAGAAGAAGTGCGTCAACAGCCGGTGTAACGGAGAAGTGATCACTTGGCGTATATATATGTATAATGACTTGTCTTGTCTCTTGAGATTTATTCTTGGAGTAATTTTTTTTTATGATACCTTGCAGTTACCTCTGGTGATTTTGGACCATGAGTCTGGAGAATATGCGCTGTACATATGATATATTTGGATATACCTTTGTCAAGACCTAATTGCACATATTGATTACTTTCCAAGGTCTCAAAGACTTAATTTTGCCAGGTAACACAGCAAAAGCTGAATATCCGTTTTGACTGACAGGACAGGAGACACGAGACCTCTTGACCGAAAGGTTCAAGGATGGAATCGACCTTCCTGGTTTAGAGCAGATCAACATACTGCATGAAGTGACTCGATCCTGTTTACCAGCATTAAAAGCTTTCAGTCGAATGGTACGTATAGGCTCGAGGTCGGGCATGCTTGTCATCTATATCCACATCCATGTCCATTTGTCGGTGGCAATATCCCACACTGCGGCCACAGGAGAAAATGCCTCACCGACTTCACTCAATCAGCTTAGCAGGTACATACCTTTTAGGGAATTTGGTAACTAGTATTGGTAGCTCTGAGTGACACTCAACACCCAGGTAGTAGAATAAACCCACCGTTGGAATGAGTCCGTGACACCTTTCAAGGGTATTGCATTGAACCCAGGCCAGTTCGTTCTAGAACGATTGACTCCCTATAGTAACTATATCCTTTCCTAGATGTACTGCATAAAGCCCATAGACGTGTCGAGACTCTCCACGAACCAATCTGCAATACACAAAGAGTAAAAAGTAGCAAGCGCATTTGGCGGCCCTGGCGGTTGCTTGAACTCTATGCAACTATTCCAGTAGTATTGCTACGCATGCTAGATCGCATGGACCTACTCTGAATACACGCGTAGTTGCATAACCCCGGATCTATATACAGCACACTAAACAAGCGAAAATACGGGGAAATTTAGTTTCGATGAAGTCCAATCAAGTAAAAAATAGAATCGAAAGCGAGTCGCGTGAGGCAAATACGAGGGATTTTCCAGTAGAAATCGAAAAGAAAAAGATAAGAAAAGAAAAGAAATGAGAGATGTATTATTCAAAGCAGTTGGAATCAGAAACGCGGTGTGACGTGGAGTGCAGGCATGGAAGGCTGCGGATCCTGTCAGGTTCGGACATAATCAGTGGCTATATTTATTTTGTACGCACGTACTAACCGGGGTTAAGCGTACGAGCTGGATATTCTAGAAAGAATAAATGCCTCATGATCAGCTTGTAGTAAAGCTTGTCTTCTCTTGAGCCAGCCTTCCATGTAGACACGGCGATGGAGAGACGGAGTTAGGGCTAAACCCTGCCCCTTGCATAGATCATACATGTTCGGAACCACCGTGACTTGGCGATGCAATTCCAAGACACCGAAAGTATCATGATTCTACTCGCTATGTGTGTAACTATCTACGAAGTAAGTAGTACTCCGTATCGATGTCGCGTGCGTGCATATCTCGATTGGTTAGTTAGATGCTGCAAAGAACCCTGCAAGGTGCTCGGGCCACGATGCTTGACCTTGTTGACGGCTGTACGCGAGATGGCTGGCTGTTGTATTGCAGAATTACATGTCCAATCAGCGGCAGACAATACCAATCTCTGCCTTTTATTCTCTGGCACTCGGCTATTTACGTAGTCATATCCTACAGCGTAGTAGAGGATAGATCGGAATAAAATTGCCGAGTGGAGGCAAGACGTGGCCAATCATGACGCCAATGGACCGACTCTATCCCGGAAGATATCGTGAGTTGTGTATCTAGAGTTGGTGCAAGGAGTACGGAGTTATCGCAGATTGAAGAGATAGAACTGAATCATTGGAAATCTGTGCAGTGTGATGGGATATTCGGAACTTATCTCCTTGGTGGTGGTGGTGGCAGCAATGAATCAATCGTACCATGGATACAAATTCGTTAATCTTAAAAATTCTGTTAAAATACAGCGTACCTTTACTGTAACTGCTGTAGCCGCGCGATGCGACAAAATGTTAATAAAAGGCTCAGCTACTCTTCTGTGTAGGTAGGGAGTCAATCCAGATCAATTCACGATGTGTAATTACGTATCTGCTCCTCACTCCTCCGACTGTACGAAATCTTGAATCCTTTGGCTTCTCCATTTTTCAGTTCTTTTCTTTTTCTCTCCCCCATGGAGAATTAAGCTAGCTGTACGACTTGTGTAAGACAGACAGTCCGGTGAGACCCTTTTGAAATTTACCCTGGTCCACTTGATCCACATGAATTACTGGCTGGGATTAGAGGATCGTTGGGAAAAGGTAGAATTTGGCGATGCGATAACACAGACGGCCAAGTGAGATGAAAAGTGGGATACATTCGTAACCGAATACTTCGAGGAATCCAGAGTAGCAGTCAATTAATACGATCATATAGACGAGATTAGAGCAGATGCAAGAAAAATCTTCATTCCAGTCGGCGGCGAATGGCACTGTTACATGTGTATGTATGCTGTATGTAGGGCGTACATAAGACTGTTATTAGCCGTATTGTGCGTAATACCAATACATGAATTGGCCATGGTTCCGGCGGCATCGCCGCTTCGAAAGCAGCACCAAATCCAGCGACTACATACGTAGTACGTACTGGAATGGTTGGTTCATGGCGTTTCGCCATCGCAGATAGTAATGTTAATCTTTGATAGGTACCATTATTTACTCCCGCTTCCCCCTCCTTCCCTATCCGTTTCTTTTCTCCTTCTGCTACATATCTGATTCTATGCTTTCGACATCTTCACTCCTTCGGTCTTTACTACGTCTACAGCATACAATGGTACCACGGTCGACACCCATACAAGGCTCGCTCGCGTTCAATCCAGCCGCCATCAGTTGTTACTACCCGCTGTAGACGCATCTTCGAACCAAGCGAACCAATATAGAATAGAGGGACTACACATATATTGCTCTCATTCAAAATGACGTTCCGTGAAAAAGTCAAAAAAGCCTTCCGACGCAATTCAGACAAGGACAAGAACAACGGCAAGCCAAAGATCGAATACTACCGTCGAGGGGAATGTCCGCGCTCCAAGTATCGTGGGCCTGTTGATCCGGAACATAGACGAAAGTTGTACGATTGGAACTTCGAGGCGGCCACTGCTGATCGGCCGCGTTCTTTCGAGCTAGATCTATCGCCCTGTACGAGTCTGCCGGATCGACCTCATGAGAGTGAGAGTGATGAATCCACGCTGGATGACGTGTCGGAATCTGAACCGGAAGTAGTCCGGGCACAACAGATTCAGATTATCGGTATGTTTTTTTTACTGTCTGTATGGCATTGTGCATAGGCTAATTCTTCGTTTTCAGGTTCAGATTCGATTACCCTTACGCATCACTCAGTAGCGCTCTCGGGATCATTCGATACCAACTCTGATCAATCCACGGCCGTCGGCTCCAGTTGCTATTCGTCTTCATTAACATTAAAAGAAAGCTGGGACTGGCCTGTGACCAAGCGAGATGCGCTTGGTTCTTTGAAGGATACATTTACGTGGATGGATCCTATACCTCGTCGTATATCGGCACCGGAAAAGCGTCTGCCGTTTGATCCGAGCGAATTGACCATAGCATTGAATGCCGTTAGCATTGTGTCGTAACGGCCTTCTCCCTATAATCGATTGACATGACATGACACGAATCTCATTCTACTACCGACTTCATCTACAACCACTTGACATACGCCCATTTCAGTGATCTGACATGACACAACTGCATAGGATTCAAGGCGTTTCCTACATTGTCTGACTTACGAACTTGCATATTACACGAGCCCAAGGGAAAGAGCATGGATTTAGCGCGGCGTTTTGATTCTTTACACGGGAGAGGCTGTCTGAACTTTTCTAAACTCATTGCAAATTAGATTGATAGATCTTTGCTATGACTTCGGTACTTGTTCCTGTACATGCAGTAACGAATGCAATCTAATTCAATATCAAAGAAAGAAAAAAGGATCTCGTCGTGGCTCGAAATCAACACTAATTCCGCGATAAGCGACTAACCCTGCAAGCCAACAGTCCATGCCGTACATGAACCAGTTTAATGAAACTAAACCAATTCAGCGACTTGGTGCAGGGTGTTTAGGCTGTTTGGCGCTATCTCTAAACTCTTAAAGGGAAAGTCTGTTAGATGAGCGATTTTATCACAGTTGTATTATAGCTGCAGCTAGTCCTAGGTGGATCGACTCAAGATAAATTAAGTTACGAATGTACGGAGTACACGGGAGAGTTAAGCTAGGGTTTGGATTGATCGGTTAGGATCGGATTTGATATGGATTGATAGAATGGACATAAGTTATGTCTTTAAAGATATGATTTCAAGTCTAGAGAAATCGGTAAATCGATATTCATTCAGTACAGTCAGACTCACACTGAATGAATCAAAGGATTGACAGATGAGTAAAACTCCGTTGAGTCAACTCGGCATTCGGCACAAGTATCAATACGAACGATACATACGAGAAACGATACACGGCTATTCAGAATATATTACGCGGTGATGTAATTCCGTTCAGCTGTCTCGATTGTTTTTGGATAGCTTCACACCTTGACTGATGTCATTTTCGTGCTGATGTCTGACAATAATGAAAGAACGGCCCTCGTCGATGATGTCTTAGCGACTGATAACCAACGAGATTTATATACGTAGTGAAGAGAGTGTGGTTATGGTCCTTCTCGAAATGATCTCATATCATGGATACGGATCTGAGTCGATTGATGTCGTAAATGACGACCGAGTATGTGGCAAACCACGAAGCCGGTAAATCCGAGAGAATGTGCACATATACAATACGATCTGATGATGCGTACTACGTATGGGCCAGATCTTTGGTATTTACTGTACTGTTGGAGGCTGGGATCGGTGGTTGGGAATGTGGAAACGCGACGTTAGATTTCTATGTATATGCCGGCCGGATAGGGCTTGGTGAAGCACGTGGCCACCACTCTTCTGACGTGCAATATTCCATTCTGATAACTGCGTGGTATATCATCCCGAAGCTGAGTAAAGTGGTCAGTTTCAGGTAGAATGGGGTTTTCTATTTATGATAATCAACTCTGAACACTTTACGCACGGTGCCTATCCAGATAACAGCAAAGGATAAACTCTCCTATGAGAAATAGCAGTGACAACTACCATAACGAACGTGCATAGACAAGACTCTCTCCACTCCAACCCAACTTCACCTTATATGTAAGCAGTTTCAAAAACTGCTCTTCTGACTCCTTCGGATTTTCAACGTTACCAGCTCGGGCCCCAGTTGCATCCATTGTGCTGCCACCACCCCCATTCTCGCTCAGATTCGTCCCGTGAGCATTGCTCGACGAGTCCGTTGCCGCACCATTAGTACCAAAAAAGGTCTCGAAGTTCATAAAGTTTTTCCTTCGTGGTGTGTGGTTTGTAGGGTACGCTTGTGCTGCCGTGGTTTCAGTAGCGCCTGTAGAAGCGGATGCATTGAGTGTGTCGCATATACCCAAAACCACCATAAATAGATCGCTGATCCGTTTAGCGAGGGGATTGTTTGTCGAGGTTGCGTAAATTCGGTCACAGATGAACTTGCCGTAGTGCGATACAAGCATAAGGTCTTCATCGTCGCGAGTGTTAATAATATCATAGGTGAGCACACATAATGGAGAGAGGCAGTAAAGCATGAGGTCCCTGAAAGCGCCATTGTCAATAAGTCGCTCCTTCTTACGATGGGACAGAAAACTAACCAGCCCAAATCCATCATCTCAATCTTATCCCAGTCTCGGACCATATACTCAAATCTCTGAAAAGTCTTTCGAGCGAACTCCACCGCTTGTTTTCGCAATTGGCTACTCGTGGCTAGCTCAGATGGTAGCTGCAATAGGAGAGTCTCTGTGGCATGGTATTTAAACTCAAGATATCGGATATCACGCCGAAGCTGCTCACGTACGCTGTTGGGAGCTTCTGCCTGCCACTATCAGAAACCCTGTAATTAGCGTGTATCCTTCATCGATTTGCATCCTTGATCGCGGAGGTTCTTACCTCGCAAAATTTTTCCCAAAATGCTTTCATTTTTACACGCAGTGATTCAAGATCTTTCCATTGAACAGCGTTTTTCGAAGTGTCCATCAAGAACGCTATCTCCCCTTGTATATGCGCAAAGTGTATATTCATTGGAATAAAAGCCCGCCGTGGATAGCCCACCCCTTCAGGTAAACCAGACCCGACAACCCGTAGTTGCGGCGATGTTGACATTCTTGGTAACAGTGGCTGCCGTCGCAGGAGCAAACTCAACGATCGATCGAGCTGGTAGCACCATACAACGCATCCATCAACATCTTCTTGCGTAAAGTCTGATGTCGTAGCAATTTTCTTGGTGTAAATTATTCGATCGTAGCCCAACGAAATAAAGGTACGTGAGGCAGCAGCCATCATACTCCATGCCTCTGGCAAATTCCCAAAATACTGAAGTATCACTACTCCTATACATTGAGCCCGAAGCAGATGTAACGATGGTGGAGTTCGGAAAGTAATCTGGTCTAGTTTCGATAGCACATCACGAAACTTTTGCGCCCTGATATGTTCAATATGACCTTTCACCGTATATTTATGTCTCAGGTGCTTTTCTCGGTGGGCAAGGATCATACCAGCCTGAAAGTTCAGAATGATTTTATATAGCAGTGTTTTTTGATCATCTTGAATTTTGCCCTCAAGCAAAGTCTTGCCCAGCAGTTCCGTGGATGGATACGATGCAAACTTCGTATTGGACCAGTTAAGGCCCGATAATGGCGTATCTGGTGTAGCAAAGATATTGATTATCTCGCTTGCTGTCAGGTCGTAGTCGCCGAGCTCCTCGTCATCCCATGGTTTACGGCTAGCAGTGCTCCAATCTTGAAGAGATGGACTTTTACCGAATTCATCTAACGCGGATAGTACTTTGTTCAAAGCCTCTCGCTGCACCGCGGAGATCCCGACCTGTGACGTCCCTGAGGGCGTCGTGCTCGAAGGGGTAGACCTTGGCCGTGCGGAGTGTGAGGCTTGTGATTCCAAGTCAGTCATAAGCCGCCACGAACTCTGAAGAGACTGTTGAGTAGTGCCTTCACCCTTATCCACAGCTTCAGATCCATCGTCTTTACCAGCCTGGCGTACCGAACCCCGTACGGAGAGATTAGAGACCTCAGGTAACTCCTCATCGAGGTCACTGTGTCCTAGATCATGAAGCGTGTTCTCAAGCTGATGCACACGCGAAGTCAAGGAACGAATCCTTTCGGTCCTGTAGATGTAGTCAGATCGAGGTATATTCAGGGCTCTAAGATGATCACTTGCGGTCGTGGTCTCCGTTGGATGCTCTGTCGTCGTAACCGACTACATACGGTATTGGCTGCAACGCAGGTTTTGCATGGATCTTGTTTATCACATTTTACCTACATAAGTAAATATCTCAGTCAATATACAAACATCATCTCGGAGGCTCAATTTCAGGGATCCTACCTTCCTGCTATGACATCGGTCACACTGCTCATAAAGAACGACTAGTTAGTGTCACTGGACGGCAGTGAGTCCAGACATTGGATCAAAACTAACGGCAGTCGACGTAGCAGATGGGATTCTCGAGCTGTCAGACATACTACAGACCCAATCTATCATCATTCAACTGTTATTCGGAGAGGTGAATAAGGAGTTGAGCGCTTCGGATGAATTTAAGGGGGTCGGAAATCTTTGTTTCCTAGCGCGTACTTTATATGCCAATTAACAGTCAGTATTTCAGCTTACTAAACCCAGTTTGTTGTGATGCACAGACCATCGGACACGTCTGGCTTCCGTCGGGACAATTGATCAAAATAGCTTCAACGAGGGACAAGGACGCGGCTGCAAGTAGATTTTCGAGAAATTGATCTATAAATAAGAGTACTCGATTCCATTTAAGTAATATAAAGTGTAGTTTAAGTTTTCTCCTGCTTGATTGACTGTATAACACTTCGAAGCTCGAATTGCTTTGCAAAAATTCCTATCCTCGGAAATTGCCTAATCGGGACGAGGCCGGTAGACCCTAACATCACCGACATGGAACCAAACACAAAGACCATCTTGATCCTTGGAGGTTCCTACGCCGGTATCTCAACTGCACACTACATCCTCAAACATGTCATTCCTACTCTACCAAACAAAGACGACTATCGGGTTGCCTTCGTCAGCAGTTCCTCTCATTTCTTCTGTCGACCAACCTCTCCACGTGCCCTGGTCTCTGAGACCGCTTTTCCAAAGGAGAAGTCACTATTTGTACCCCTGACTGAAGCGTTCGACCAATATACCAGTCCTTCCATAACCCTATACCATGCTACTGTGATTAAGCTTGATCATTTGGCGCGTATAGTCACGATTATCCCGGCCAACGAAGGGACCGCTGATATCAACCTCAAGTATCACGCTCTCATAATCGCCACTGGAGTAACCGCAGAATCTCCGCTGATGGGTCTTCGGGGGGATCACCGGAATACAATAGAAGCCTGGACTTTATTTCGAAAGAAGCTGTCATCTGCCAAGAGTATCGTCATTACTGGAGGCGGACCCACCGGTGTAGAGACAGCTGGTGAATTAGGGCAATATCTGAATGGTACTGCAGGCGGAAAGCCAAATGTTTCCATTACTCTCGTGACGAGAAGCAGGCGCTTGCTTCCGTATTTCCCTCTTTCAGTTTCTCAAAAGGCTGAAGCTCAGTTGTCCAAGCTCGGGGTATCCGTTATCAAGGACAAAAGTGTGGAGAAAGTCATCTCGATCAACTTTGATGCAGTGGATACTGCAGGCAAAAGTCTTGAGCGGCTCACTGATACAGTAGTAGTGCATCTGAGTGACGACGAGACTCTTCAAGCAGACTTGTACATTCCAGCGACCGGTGTTTCGCCAAATACCGGTTTCTTACACCGTCAACTACTCGACAACGAAGGTTATGTGAATGTCAATTCTTCATCGCTTCGTGTGGAAAGTGCTGGCCCCCGAGTCTATGCCCTTGGCCATGTATGCTCCTCAACACCACGTGCAATCCACGCTATCATGAAACAGGCTCCGGTGGTTGGGGAGAACCTGAAGCAAGGCCTACTATCCGCAGAAGACAAAGTTAAAGATGGAGAAGCGGCTTATCGCGTATATGAACCAGAGTCCACTATTACCCAGTTGGTGGTTATTGGAAAGAAAGGTGTTGGCATGGCTCTTGGATGGAGAGTACCGAGCTTTTTTGTATGGTTGATCAAGGGGAGGGATTATTGGCTTGGTATGACGCCGCCTATGTGGAATGGGAGACAATTCACCAAGTCTCTGTGAGTGACTCCGTTCTGATCATGCTTGTTGTTTGATTTCAAGGTTATTAACATCCTTGTATTCATATCGAAGAGTTCCAGGTTTTAGCTGGGTAACTGAAAGAATGAAAACTGGTAGCCAATTTTTATCAAACATATATACATTCGTAAATCGTGCGGGTATAACTTGCCCATATAACTTGCCCATATGCCAGACAACTTGCAATTCGTTAAGGAAGATCTAATCTAGTCTTCATGCGTCACAGCCATGTCGAGGACCTCCACCCTTCCACGACCACGCGTCTCACTAGTCACAAACTCACTCAATCCTTTGAAAGCCCCAGGCTCGGCAAAGCCTACGGTTTCCCATTCTTCGCCCACAATCTCTTGCGACTCAACAGACTCAATAAAGCTCAGAATCTTCTCCTTCACATTAGAAGGTGCCTTTGGAGAGGCTTCCTGGTCTTCGGTTTCATCTTCGTCTTCCGAATCTTGATGTTTCTTGCCTTTGCCCTTTTGACCCTTTTTATTGTTGCCTTTGGATGGCTTAGATTCTTCCTTGGGTGCACCTGACGAGGCACCTTTGACGGACTGTTTCAATAATGATACAGGACAGGTTACTCGTAAACGCATGCGGGCTCGCATCACAGGAATGGGCTGCCAAGCAATGAGAGCTTTCATAGCCTCGAGTGCTTGACTCTTTGCTGACTTGGTCGCTGATACGCCTTTCCACAACGGCTTCCGTTGCTCTCCAGTTGTCGCACCGTGTTCTGGCGTCTCTTCTCCATTCTGTTGCTGTTGTTGGTGTCCACTTGCCGCACTCAACTGATCCAGAGCTTTCTCAATCATAGTCGGGGTATATACTCGTTTAGTCGTAGGGTCGACCAATCGTCCGGACACAATATCCACAACTTCCTTCTGCACCCGTTCCAGTATATCTTTGCGCTCGCGTTCTCCTACTTGAACCTCTCCCTTGCGTAAAATCTCCTGAATAATCTCATCTTGGGAGACACCGGCGCCAAACGCTTTGGCTAATTCTGCTGAGGGAGCAGTCTGGGCTTTGTTCACGGATAGGAAGACGGTATGGATTTGGAGGACATTGTCTAGATCCTTCTCGACCCCGGAACGGTATTCTAGAAGCTTGTTCTTATAGCATGCTAGTTCGAAGCGCTTTTTTCCTAAACAAATTCTAGAGTGAGCGACATTGTTGTAGGATCGCTGGTCTTCACATACCTTTTTTCAACCGTACGATGGAGACATTTGTGAACTTGATCTGATTTGATGGTTGATTAATAGGCATTTTGAGAATCAACTATCTGCATACACCAATATCGATTGCTCCAAGCGCCGGATCTGAAAGCAGTATGTATGAGGCCCTGCAAATCTTATCTGAAAAATGACGCCAGTGGGGTAGACAGAAAGACTGAAAGTTAAGCCGCCATGAGTTATGCCTTAAAAGCCAGGTGTCGAGATATTGCTGCTCACGTGCCTTACCGGCAGTCATGTGCCGCAGTCTCATTGGCCAGGTCCCTGCCAAGCCCTCTCCTGCCTAAAGCGGATTCGAGGTTGCCTGGAGAACGGGGCAGCAACGATAGCATCGTCCGTCTTGGTTGGCTGCCTCGATGTATTGTCCACGTCCGGCTTAGCGCCGAACATCTCGTCAGACCAAGGTACTCCCAGTCATCCATCCATCCATCCTCAACTTCACATCTTCGTATTTCATCTCGTTCCGATCCCCCAGAAAGCTGTTCTATATCTGGGATTCACTTGTTGAAGTACTGTGAATCGAATACAGTAAACATACTGTAACAACAACCCCAATCCCCAGCTATCGTGGAGTGGCCGCTTCTGATAACGACGTCATTACTCCAGATTCACCTCGTGCCATCAACATGAGAGTTCTATCTACCACGCTCCTCATTGGAGCTGCAGCTGCAGCTGTGTCTCCTCCCCAGCAGGTCCTCCAGGCTCCCGAGGAGGCTGTGGAAAACACTCACAAGTCCTCCCCCTCGCTAGCCGAGTCTCTGTCACAGCCTCTCCGTGAGCTCAAGGAAGAGCTCAAGTTGCTTACCAACGAAGTCGAGGAAGTCTGGGAAGAGGTTTCCAACATATTCCCCGGTGCTTTGGACAACATTTTCTTCTCTTCTGCTAAGAAACACACTCGTCGACCTGACTCACACTGGGACCATATTATTCGAGGTTCCGATGTCCAGAACATCTGGGTCGAGAATGAGAATGGCGAGAAGGAACGTGAGGTTGGCGGTAGGCTCGAAGCTTTTGACCTCCGTGTCAAGGCCGTTGACCCAAGCTCCCTTGGGATCGACCCCGATGTCAAGCAGTACAGTGGCTACCTTGACGATAACGAGAATGATAAGCATTTGTTTTATTGTATGTGTACACCCCATCTAGATCTCACAGATTAAACTAACCAATCCCAGGGTTCTTCGAGTCCCGAAATGACCCAAAGACTGACCCCGTCGTTCTCTGGTTGAACGGTGGACCAGGATGCTCTTCCTTGACTGGTCTTTTCTTCGAGCTCGGACCTAGCTCTATTGGCAAGAACATCAAGCCTATCTACAACCCGTACTCCTGGAACTCAAATACTTCCGTTATCTTCCTTGACCAGCCCGTCAACGTCGGTTTCTCCTACAGTGGCAACTCCGTCAGTGAGACAAGCGCTGCCGCAAAGGATGTTTATGCTCTCCTCACCCTTTTTTTTAAGCAATTTCCCGAATATTCCAGCCAAGACTTCCACATCGCCGGTGAATCCTACGCCGGTCACTATATTCCATCATTTGCCTCTGAAATCCTTTCCCACAAGAAGCGCAACATCAACCTGAAATCTGTGTTGATCGGCAACGGTCTCACTGATGGCCTCACTCAATATGAATACTACCGTCCTATGGCCTGCGGTGATGGTGGCTATCCTGCTGTTCTCGATGAAACCACGTGCCGATCCATGGACAACGCTCTTGGTCGCTGCCAGTCCATGATCCAATCTTGCTATGACAGTGAAAGTGCCTGGACTTGCGTTCCTGCTTCTATCTACTGCAACAATGCCCTCTTGGGTCCTTACCAGCGCACTGGCCAGAACGTTTACGATGTCCGCAAGCCCTGTGAGGACAGCAGCCTCTGCTACGCCGATCTCGAATATGTCAGCACCTATCTTAACCAAGCCGAAGTGATGAAGGCCCTTGGAGCCGAGGTTGACAGCTTTGATTCTTGCAACTTTGACATCAACCGCAATTTCCTTTTCAAGGGTGATTGGATGAAGCCTTTCCACAAACTTGTTCCAGGTCTTCTCGAGGAGATTCCTGTTTTGATCTATGCCGGCGATGCCGACTTCATTTGCAACTGGCTCGGCAACAAGGCCTGGACTGACGCTCTCGAATGGGCTGGCCACGAAGAGTATGCCGCCACTGAGCTCGAGGACCTTGAAATCGTCGACAACAAGCACAAGGGCAAGAAGATCGGTCAAGTCAAGTCCTCTGGTAACCTCACTTTCATGCGTCTGTTTGGCGGTGGCCACATGGTTCCCTACGACCAGCCCGAGGCCAGTCTTGAGTTCTTCAACCGCTGGATCGGTGGTGAGTGGACCAAGTAAGCGAGCTGCAGGTGTGGTTTGATTATCTGGAAAGTTGTTGCCTACCATTTATATAGCTAGCATCGCTTAGTTTATGTCTTTGCATTTGTTGATTTTGCCTGCGTCTGAAATATATGTATGCAACCTGTTTTCGGTGATGATGGAACATAGACTGGATCATGTCAGGTTGCAGTGAACGCAAATCTCTCTTGCTCGTGATATTTGTCAGATACGAGAACAATATATTTTTGAGAGTACTCGAATCTACTGTGCTGAAGGTTTCAACTTGATGCTTTAATTTCCTCGACCTGAATGATGAAAAGGTTGAGATAACTGGTACATACTGTAATCATGGCGATATTTCTTCGTGTTGGGTCAGGTATAACTTATTAGAACAGGGTAAATATTCCTTCAACACCACGTCCTCCTAACCGTAGGTAGGTAGATAAGGTCTAAGTTGTTTGAGAGACTTAGTTTGGTTGTATTTTATTTGTGGTGTTACCAAATCACATGTAAACACCGAGAATCCTTGGCCTTTTAAATTTTTATATCATGATAAATTTGCCATTTGTTTGACCCCCAGCAGAGCAACATACAACCAAGAATAAAACACCGCATATGGTAGAGGGAAACACAATGCAAAAGTACTGTAAAAGTAAAAAAAAAAGAATCTCTTTTTTGTTGTGAACTCCGTTTGTCTCCATAATTCGTTAGCCCTTCTTCTTGCTGACACCGACAGTGCGGCCACGGCGACCGGTGGTCTTGGTGTGTTGACCACGCACACGGAGACCCCAGTAGTGACGAAGACCACGGTGAGAGCGGATCTTCTTCAAGCGCTCAAGATCCTCACGGAGCTTGGAGTCGACACCGTTGGAGATGACCTGGCTGTCCTTGCCATCAACGATATCGCGCTGTCTGTTGAGGAACCAGGAGGGAATCTTGTACTGGGTAGGGTTCTGGATGATGGTGACGATACGCTCGAGTTCTTCGGAGGTGATATCACCAGCACTATTCAATAAATCCCGTCAGTGATAACTCTTTTATTTTGATTTGGTGTAGTCTTCTATCGGACGTAGGGTGAAAACGCACCGCTTGCTGAGATCAACATCGGCCTTCTTGCAGACCAAGTTGGAGTAACGACGGCCAACACCCTTGATCTTGGTCAAAGCATACATAATCTTCTGCTTGCCATCGACGTTGGTGTTGAGCAGACGGATAATGTACTGGAAGTTCGACTTCTCGCCGGATACGAGCGCTGTAAAACGAGAAAAAATCAGTACCATAATTTGTGTATAATTCCCACATTATCCATCGTGATATGAGTTTTCGTGCAGTGAGACATCCTTCTCGCCTAGTATTTCAAGACGTTTGCGCGATCATTCATCAAAAATAGCATTTTTTTCCTCGTCGTCTTCTCCATCACCATTGCATCTACTCCATCCCCTTCTCAAGCACATCTCATATCAAGTCGAAAACAACACAAAGGAAAAGGTTGAACACGTACACATGATGGGCAATGGCGCTCCGCGGTAGCCGGATGTTGATGTTGCGAAATTGTCGACGGCTAAGTGCGAAGAAGGGGAAGTAAAGGAAGACCTTTGAGGTGTGGACGCTTTCAATGGCGGTTGTGGGATGTAGTGCGGACTAGCCGAGTTGGGTATGGTGCTGGAAAGGGCTTCGCTTGAATTGCGCTAGTTACTATTTGGGCCAAGCGATCACGTGCGGTTTCCGGATCGAGTTAGTAGTTTTGGTGTATAGCTCGCTACGCTGACATTTTTGGTAACAAGAGGCTGGACTGAAAAATGACTGAATAGAATATAATTAACTGATGCTCCTATTCTTTCTTTCTGGTTACTTGTGTATAGAAATCCCTAAGTCTTGGTACCAGCCAACAGCACGTGACCATAGCTGCGTAAGCTAATCGCCCAAACGGACTAGCTGGCATTGCAACCAAACATCTCCGATGAAAGACCTCAAAGAACTTAAGCATTGGGTTGAAGATTGACTTATCCTTGAGCGCTGTCTTGTTTCTAACTGAGACGATCTCACAAGATTGATAAAACTCATCTGGACTTTCAAGTCGAGCTAGAAATGAATGCGCAGCTCTCATCCGCCCTTGATGGGCTCGAAAATAAACTCAACTCTCTATTGACATCTCTCACCACTCCAGCTGCCGTAGGGGCCCCCGCTGCAGCTACTGCACTCCTTGAATCCGATGATGTCATCTCTTCTGCCCTCGATACCCTACGAATGCACCAAGCCAACTACGCCAAGGTACTACACCTACGCAGCGAAGCATATAACCTCGAAGAGCGTATCCAGACCATTGTACGCGATATCTCAGGCGCTGGGAAGGAAATAGCTCAAGCTACTGGGGATGATGACGATGATGACTACGAAATTGATACAGAAAATGACGATGACGATGACGAGTCTGAGACGGATAGGGAAAGCGAAAATACAGAGTCGATTACACAACAGCAAAAGAAATCTAAGAAGGGCAGAAGGAAAGAGGTGGACTATAAACTCCTGCTCGAATTCGCGCGGCGAATTAGTAAATACAACGCTCAAGCAGCGGCGGATGCAACGACTGGAGTTATGGGAACAAATGGCTCAACGACAAAGAAACTACAGAGGAAGCAAAGTGAAGATGCCAAGATGATCGATGCCAACGGTCTAGATGCGACAATTGACCGACAGCAGCAGAATGGTGAACAAGAAGTCACTGTTGGAACCGTGACGAAAGAAGCTACAAGCTGGCTTGAAGAATCCGCTGATGCAGATCGGCAGTCTTTCATGATTCCCTATCCGAACGAGGATCGTATACGCATGGGGTTAATGGGTCAGTTACAGCTCGCTGCGGTGGATGGGAATATTGATCCTGAGAAAGAGGCGGAGCGTTTGGTGCAGGAGGCTGAAGGTATTTCTGGTGGTGTCGCAAGTGGTCTTGGGGATGCCCAGGCTCGCCCTGAGGCACTTGCTGAAGAAGCCGGGAAGGCAGCTATGAATGCCGGAGCGCGGGATGCAACGAGACCTTCAGCAAGAGGGGCGCCGCCGCCTGCTCAGCCTAGGCCAGCTTTGAATTTGGACCTTTACGATCCTGAAGATGATGATTGATGTTACGCACGATTTTCGGTTATACTGTTTTCAATATGATACCACTTTACAAGCTTATGAATTGAAGCACAGGTGACTCTCATTGCCTAACAACTATGTTTCTTGATGGAAGATCCCACCTCTAAAGACACCAATCCTTCTTCGACCCATTAGATATCACTCATGTGGTGCACACTCGACTTTGCAGTCCACTTCCTACATTGCTTTCCATAAAAGTAAAACACGATTCCAAAGGAACACCACAAGACAAGCAGACACATATTCATCATGATTGGTTTGATATACCCACTCTTTTCAATCCAATCGGTGATGAACTCACTAAAACCGTAACCCCACAGGTTCTTATTGATCGTGATGTTCACGAAAAGAGATCCGGCGATGGGTTTGTAGCTATCGACGGCATAGGTGCTAGCGATAGCGGGAAGAGCAGCAACTTGAATACCGGCACAGGTGTAACCGATGATGACAATGACCTGTATCAATCGTCAGAAAATCCATACAACCTTATGCCATCTATGGGAAGTACTCACCCTCCAGTCCCAGCTGTGCTGATATCCGAAAGCCACGATAAAATTTCCCAGAATCGAAATAAGAACATACGGAATCATGGCAGGCAGACGCATCTCGGGTTCACGAACTCCGTTATTCTTCCGTGTTGCGCGCATGGAGATCCAGTCCGACAAAGGCCCATTTGTCGCTAAACCGATAAGGGCGCCGATAAACGTTGCAAAGTTGGTGAATCCAATAGACTGACTTGACCAATTATACGGTGGAGCAGCAAATGCCTGAGTCTGCGTCAAGTTCACCGTCAAGAACGCCGAGGCAGACCATGAAACCACAAAGGCGGCGAATTCGACGATGGGGTAGAAATGCAATTTCCAAGGGATCCATATTGTGATAGCCATTGTCTTCAGAGGTTCTGGAGAAAGCTTCCAAAAGCGGAATTGAGATTTGGATGGAGAGCCTCGGTGCAACCACTCATCCACGGGTTCAATTTCGTTCTTTGAGCTTTCAATCTCAGTGGGCTGGGGAGCTACCTCGTCTTTTGGGTTGACAGGCGCTTGTTGCTGTTCTGCGGGAGATATGGTTTCCATGTCCAGTGGTTGCTCTCGATGCCACTTGGTCTCGGGGAAGAAGAATACCAAAAAAACAATTAGAACTGCGAACAAGGCTACATTGAGCCACCAAAAGTTTTCCCATCCGACATGATAAGCCATTGGGCCTGAGATGATTGGCCCGACCTGGTTTCTTAGTTGTGATCGTGTGATTTTAGACCTGGAGGAAGCTTACCATCAATGATCCGAAATAAAATGTGAAATAAAGTGTGTTGTATGCTCCACGGTCATGGAGGAATTGAGTGTCTGCAATGACTTGAGGTTGAAGGGACTGTGCAAAGATCAGAATGCGAGACCAATTTGGAATCCTAGCGGATCATCCTTTCTCACCTCAGAAGGGCCAGCTCCGATGCCGTTCAAAACACAGGCACCCATAAAACTCGAGTATGTGGTAGCCTTAGCTCGCCAGATCATGGAAGCTAGACAGATCAGAGATGACAGAATTGCTACCGGACGTCTACCAATAGTTTGTGACACGGGCACCCTGTTATGTTTATCATTAGCCATCCCAGTTATGATGAGTAAGGCTTGGGAAGAGGGGAGGTTGTGAGGTACCAAATGAAGTTACTGAATCCTAGGACTAAGATGCATATTCCTGTGAACCGCACAACCGAAGCTAGATCGCTATGAAATGATTTCATGAGTTCTCCAAACATCGGCGCAAGAGCAAGAGGTCCTAGACCCTGCATAAAACTCAAAGCTGTCGAAAGCGATATGACTGCGAATTTCCAACGCCGATTCCAATTCTTATGAGATTAACGGTCAGCTCTATTCTGCTGTAACATTGATATTTCTAGAGCAAACGTACGAGCGGATCATGCTTGTCATTCGACGGTTGTGGTACAAGGACGTTCTTAGAGTGGGCCGAAGATTTCACAAAATGATGCGATCCGACATCAGCCATAATCTCCGTTCCGGGGTAGATTTTGGTGTGTAGCTCCTCCTCGAGGCTAGGGGGAAATTGTCAGCGAACGCATATCTCCTGGTGGTCTTTTCCGGGGCGAAACGTACTGGTGAAGTACCTGGAATCGTGATTAGCGGACTGATCTGAATGATTTAGCAAAGATTTGGATTGCGTGGGACTTACACCTCCATCGTAATTTGTCCCCATTTCGACAGAAAGATGTACTCTTGAACCGATGCTCAAATAAGGAGGACACAGATCTGCAGACTATGTGTTGAAAGTATCGAGATACTCCCTAACAGCTAGAATCCCAGCTATATGCAGTCGACTTTCCGAATTCTCACGTCAAGGGAAAGGTGGTGTATTATATAGCTTGCAGCGCGTATCTTCCGTATATAGGCTATACTAGCATGGATTTGCACGCCTGTCTTGTTAGTGATAGCCCCCAGGGCCCCATATTTTGACATCCCGGAGTAGTCCTAGTCCGGTTACCCCAAAGAACCGCTCCACTTTTTCTCCTCATTTCCGCCAATTCTTCCCCAGATTCACACCCACCATTGTTGCTTAGCTCTATCTCTGCTGCAGTATCCCAGTCTGGTGAAGCTTGCATAGTCATATATTGTCTGAGCGCTAGGGTATTGGTCAGCTTTCCCAAGCCTCGATTTTCGGCTAGAGGAATCGGCATTTTTCAACTCGTATTTCGTATATCAAAGTGAGGAACACCGATATACCGAGCTTCCCTGGCCCAATCACCTTTTGTTCTTCCAAAGGTCCTTCGAAGTATGGCCTTGTTTCATGCAGATACCGATTTCGGTCGACTATGACAACTAAGATTCTGTCTCCAGTCTAAAAACGTGGTGGACGTCAGTCTCTACCGGTCGGTGAACCCACAGTGCATCTCCCGGGGGTCCAAGACCTCGACCGGGAGATGCACTATGTGTTCGTAATCCCTCCAAGGTACTATAAGGTAAGCTGTTTAAAGCTTCGTGTGGCTTCGGATAATGAACTTTTCAGAGAGTCAAATATCGTCTGAAAGCGAATGCAAAGAGGCTTTCGTCTTCGCTCGAAAGGATAGTCTCTGGGCACAGGAGGGGGTTCGGGGATTAGAAGTTTGAACATGGAGATGACCGATCCTTCTGATTAGAGAGTCATGGTAAGCGACTCGTCTACCATGATCGCGATGGATAGTACTCAATAGACTCTTACTTCTCAAATTGGTTCTGCCGGATACAGCTAGTCTCCACGGATAGAGCACCTCAGCGTCCACGAGAAGCAGGACTGTTTTCTGAAAAAGAAGAAGTTTCGTTTTGGATGAGGTTGCTACATCTATTAGGACGCTTGCCTAACCTACAAAGGAAGGCGGCACCTTCCGAAATACACATCTATCACGTGTAGGTCCTTCCTTCCATTTCGAGGCATCGCGATACACTTCGGAACTTTTCTTCGTCAACATGTATAAAACATTCTTCGAATCTATTACTCTTTGCTTTCTGTCTCTTCTCTACATGGTTTATACCCTCGACCTACCAGAATAGTGCTTGAGATATCCGACCTCTGTGACTTGCATCACAGCGGTCCACCATGGCCCATTCAATCCAGGTGGCCGCCAATATTTTTCTACCTCGTCGTGTCCAGTGATGCCCATGGTCTTCCTATGTGACCTCTAGGATAAAATCATCCCCGATGGCTTTTATATGACCATCTGGTGATGCTTATAGTCGCTACATAATTGGATCGGGTTTTCCAGCGCCTGAACACGATAGGAGCCTCCCGGAGGTGACATTCCAGCAATGGGAGAAAGGGAGAGTAGTACCTACTGTATCTGAATGGTCATTATTGCTTTCGCCGGATATCCTTCCGTCCTTAGGAGTTAACCGAAAAACTTTATGAGCTACGGATCTGACGTCAAACCCTGTCGGGACTGCAATGCGCACAAATCATGACATTGCCCACAATATAATCCCTGGGGAATGGCAAAACGTGTACATCCCCAGATGGAGGCAGTTGATGTTGCTCAATTACTTTATTATCGACTCTCATCCCCAGATGGACCGTCCATTTTCCATGCTCGGGTCAAAACTTCGACTAGGTATGGTCTTCTACTCTGGAGTTCTGACTCAAATTTGCCAGTACGACCATATTCCTAAATTAAGATCGCAATATGCCTCATCCATTACATGATGGCGTTCCCGATGGGACAACCAGTGCTCATGTCGCTGACGGTGACGTTGAAAAACAAGAATCCGAGGATGGATTAGACGGCGCAAGCCGAAGAGTGGCTAGTGAAAAGCGTACCTCAGATGGCGGAGTGATACTCACAGAGCAAGATGTGTATGATAAGTTGGGTTTCACCTTCCCCTTCTGGAAGAAATGGGGGATCCTTAGTGTGATTTTTCTTGTTCAAGTATCAATGAACTGGAATGCTAGCTTTTATGCTGGTGCTGTGGGCGGATTGTCGACTCACTTCCATATTTCCAAGCAAGCTGCACGTGTTGGGCAGATGATTTTTCTAGTCTGCTACGGCTTTGGCAGTGAACTATGGGCTCCATGGAGTGAAGAAATGGGCCGGTGGCCGATCATGCAGCTCAGTTTGTTTTTCGTGAACATCTGGCAGATACCTTGTGCCCTGGCGCCAAATTTTGGCACTATTGTCGTGTGCCGAGCTCTTGGTGGTCTTTCTTCTGCTGGTGGCTCTGTCACTCTTGGTATGGTTGCTGATATGTGGGAGCCGGATAATCAGCAATATGCCGTCGCATTTATTGTGCTGTCTTCGGTCGCGGGATCAGCATTTGCGCCTATTGCAGGTGGTCCTGTTACTGAGTGGCTAAGTTGGCATTGGAACTTTTGGATCCAGCTGATTATCGGCGGTACTGTTCAAGCCATTCACTTTTGGGTTCCTGAGACACGTTGCAGCATTCTCGTGACTCGGGAAGCCCAGAAGCGTCGCAAGAAGGGTGAAAACGTTTACAGCTACAGCGAAGTCAGTAACACAAAATTTGCCTGGAGACCAATCATCACAGTGTGGCTTCGCCCTTTCCTTATGTTTGCGCGAGAACCAATTGTGCTGTGGCTATCTTTGCTATCTGGGTTCTCCGATTCTCTGATCTTCACTTTTCTTCAAGCCTACACACCGGTCTACCAGCAATGGGGCTTTGGAGATGTCCGTCTAGGCTTATGCTTTGTTACGTGAGTTTAACTTGTACGTCTGATATAACAATGACTTATCCTCGAACAGAATCATCGTCGGATACTTCCTCGCGTATCTCTCGTTCTTACCATGGATCTACAAACACACAAAGATTCGAAAACGAGACCCAGATGCGCTTCAACCGGAGTCTCGCCTATACTGGCTGTTGTGGAGTAAGTCATGGCACGAATCATAGAATAATTTGCTGACGCGGAATGTAAGCTGCGCCACTGGAGACTATAGGCCTGTTCGGATTCGCTTGGACCAGTTTAGGCCCGCCTCATGTCCACTGGATAGCGCCGATGATATTCTCCTGCTGCATCGCTATAGCTAACGTAAGTAGGCCACCATGCCAGAAGGTTCTTGATAGCTAACCGATACCTTCTAGTATGCAATCTACATGGCTACAATCGATTATATGGTCGCCGCTTATGGACCGTATTCCGCTTCGGCTACAGGTGGAAACGCATTGGCTCGAGATTTCCTTGCTGGTATTGCTGCAATGTATTCAAACCCTAGTAAGTGATATATGACAGTGCTTCACCAGACAAAGAGACCATATCTGACGGATGGTAGTGTATGAGCACATGGGCCACAAATATCACTTAGAATGGCCGACAACTTTGCTGGCTATTCTTTGTATTTTCATCACTGGTCCAATTTACATATTTTATTGGTACGGTCCGACTATCAGAGAAAGGTCCAAGTTTGCTCAGGTGCTCGCGAGCGATCGCCGAGCCAAGGGCGAAAGAGCTGTCCGCTGCGGTTCGCAAACTCAAGGTGCGGAGGCTGTTTATTTGGGCCCAGAGAATGCTCATACAGGCTCTCTACGTGGCACTCGCGGATCCGCCTCTTCATGTCCTGCATGAGTAGTAGCTATGCTTCTCAAGCTTACCCAGCATGAATATTTGAAGACGGTGAGGGTTCACAGACAAGGTGTACTTTCATAGTGTGTCGCAAAAGATCCGAAGTGGGCGAGATGGATGGCGTGGATAAGTAACTTCAAATTGCCCTAATAATACAATATCTTCTTCTTTTACAAACTCTATAAGTATCTACAGATGAGTAATAATGTGCTCTCTACTTCCATGATCTAAAAAGTGCAACATGCAAATCTAGAAAAACAGACTCCGAAATGAAAAACAACTTTCCCTCCTTCCTAGCTTTCTGACTCATGACGCTGAAACCCACTGCCAGAATGCAATAAAGTAGCAAGAGACCCCAACGAACAAGTCGTCATCAATACCGGTCCCCAAATAGCGGGCACAAAGCGTCCTTGCATCAAAGTCCTTCTGACAGAAACATACCGAAGAATTCCATATCCGAATGAACCGATGCTAATTGTCCAGCATAATTGACTAGCTAGGATGTCACTTTTCCCTGCAGAGAGTGACTTGATATTTACCCTGGTGGTAGTGGGATCTTGCGCTTGATTTGACACCGTGTTAGGGTTTGTTTTTGTTGTTGTCTCTTTGGAGATGTTGTTGTTGGTGTCGCTGCCCAGCTGTATCTGTGCCGTGTTGAACACTTGATCAATCATCCCTAGACGTCCAAGGGCAAGTGCCATTGCGGCAAAGGCCAGTCCCATGCGAGTCCATGATAAGAATGTGCGCTCGTTAGCTAGATGGTCACGGAGTTGAGAACCGTTATTGAGGACGGGTTTGGGGAAGATTAGTTGGCGGAGACGGCTGGTTATTCCCATCTTCAATTGGAACTATTGGCGCCTTTGTATTCGGTATAATCTGACTGGAGAAAAGATGTTTAATGCGTAGAGTATTTTTTTTTGAAACTTGTTGAGGTACAAGAATGACGTTGTGGAGAAAGCTTGGAATAATAATAAACAGAAATTTAGCGCCGAAAATAAAGAATTCTTTCTCGGCCGGGCGGCTTAGTGGCCAATCCAAGCCTAAAAGCCATGTCTTTCCGGGAGTCTACCGCTTGGGCCTTACCAACCTCCTAAGTCCCTGTAACTGAAATGGTAGCGCGACACATGAACCTGCTGCGATCATTGTCTTTTTTCGGATGCGACGTTTTCTCAAGGCCATTGTTTACTTTATACCCGTAGATCATTGAGGAATTGACTTCAAACGCATCTTCCGGCCGAATTGCCACGCGAATGGATGGAACCAAGTGCATTTCGGCCGGCTTTCCCGACCGAGTTACTGTAGATTTCCAGGACACCTGGATCGCTCCAAGCTGCGAGGTTAAATAAACCTAGGAGATCTCAGAAAGGTTTCCCGACTCGATCCTAGCGAGTGCTGTCGGAAAGAAATCGTCGAAAATGGCTGCCTCTCACAATGCATCTATATCTCAGCAAGTGGCTCAGTCGTTATCGCGAGATTTGTTCTCTGCGTGACACTTTCGTGTATTTAACAACTATTCGCAGAGCAGCGCATTTTATAACTTATACCCCTGTGCATTTCTCTCACTGCACATAAATGGCTGGCTTCATTGGGTCCTGAGCTGACCTTTTAACCTACGCGCAGACGATTTGCTCAGGATTTCTATAAAATTTCCGAGCTGCTTGATGTGACTTTTGGATTACAGTTACTTCGACTCTTCGTACCACCGGGACACAATCATGGTTAACTACATAGCTATGTGCAGCTATCGGATTTATACAGATTTAGGGTTAGAGAGAAAAGCCCTAAAAAGTTAAGCACGCTAGTAATTTGGTGCCTTGTGTCACTTGGTGAAGCGTTTGCTTCCGAGGTCCCTGGCATCTCCGGTCATTTATCTAGAGCCGATACTGATGCGATACAAATTGAACCGATACCACCGGAGCAGCTGGATTAGACCGAAGCGACATGTCATGTGCGAATTCAGGTGGAATCCTTTCCGTTCTTCGCTTGTCTCTCCCTCAGAGCTTCATTCAGCCCTTTCCAATGGGTCGTCTTCACCCCGCCGGATCGTCCCAGTGGCAGCGGGGCGCGAATCAGCCTTGAAGGCTTATGAAGCCAAACATATTCCAGGTTCTGTGTATGAAACTCCTTCGAAAACCACCCAAAAATTACTGTTCAAAGATTCAGCTAACATAAGGGTAGGTTCTTCAATGTAGACCAGATCCGCGATACTGAGTCTCCATACCCATTTATGCTCCCCTCGCCAACCCACTTTAGCGTCTGTATGACCGAACTTGGGCTTCGTGCAGATGACATACTTGTAATATACGATACGATTGAAACCGAATTCTATTTTTCACCACGTGTAGCATGGATATGTCGCCATTTTGGACATGGTGATGTTCATGTTCTGAATAATTTCCCGCAGTATGTCGACCAGGGATACGAAGTGCTCGAGGGCCATCAACCTGAGGGACTCGTAGCTGGGGAGAGATACCCCGTGCAAAACCCACCAGTGTCGAAAGATGTTATTGAGTTCGATGAGTTACATCAATTACTTTCTGCCGACAAAACTCAGGACCAAACTTGTAACTCATATCAGATCCTCGACTCTAGACCAGAGAGCCAATTTTCTGGGATGGATAGCGGAGCCATTACAGGACATATGCCCACTGCGCTAAATATACCACTCAGTTCCCTGCTAGGTTCAGACAAAAGACTTCTTCCTGCCCCGCAACTGAAGGAACTGTTTCAAGAAAAGGGCGTCCATGAAACAATGCCCGTGATTTTGACGTGTAACTCAGGCACGACAGCCACTTCACTGGGACTGGCATTAGGTGCGTGTGGTTATCACATGGAGAAGAGGCTTTATGATGGGAGCTGGTTTGAGTGGAGAGAGAAAGCGACAAAAGAGGAAGGATTGATTGTTGTGGATTGATGTAGCTATGTGCCTAGACAATGTGTACATATTATCCATGGACATTGGCCCCTATGTAGTGAAGTACTCGGGTGGACCTGATCGATGACTTACGCACAAAAAGAGGACTCAGAATATACTTTATCGTATTGACACCTATGTAGAGGAACGATGTATCCTCGAATGGCCCACAATTGGCAATTATATCGGCAATGAAACCCTTGCACCCAACTCACAGTATATGCAATATCCTTCCAAAGAAGGTGCATTTAGCAAGACACTTTCAACCTGTAACACTCACCAAAGGTTTTCATACAAGAGCAAATATATCCACCAGGGCTATCGCTGAGTCTAAAGCCCAGCACTATCAACCGCTTCCTTGAGAGTTTGCTCCAACGAAACCCAACCAGGTCGGCCAAACCACGTCTTAATCAACTCCTCTGCTCTTTTTGCAGGTTTGATCACACTTAGATCCCGACCTTCATTTTCAGGGGGCGTTGGGAGTTTGCCATTGGGACGAAGTTTGCGTAAAATATCAATAATTTCAGTCCAGTTGAAAGTACCGGCGAACGCGAATAATCGGTCAGACTTGAGTTCTGGATCAAGAAGAGCTATGGCATGGAGACGTGCTACGTCTTGAACGTTGACATAGTATTCTGGAGGTCGTCAGTTAACATACGTCCAAAAACTGAGAGATTTCGGGAGATTTACGAGGAAGCATCGCCCTATAATTACCACGCAGTAGATCAACGACAAGTTTTCCGGAGGAGCCGTTGAAATCAGGAGAAAGGAAAGGTCCCATCTACTCCCGTTAGAAACAGAAAAAGATGCCCGTGCCAACTCGCACCAGCCCCTATGTAACCATGGGGAAGGGGTTGATGCGAATTGGCATGGGTAGATAGATAGATAGTAGTATAGCACTGTGCTTACGGAGAAGTTTGGGAGAACAGTGTTCAGAGTGAAATGGGGATTGTGCTCTTTGACCCATTTGAAGGCGAATCGCTCACCTTCTGTCTTGGAAGCGCCGTAAATGTAGAAAGGTTTGTGAGGGTCGGGCTTCTCATCCCAGGCGAGTTTGACAACTTCGTCGTTCAAGGAATCTGCATTTTCTGTTAAGCAACGTGGTGTAGTAGTGAGAGAACATGTGGGACTCACCCTCATCGACGATGTTACCCTCCACATTAACTTTTGGAAGAGTAGCAGCCGTGGAAGATGAAGTAAGAACGAATCTTTTGACGGATTTCTGCTCAGCAGCTGCTTCTAAAACAGACTGGGTAGCCTTGACAACACCATTGATGACCTTGTCTGCGTCTGCACTAAAAGACAAATCCGAAGCCTAGATGAAAGATGTTAGTTTATCATATGTATTTGGAGTGATATTGTTATTTGTCCAAGTTAGGGCTATTCCATACCACATGCAACACCCCGCTAATATCACCCAATACCTTCACCAAGGATTCTTTGTGAGTAACATCAGGGACGATAACGCTTTCAAACTTGCCAGTTCCATATTTTGAAGTAAAGTACTCATCAAGCCAGGGTTTCTCAGCACGGATTGTGCCTCGTACATGATATCCTAGGGATAAAAGAAGATCAATGATGTTTGAAGCAAGATAGCTGTTTGCGCCGGTGACTAGGACTCGCTCCCCGGGGTGGAGGGTAGTTGGTCTCTTCAAAGTAGACATGATTGACCGGTGGGACCGCGTAGATGAATTTGTCTTGACTCTTGGAGGATTTGTCCATTCTTATAAACCTTGCTTTTACGTGCTACTGAGGTACATACCTATGTCATTTCGTCCGTGTACGTCCGTCTCTTCGTCCATCGGCCTAATTTTTGGCTTAAGCCACCTGCAGGGAGAGAAGCTAAAGTCATCACGTCATGGAATATTAACTTAGTCAATTGTCGGGGCGACCCCGACAAAGAAGTGGTCAGTATCAAACAACCTCACCAGGTTAGTAATCTAGTTTCTATGACTTTATCTTCCGAGGTGAGACAGAAGATCATTACCGTGCTTCACCGCCTCGTGCACGGAACCACCTCATGCACGATTTTCGCGATATGTAATATAGACTATTTGGAAGCTTTACAGCACCATAAAATAATGAAATAATAATACCAATTTGGAGTACTAGTAAATAAATGACGACGAATCTAATGAACTAACTTTTACCTAACGAAAACGTGTTGGGAGCCGAATCTCGCGGCCTCTGCGATTTGTAGTAATAACCTCATCAATAACCTCGTCCTCGATTTCACTGCGTTGTTTGTGCTTCAATTTCTTTGAATTTGGATTTGTTCGACTCGTAGGCTGCTTTGCTTTAGCTAGGGCATCTTTTTGAAGCTGTAAATCTGCTTGCTTAGCTAGTTTTTGCTCAAGCTTTTGGCGTTCTTTTTCAGCGGCCTGTTTCTCCCGTTCGTCTCGCTTTTTTTGACGGATTTGAGCCCGTTCTTGCTTTTCTTGCTCTTTAGCCTCCTTTGCAAGTTGTTGTTGAAGCTTTTTATCATCTTTCCTAGCTTTTTCCTGCGTGGCGTGATCCTCCTTTTGTTGAAAAAGTTCTCGGGCTTGCTGAATCTTTGAAGGACTAAAAAAAATGGCACCACCTTCTTGTTTATTGGGCAAATCCAGTAATAATGGCTTTTTTCGAATCTGGCGCCTTTTCTCATGTAATAGAGCCTTTTCTGCGCTTGCAAGACGTAATCTAAGCAGCACAACCTCCGTAGTAAGCTCCATGACTGTATTGCTTAGCTTTTTGAAGTCTTTGCTAGGATTTTTACCCCAATCTTCTGCATAAGTTTGCGAATATCCCTCCACTCTTCAGGCGAGAGAATTGAAGCTGTAGAGCCAGCTGAAGATGGCCGGCTTTCGGATTTTTCATTAAAACGCTGTAAAATTATCTCCGGATTGAAAGGAACGAGGCCCGTACTTTTGAAGCTAGAGCAGATATTCTTTTTTGTAAAAGATAGCTCCTAGCTCATCCAAAAAAGCCGAAAAAAGTCACGTTTTGTAAGACGGCTTATTCCCTGAGTTTCATCAAGAAATTGATATAAAGCTTTGGAATAATTGGCGGCAAGAGGAGCAAATAAACCAACGTCAAGAGGCTGTAAAGTATGCGTTGCATGCTCTGGGAATATTGCTAATAAGATTCTGTTTTTATCACAATATTCAATAAATCTCATATTTACATGAGAATTGTGACCATCAAGAATCAGAAGGCGCCATCCCCGGCTTGCTTGAGATTTGGTTTCTTTATTAAAAACTTCCTGGAGCCAATGATAGCTAATCTCACTATTCGTCCATCCTGTTTCTGAAGCTGCAAAGTGGCATCTTTGTGTTGTAAGATCTTGAAGCCAGGAATCTTGTAGATTACCGGATTTGGCCATATAGATCAAAGCCGGGGGAATAAGAGCTCCATCCGCGCAAATACAAGCAATTGTAGTGATCCACTCCCGATTTCCATCTTGAAGAAATTGCTTGAACTTCTTATCATATAAATGCTGAGAGAATACTCTTTTTTATGTGGTCATAGTGCCAATCGCGAAGCCCTTCTCATCCATATTGTAAATTTGATCTGGCTGTAGATTATATTGCTCAATCTTGCGGTTTATAAGCTTAAAATAAAGAGCATAACTCCATGCGTAATCTGCCCTTTTTCGGTCGCGGTCAATTCCTGTAGAATAGCGAGATATCAACGCATTTGGATGTTTCTTTAACTAGTGAGAAGCCTAGTTTTTCCCTGGCCTTTTACCGGTTATCTCATGCGCAAAATTTGCAATCATATAAGGTGTAGGTGGCAAGCCTTTCTCGCAGAGCATTTCTATCCATTGTATAAGCTTTTTGGACTGTTGGTTGTTGAGTAAGCGTTGATTATCGTAATGCGCCTCTCTTGAGCCTGTAATGCCTCGATATCTTCTCGAAAGCGTAGTGCGATCAACACGTAGATTTTTGCAACCAAAGTAAAATTAATATTTTCGTCTTCATCTAGGGAATCCAAATATGCAATTGCCTCCTCAATTGCGCCCATTTTGACTGATTTATCGCGCTTTGAAAGTCGTGTTGTTTTTCGCGTTTTGAGGCTATACCGTGCATGAGGTGGTTCCGTGCACGAGGCGGTGAAGTACGGTACTAATCTGCTCGGACAAGCCTCTGTATCAAAAAAGAACAACTCGAAATCGTTGGCCAAGGTGTGATCTGGTGTTATTTAGTGATACAATGCCCGGTGCGCGATCTTGTTCCCTTATTGCGTGTGATCCCTCCCGATCATCAAGAAGATGAAGAGATGGAGTTGAAAATGAAAATCCCGAGGAAGGCAAGTTGCACGACCTCTGATTGGCTACAAACTATGACCTCACGTGAGCTGTTCCCGCACTTTATTTTCCTCCACCAGAACTTTTTGTTGTTACTGACTGACCAAGTGGAAAAGTACGAGACTGAAAGCATTTGCTCTGTCCAAGAGCTGGCAATCGACGCGTGGCTGTCAATTCCAAGATAATTTTGTTCAAAATTTTGATCCTCGAATCACGAAACCCACACATGTCTCTGGTTCTGAGAGCCAGCACGTTCATAGCAACATGCTGAACGACATTGACCTCGAAAAACTCAGCAAGGATTTGACGACAATCACCCAAACCAGCAAAGCGTACCAAAATGACCTGCAAAATGTTCTAGAAAGCTTCAAAGACCTCCTCGAGCGCTACAATTCCCTGAAGAGTGACTATGAGGAGGAGAAAGAAGGGCGTGAGAGGTACAAGCGACAAGCAAAAGCTCGTGTAAGGATGGATGATTTCACATTGGGACATGGGATAAGCAATTTCTGATTCGCCGAGAGTAGGACCGTAACCCATTCGTGCTGGTACTTATCGATGGAGATGGTTACATGGCAAGTTTCTATAACTCAAACAACCAACGATACAAGCTCTAATCGAAGTAGTTCAAAGAACATCTCATAAAGGCTGGTACAGAAGGAGGAGTGAAAGCTGCCCGTCTTTTGAGCGATTCGATAAAAGCTCTTTTACCACCCGATCTGCCCGATAATTGTCGTATTATGGTCCGTATCTATGCCAATATTCTGGGATTGAGCCATACTCTAGCACGGGCTCAACTTGTCGGTCAAGAGGCGCGGTCATACTCAGGGTTCACCTCATCTTTCACTCGGGCGCAGGACTTGTTTGATTTCGTTGATGCCGGGACACAGAAGGAAGGCGCAGACTATAAGATTAGAGGTAATAGAGAATTGATGAATCCCGCCCCACTGCTGCAACTACTTCAGTTTTCGTATACCATGGCCACTGAGCTGATAGCATATAGAAATGTTTCGCCTATTTGCCGACAATTATCAATGCAAGCACATATTCTTTGGAGGGTGTCATGATGTGGGATATCTGTCCATGTTGACTCCATATCGCGGCGAGACAAACCGCATCACTCTTCTCAGGGCCGCCAATATGAGTCCCGAATATGAAAGCCTCGATCTATTTATCAAAGAACTTCCTTCAGTTTTCATGTCTACTGTTATTGGAGGTAGCAGTGCACCACCGCCAACGGCACCGGATAAACCAGTCTGTAAACACTTCCTCAAGGTAAGCCCACCCGAAACTGAGCCTGTGCTTAAGCTTACATTTTCTAGGGGATTTGTAAATTTGGTGCCGCGTGTACAAAGTCACACGTGGCAGACGGGCCAAAAAATAAATTCAATGACGATCGGAGCAGACCATTATCGAAGGAGTCATCGGGATATTTCAGTCGGAAACAAAGCTATTCTAAACTGCTCCCTAAAGCGAGCGGAAATACGACAAGCCGCATTCCGGTTGATAAAGATGGAGGTCGTATTGATGTATATACGCCTCTACCGCCTGACGATCTGATACACGAACAAGAAAGCTTATCACCGCGTCCTTGCAACAAGCATCATCTGTTGGGTGAATGCAACGATGTTGATTGCAAATTTGACCACGGGTACGTGGAACCGGAGCTTGTGGACGTTATGAGATGGCAAGCAAAGCGGCGCCAGTGTCTTCGGGGTCGCGGTTGCAGGGTGCTCAAATGCCCTTACGGACATCATTGTCAGATCGACGGTTGTGCCGGCGAGAAGCCCTGCAAAATGGGCCACCGTTTTCATAATTTCAGTCCGCACGTAGCGCGTTGGGTTGAAGCGGATGATCTTAGAGATTCAGAGGAGGTTCAACCATCTATCGAGGGGGATAGGGATGATCAAGCCGACGCTCGCTCCTCTCGCTCACTCTCGGTAGCAACGACCTCTCATACGGGCACTCTTTCAAAAGTTTTAATTGGCGAGGAGTCACCATCAATCTCCCCCGTCGTCATATAAGTAGCGTGGTTACACAGTTGCGAAATACGCAGCTATACTTAGGTCGCAGTTCTTGACACCATGAGGCTCGACCATCATTAATCGAAATCAAAATGAGGGGGGAATAAAAGGCTGGACGACATGCATAACCCCGGAGGGGGTAAACGAAGACGAATTTACTGACTTAAAGTCACATAGCGTTACGTCTTCACCTGGATTTGCTCCAAGCAAGCCTTAGTCCAGGTTCAAAGTCCAAAATCTCGGTTATAGATGAATGTGACATTCTATTTCCGAGACTTCACTGTTCGGGTCATGGTGACTTCGGAGAGTGTTTACTGTGTCACTGCACAGTATCTTCATGTCTTCTGCCTCTGTCATGGGATACTGTTAGCGTTAAACTTGTTTACAAAGAACTAGGACAATGATCGCCCCTACATTATGAAACAATCAACCAATTAGTCCTTAAAAGTCTTCATTCAAAAGATCTCTATATATCTTTTTAGTCCTCTAAGTCTATACACTCTCGTTGCTAGTCCTTCCGCAGTGGTATTATTCTGCCCCAACGACTCTAATATAACCCTCTCTATTAGCATTCCCAATGCCGAGCCCTAATCCTGAAAAAGAACTAGTGTTTAATATGTTGACCAATCACAGGCTCTATCGAATAAAATTAATCAGCAACCCTTGGACGATAAGATAACGTAATCGGTAAGCGAACCGGCCATGTAAGCGAACCGGCCACCTCTCCGGAAAATAACTCTCTATATTGATTTCAAATCCCAATTTCTCAATCACGTACAAATTATATACAAAAATCTAACTACTAGTACGACTAGGACATTGATTTATTCTATGCCCCATAACGTTACAACCACTGCAGCGAAATTGGCGGCGTACGACTGCTTGAGAAGCTGGGAGCTCCGGCTCAGCCAGAGTAGTAGTAACAGCATGAGATGCCTCAACCTGACCTTGTACGAGCGCCTGAGCTTCCTCTCTAGTAATCCCTTGCTCAATAGATATCTGTTTATTAGATCTTTTGCGCTTTTGCTTCTCTTTTTCATGCGCAGCTCGTAAATCACGGTTTTCTTTCCGTACGAGTAAAGCATCATTCGCTAGTATTTCGTAGGCTTTTGATAACCGTATAACTGCCTGATTGATTTCTTCATTCTGATTCAGGCTTCCTGTACGCTTATTTATACGCTTATTGATTGTAGTTGACTGGCGTACAAATTGGCGTATATTTTGAGGTGTTTGTAAGCAGGATGATGCTGTATTGCTTGATCGACTTGGAGGGGGGGTTGGAGTCTTCAATTGAATATTGAGATGTTGAAGAACTCGATCTGGATTGAAAGGCACTAATCCGGTGGCTGCGAAGCTATTCCGAATAGTTTGAGCTTTATATGCCACTGTACGAGCCTGTGGAAATGCTGTTAAGAAGTCGATTTTGTCAATATGATTAAAACCAAGCCTCATTCGTTGTTCAACAAGCTGCCCATAATATCGCTTTAGAACTGCAAAACAGCCAACATCAAGAGGCTGTAAGAGATGTGAAGAATGAGGAGGCATACAGACTGGAATAATCTTATGATCCGTACATGTACGGTCAAATTCTGCAGTCAAATGGCTTCCATGGCCATCAAGAATCAACATACTATATGTTCCCAATGTACGACCACTAGTAAGAGGAATAAAATGGGTTTTAAGCCATTCTAATCCTATCTGATCTGTAGTCCAGCCATTATCGCTAATATTGATTCTCCAATCATCCGGAAGCTCATCAAACCAGCCTAATCGTACGTTTTTCTTTGCTTTGAAAATCACGTACGAAGGCAGAGCCCATCCGGTTGAATTTGTTGCCTCAATTGCAGTCACCCATTCTCGATTTCCAGGCTGTAGAAGCTTTGGCTGAGCATATCGATCGCTTCCAGTAATAACCTTTGCAGTTGCGCAGAGTCCCATAGCAAAGCCCGTCTCATCAAAATTATAGATATCTTCTGGTAAGATGCCGTACTCAGATATTATATCTCGTACGCGGTCAAAATGGCCTTGTATAATCTTTGGATCTTCACATTTGGCACGTTCGTAGTTGTATTTTCGTGAGAATTTGGATTCAATCTCTGGGCGACGTTGAACAAGATTATATACCCATTTATTTCCAACCCGTTGATCTCCATGTTGTGAGAGAAGATAATTAGCCATATCTCGTACGAGAAAGTGCCGGGGCGGTAATCCACGTTTAGTTAAATCAAGCACCCATTTGACAAGCGAATCCTCCTCAGATTGACTCAATTTATGGTTGTTGGCGCGTGTTATTTGTCGATACGGCACTCCTTTCATTCGATCTTGAAGAGTTGTACGAGCAACCATATAGATTCTTGCAGCTTCACGAATACTGCGAATTCTTCCATTTTTTAAATCGGAAATAGCTAATTCGATCTTTCCCTCATCCTGAGTGGATTTTAGGGGGCCTTTTTTGCGAATTGGTGGCATTTTGACGCGTTGTAATATGGTAAATCAATATAGAGAGTTATTTTCTGGAGAGGTGGCCGGTTCGCTTACATGGCCGGTTCGCTTACCGATTACGTTAATGACCACTCCTAAGTACGTATCCGTATTGTCAGCTTGCTACACATGGATCTCCCTTCGGCACGGATCAACTATGTTTCGAGAGTCATGTGACCTCCGTAAAGGGGTCAGCGGCGCAGCGCAGCTGTATGACCGTAGTAGATAACCAATAACAACAACGAGCAGTTCATCAACACGTACACAATATATAATCTCATCATGCCGCTTTATCTCCTTGACGTATAAAGCTAACACTTTCTTTTACCTGATTGGATCCGCTCCACATAATTGTAGAAGTTTAGGGAAATGGAAAGGATATTTTTGTGCTTGAACTGACTCTAGAATCCCGGTCTCAGAAAATTATATGGAAGATATCCTTATTTCTTCGCTATTTTATCTCAGGGGCCTGGAATTACATATCTGGGTTTGAAGCGGCGATGAGTTTTATTAATCAATCTGGCCCGCATAGCGCAGATGCGATATTCAGGATGGGTGCATAAAAGGGTGTTTTCTGTTGTTGTTGGGCTTTGATTTTTTCCTTCAGCGGACACAAGAATCTATTCAGAACATTGCTCGATTTGACAACCGAAGTATGTCAAATACACCAATGTCATCGGCATCAGAGCGACAAGAAGGTTGGTCAAAAGTTTTGCTTTGAAAATAAAGACGAACCTAACGATTTACCAGATGTGGAAGCCAAAGCTTCGCTTAGAGTAGAGGAAACTCCCATCTATCCCGCCGATGCCCTCTCGACACCTCGACAGATCCTCTTCGTGGGAACCGTATGCACGGCCATGTTCACCAACCAGGCCGGTTTAGGAAACACTATAGGAACAGTATGCATAATCGGCGAGTCCTTCGCTATTAATAACACCGGTCAGTTGTCCTGGCTTATTGCTGGGTACAGTTTAACAATTGGAACTTTCATTCTCATTGGCGGACGGTTGGGCGATGAATTCGGTAGCAAGAGGATGTTCGTCTTGGGGATGGCATGGTTTTCGATTTGGTCTCTTGTGGCTGGTTTATCTGTCTATTCTTCTGATGTCCTCTTCATCTTTGCGCGTGTTTTTCAAGGTATGGGTCCGGCGCTTACTTTACCGAATGGTCTCGCGATATTGGGTCAATCATATTCACCTGGTCCACGGAAGAATATGTCCTTTGCATGGTTTGGTGGATCGGCTCCGTTTGGGGCTATTGGTGGTTTCTTGTTTGGAGGTCTCTTTGCTCTAGCGTGGTGGCCATGGATTTACTTCAGTCAAGCTATTGCGCTTGCTGGAGTTACTGCTTTTGCTGTGTGGGTTATTCCGCCTCAGCCTGCTCGAAGGACCCGTCAGACTCGGTCTCTGTCGCAACTATCTGAGGATTTGGATGTTCCAGGTGGGCTTGCCGGGTTCACTGCCCTAGTGTTGTTTAATTTTGCGTGGAATCAGGCTGTTGTTGTCGGCTGGCAAGAACCATATGTATATGTTTGTCTGATCCTTGGAGTACTTTTCGGGGCATTGTTCTTCTATATCGAAGTGTATCACGCAAAGACCCCGATTTTACCTCTAGCGGCTTTCAACTCCGATATAGCATTCGTGTTTGGATGCACGGCAGCAGGGTGGGCTTGTTTTGGTGTCTGGGTGAGTTTATCTATTCTCGACTCCATCGTAGATCGTGCGTACTGACAATTTCCGCAAGGTATTTTACATGACACAAGTAACAATGAACCTTGACGGAGCTACAGCCGTGCAAATGGCAGCGTGGTACATTCCTGTCATCCCATCTGGTCTCCTCTCAGCACTCGCTGTGGGCAAATTAATTAGGAAGGTACCTGCATCCTGCATCATGGTCGTCGGACAAATCGCCTATCTCGTTGGTTCCATTCTCGCAGCAACTCGAGTCCTACATTCGACTTATTGGACCTATTTCTTTTTCAGCGTCCTCATCATCTGTGTTGGGATGGATACTTCATTCCCGGCTGCGACAATCATCTTTTCGGATGCGGTACCCCAGGAATATCAGGGTATGGGCGCGAGTATCGTTATGACAATTGTCAATTATAGTATCTCTCTCGGCCTCGGGATTGCTGGTACACTGGAGACTAATATCAACCATGGCGGCATGACAGATGAAGATAAACTGCTTGGATACTGTGGTGCGTTGTGGTTCGGAGTTGGACTGGCAGGATTAGGACTTGCTCAGAGTCTTCTCTTTGTGACAAAGGGATACTGGAAGAAAGCTCCTGCCAAGGCGTGAAGGAAATCAGGCCTGGTTTCAACCAGGACTTGGGAGAAGAAAGCGCGGCTAAAGTGATAATAGCGCAAAATTTGGAGCTTGCTTAGCATAGACATAGATAATACTAGATGTCAATACTGCATTAGTCTGTCATAGGTAGAAGGTTGATTCAAAGAGAAATGTCAAGGGTAACCTTGGAATAGTTCGTTTTCCGCTCTCCCGCTCACTTTAATGTGATTACATGAAAGTATGCCGCTCTCATTTCCTTCAATGTTAGTAAGATGTAATGGAAATAATTGTCTGCAAATGTATCCAAGATATTTCGCTACCTGAATAGAACTTCGCTTTTAGGGTTATTTTTAGGGTATTAGAGCTTCGTACTATTCGGCTTAACTAAGCGCATGAACTTAGTCAGCTTGAGAATGATTGGATGATTACTTTCCATTCTTTCTACACATTCAGCCTCTCTTTCAGGATATCCATTTCTCTCATGTAACCATCAGTCACCGATTGTCTAAATCTGTGACTGCGACTCCAAATGAGCTCTAAGCAATGCGGTTCCAAAAAAGTGGTCGTAACAACACGGCTTGTCTCCGTTACCACCGAAGAAAAGTGAAGTGCTCTCGAGGTTAGTTGGACGTTTCCCACCTATCAAGATTGTTATTGTTAAGCATGATCCCCAGAATTACCATGTTGCAACTGTTCAACGGCCAATCATGAGTGCAAGTATTCTGTTCGTGAAAAGATATTTGCCGTGCCTGAAAATTATTTTTGCGACTTAGAAGCCAGAGCACAATGGCGGCCTGATGCATTCTCTGAGCACCGTCCTCATAGGGCAGCCGGCTTCGATGCCGAGACTACACCAAGACTGTCAACGTCCCTTGTGGAAGACTCGACATCTGAAGTCTTCGTTTCGAAACTAAAAGACCTGCCCAAGCAAGATTTTCAGCCTCATCATTCTGGCCGGTTAGCATCAGATACTTCGCCAGAATATGTCCAGCTGAGCATCGACCACTATTGTATGTTGCATCTCCTAAGACTCGGGTCTGCTATTCTTGTGCTGATAGCCACATTGAGATTCCCCGACAACGTTGAAACTACCACCATACCCCTATGTTCTTGTCTTATTGCAGCATTTTGATATATTCCTTGGTCATGACTGGTACTGATTTCTGCGGTGGACTTTCCGAGAAAGAGTGGATAAACTTTATCAAAATCCCTCCTCAGCCAATGCCAGAGACAAAATGTGGCTATGCAAGTTTCTGGTGGTTTGTGCATTGGGTGAATCGTACATTATGGCACAAGCACCGGAGATAAATCTCTACCCGATAGGACTAGTAAATGACGCCCTTGATTCTGAGAACAGGACTGGAATATCTTCTACTCAATTACAAACACCAGGAACAATGTTCTTGAACAAGCACTGTCCTTATTCAGGCCCCGGTACGAGGATCCAACCGTGGATCAGATTGAAACTTTAAACTTGATTGTATGGGTTCGGAATTTTTCTGGATGCTAGTTGGGTTGAATTGGCTAACTCAAGCAAATAGGTCCTTTACTCCTACAGTCTTAACCGGAAAAGGGACTCTTATATGTATGCCGGCATAAATGCAAGGATGTCTAATATATTGAGACTCAATAAACCCGCGGCGCCCTTTTTATCTACTGTCGAAGCCGAGCACCGGAAACGTCTTTGGTGGACGACATATTGTCTAGATCGCATGGCTAGTACTGAATTAGGTCTTGCACCGGCTTTTAATGCCTCTGATACTGAGTTAGAATACCCTGTAGGGATGGAAACAGACCCCGGCATGGATAGAGAATTTGCGGATGCTTCTATCCTTACCGTTCAGATACAACTGGCCTTCATACATTCTGATATCTGTGAAATATGAAGAGCCTAAATGCAGAGGATGAAACAAACATTGGCAAACTCACCAGATCCACTATGGATCGGTTGGAGGCCGTCAAGGCACGGTTGCCTCCTCATCTGTCTTTTGATTTCGAGTATGGATTTCCTCGGGCCATGGAGCAAATGCGCCATCGAGCTCTGGCTTCTCTATATCAACGCTACCATCAAGTGAGATCCAAACTTCTGGTTTTTAATTTGCGTTATAGTGAAAGTAATTGCTGATTATACATAGTGCTTTATTCTTTTACTACGGCCGCTGTTCCTTAAGCAAATCAGTCACCTATTATCTAATCGACCTAACTTGATGGCAAGTGCTGTTCAAAGTGATCTTGCCGTACCCACGAACGCATGCCTACGCGCAGCAAGATCGAATCTGACATTCATAATTGGACTTAAACATTGCGACAGAATGAGTAAGTCTACTGTATTCATGTCGAGGACAAGATACATGATTGAGCTGTGAACTGATGATGAGTAGCTAAATTTGGCTTCTGGGAAAGACTTCACCTTTTCGCTGCCCTTATGATACTCTCCCGAGCCAAATCCGTTAATGCACGGTGGCCAGACACCTTCGATGAAAACCCTGACGACACAATCATTTATAACACTGAGAGAAGCCTACTCGAAGAAATGAAAGCTGCGGGAAACCTGGCCTCAAAAGAATAACGGAACATGTTGAGGGAAGTGGAGTCTTTCAGCGACATACTTTTTGACACACATGGTGCCGTTCAGGAGTTTGATTCTTTGGATGTTGATGAGTGGATGAATCAGATGCTCGAGTTCTAACTGATAACAGTCTTTCGACATATCGAACCCTAACCCTATAGGATTTAGCCAACGAGTGGCCAATTCTACTGATACAATCTATAATGATCCCGCAAGTCGAAGTTTCATTTATAATTTAAATCTGCTGAGCCGTAGACCGGGCTCAAATTCCAACGGTTCGCAGGCTGTAGTTGATTGACACAACTGCACACGGTTTCAGAGCTGAATATATAAACGCGTATGCGAAGCAGACATATTATTTTAGCCTTGAAAAAAAATTTATTCTATGGACGTGATAAGCTATGTCGTGGCTTAATTGATTGGAATATTGTGTTGACTGAGTTATAACGTTGAAGAGACTACGAGTCACTAGTGATATACCCGATTCACAATCGTGAATAATTCAAGACAAGAAACCTTCGCCGATCCATGGATGATGAACCTAAGATACTGGCCAACAAATACAAGGCGAAATAACCCCGCTGACAGCCGTCACTTCCAAGTTTAAGTTGAGTATCGGAATGTAGGGCTCAAATCGCTCATATCTGCCAACTGTTCTTCGGTATATTTGGCCCTTATCTCTTCAAGACTTATAGCGTCTCGCTTAGCATTGGTGCGCTTGAGTATGAAGTAGTATGTAATAGGCCATATGCACCCAAACATTGCCAGCATGCCGATGCTGACTCCAAAACCCACAGGGTACCTGGGGGCTTGGTCCCCGATATAGATATTGGAACCAACAATCTAATCCGATGTTAGCCAAATACAATACGGGAATAGGAAAAGAATGTAGGCTTACTCCGCCGAGTTGGGAGAAGCTGATATGGCCCCAATTCCTACGGCTCTCTTCATGGATCCTGCACAATTGAGTGAGACCCAGGCAGCCGCCGCAGGCGAAATAGGGTACAAGCCAGCCGTCGTAATGAAGACACCAAACAGCGTCACCCCGACAAGATTAGTATACCTCACACTGACCATGATGATGACCAAGCCAACAAGTGCCATCACATTGAGACCTAGAACTAAAAGCATCCGCTTTCGATATCTATCACCAATCCAGCCAGGGAGGATAGTAACAAATGCAGGCGAAGACATATGGTGGCACGGACATGGCTTGAGCATTGGCTGCGGTGTACCCCAAGTTATTGATAATTGTGGGTAGCACAAAGCTGTATCCATAGACCCCCACACAACATGTGAACTCTATAAGGGCAGTGGCATAAATGTGGGAAGATTTCATGGCCGCAGAAGCAGGCTTCCACGAGAAGCGAGTTTCTTCCGTTACACCTGATTCACCTCCCGCGGAGAATTTGGCACGTAGGAGGAGAAATTCCTGTTCCTCGTCACTCAACCATTTGACTTTGGCTGGTGTGTCGTAGATGAAGTAGAAGCCGGTCAAAGCACACAGAAATGTGAATACACCTTCGATAACATAGATGAACCTCCATCCACGGTATCCCCAAGTGCCGTCGAGCTGACCGATACCATAGGCAAGAAGAACAGAGAATGCACCGCAGCAGAAGCTCCCGAATAGAAAATGGCCATTCGGCGATAAAGTTCTCCGGGCTCATACCAAGAAGTAAGGACAAAAGAACAACCAGGGAACACACCGGCCTCAAAAAGACTGAGTAGAAGTCTCAGAGCGGCCATTCCCGCATAATTGTTCACGAGACCGGTACCGATCAGCGTTAGGGACACCAGAGCCAAAAGTGTGGGGAGCCAGATCTTAGGCCCAAAGGTAAGACAGCCCCAAGTCACCTAGCATGCCGAAGAGCTTCGCATTCGCTATAATAACCACTTATTAGCATAACAGCCTCAATCACGGGCATGGGGAAAAGCGGGCTTGCAATAACATACAGACATTGGACCGATCGACGTAGGACATAAGATAAATGATGATCAACTGTGGTAGGACACGAAGACTGTTCCTCTGGTTAGCTATGCTGCTACCCCTGAAAGGTCACGAAGGAAGCACTCACTCGACTTTGCGGATCAATTTCTTTAGTCTTTTGTCGTGGAAATCTCTCGTAGTTCAAGGTATCTCATGTACTCGGGGCTCTGAATGTTATGCAGGGTCCCCTTACTCACGGACAAGGTCCTATCTCTCTCAAGAGGGGTCACTATCTTCTCATCAACTTCGTTGACCGTCGTGTCCTTTGAAAACTGGCTCATATCTGTGGTTTGTGCTGGAAATTTTAAGTCAATAGGGACAATCCCAGTGAGTTAACAGGAGGGCTTGCTCCTCGACATCCGGACACAACACAGCCTTTATAACAGAGAGCGCTACAGCGATATCAGCCATGTGTGGTCACGAGCATCAAGATAAACCGGTTCGTTACTCGGTTCACTCATATTGGACCTTGGATTTAGATTTTGAGGGTGATATAACCACTGTGGAGACCTCCACAAAATGGCTATCTCTGGGGCCACAAAAGCGCTGATATACCGCGGCCTTGGGTGTCTTAGCGGCCGAATATATCGGAGATCCGCCCCTTAGATGCTGAAATGCGTCCACTTTATCATCTCGTTGACCAATCAAGAAAAGATTCAAACTGACTTCAATCTTGGCTTATCGATAGTTGATAGGACATGAGGCTTCGCTTATTCTGATTGTGATAGTTGACTCTGGACGTTATTGGCCTATGGTGCGGCGTTGACGACATTTTCGGAGTCATCAATATTCTTGACTGAGGATGCTCGCCAGAGGAGTATGCTTATGGACTACAAGAAGGCTATGTCAATCTAGAGAGAAGACATCAATTGCTTCCTACTAGAACTCAGCATAGTCACAAGGAGCAACCAATTTCCAGCATTCCTTGTCTTCCAAATCGCCAAAATAACGATTGTCGGTGCCGGGTAACGATCTTTTTACCTCCACAGGCAAGAACGAGAGGACTGACTTGTTATCTCTAGAATCGTCGGACTGGCGATCGCAAGTGTGCTTTCAAGGCACCACAAGATCACCATAATTGCGCGTGACCTTCCCTGGGAAGATACAGACTCACGCCAATGGGCGAGTCCTTGGGCCGGGGCTTGTTTTCTTGGATTTGATGGATCATCAGTGAGAGAGTAGGCCATGCAAGCAGAAGCTTTTGCATATCTCTGGAGTATTGCACATAATAACCCAGAATCAAGCGTGAGGGTTGGTCACCGACGTTGCCATTAGTTTTGACTCAGCAGTGCATAATCTGACTTGAAGATATGCAGGTTATTGAGATGGTGGATATCCAAGATGAGACTCCTTTAGAGAAGATTTGGTATCGCGGTCTCATGCCCGACGTGAGTAACCTCCTCTCCTGGGATTAGAGGAATTAAAGGAACATGTGCTAAATGTTTCAGCAGTTTCAAGTCATGGAACGCCAGCGAACTTCCATCAGGAGCAAAGTTGTGAATGCGCTAAAGTCACTTCCGAGCCCCTTGGATATTCAATGGTAAGCCTAAAGAGCTAATTTCCTTCTGTCTCGTCTATAAGACAAGTCACTAGTCCTCAATCCCCATGTATTCCTTCTCTGGCTCCGCAAAAATATTGAAGATAGCGGCGTCAAGTTCGTCAGAAGAGAAATAAACTCTCTTTCCGAACTACGAGATGAAGGTCATGACGTCCTCGTCAATGCCACGGGCTTCGGCTCCAAATTTTTGCACGACGTCGCAGACAATGATGTTCAGTTGATCCGCGGCCAGACTCATTTGGTAAAGACCGATCACAACAAGATCTTCATGCGTCATGGGCAGGACTATACGTATATTATCCCGCGACTCGACGGAACTGCGATATTGGGAGGAATCAAGCAGGTTGGCGAAACGTAAGAAGCCTTATCACATACCTTCCCTGTTAGATTTGCATTCTGACGTATCCAACAGCTATACACACGTCGACGAGGAAATTAAGAAAGATGTAAGATCTGCTTCCCAGATCCTGGGTAAGCCCGTGTTACTGACTAATGGCTTCTCTAGATTCTACGACGAGTGAACGAGAATGTACCAGAGTCCTTCCCTAGCGCGAATGCAAATGACTACGAAATCATCCGTGATAACGTTAATTCGCCCCGGGAGACCTTCCGGCGTACGGGTAGAATTTGAGCAATTGGGTGATCAGAAGGTTGTGCATGCATATGGAACGGGTGGTGGTGGTTATGTATTTCAGCTTCGGCGTGGCAAAGGCTGCTGTGAACTTGGTTGATGATATCCTCTATGCGCCTATCAAGTCTAGACTCTAAATTATAGCGCTATAATGAAGCTGACGAAAGTTCTGTGCTCCGTTTCATCAATTTACGTCAGCAAACAAAAAAGAATTGATTTATTGTCTGGAAGGAGACAGAGTTAATATAAGCATATCCGGGTTTAGGGTTAGGACTAATTCATTACGTGTAAACGAGGTATGAAGGCGTCTCGAGACTGGAAGAATCTAGCTACGTTGATAATTCTTAGAATATGACAGTAGGTAATGTGCTACTGCTGAGATCAATCCATCCCGGTATGAGTCTCGTCCCACTTCCCCTGCTTATCGTTCTCTAGGAACTTGGGATGACATGTCGGCGGAAACTCTCACTTTCAACCTTCGATGCCCCAGAGGTAAAGTGCCCATAATGGACGGAGATGTTTGCACCCAGTTCTGAGTGGTAAGGGAGAGTGACGACAATCAATGGATACTTTCTCCTTTGGCTATCTTTCTGGCAGGTTTTGACTCGGAAGATACGCATCGCATGTTCTTTGCGGGAAGAGAGTAGTAGCCTGGTCTGATATTGAAGGCGAGTCTAGACGAGAGTTTCTACCATCGGTCTGTTGGGCTGGGTACTGCGCCACGGAGTGGACATTGCTATTACAGCAACTGTGATAACTTGCTATGTAATCGTGACTATTAAGTCTTCTTCCAAAGCTCATGCAACTGAGCAATTTTATAGTCGGTCTCCCAACCCGACTCTGCCCGAATAACACGCATCAACTCGACAACTTTCTGACGGGCTTCAGTTCGATCGTCACACAACCCAACCACATAGAGTGGCTGAACCAGATGAATCTGAACAGCAGTTGAAGTTCTGCCCATCGCAATTCCAGCGATTTCACGGACACGCGTATCGACCTCTTTTGTTATCTCTCTGTATTCGACTAGTCTATCGCGAGCTACGCTTTGACTTTCATGAGGTCGGTTGAGAAGGAGGATGATGCGTGCAAAGTCAAAAAGTGCAACTGTAGCCGCGTGTGTCGCATTGCTAAATACTATTTCCGGAAACGGTAAAGATATCGAGGAAGAAGTAGGGGAGACGAGATCGTGTGGGTTTTCCAGACGGATATATGGTTCGAATGTGTCAGGCAAAGAATCATGCCAGTTATTGACTTCCTGCACCAACTGATTCCAGGTGACTCCAAGACCACTTGTCTGTGGTACCGAGATATTTGATAAAAAATCCGGGACTGGTGAAGACGTGGCGGTGGCTGACTGTTGAATCTCTTTAAACTCGGCGATGAAATTCATAAGTTTGAGAACAATAAACGTTATCCCGCGTAAGAAAAAATCGTCACGCTGAATGGATGTCGGTGGTGAGGGTGTCTTTGGATATAATTTACCACAATCATCGATGGAAAGGCCAGCAGCACGGAAGAGGTCAAAATTGTAAGCATCCATGCGGGTGCGCCGACGGTTAGCATACGACGCAAAACTATCCAAATATGCAAGATTCCAGAAGGACACCTGAAGCGCACGCGACATGGTAAAGTTCCGGTTGGGAGAAATAGGTAGCGTAAGCATAGCCTGCATGAGATGCCTTAAGCCGAGTAATCGTCTGGGTATCAAAGTCAGAGGGCATCCATTTGATTCAAAAACCAGAGAGATATAGCTCACTTTTCCCATTCCGTGCCAGGTTTGTCAAGAATATCAAATACTGTCAATATCACCACACCGGGTAAAATGTCATCGATGTAGGAGATGAAGCTCGGGGGAAGGATGACCCGTCTAGATCCTTCGGACATTAGGTCAATTTCCAAGTCCTGGCATAGAATCTGAATTGGCGAAATTGTGGTATCTAGTTGCTGAAAATCTGCATGACCAAAGAGTAGTTGCTTCAAATGGAATAGTGCTTGGTAGTAGTAGTTGGTGGCTTTGAAGAGCCAATCGACTTGCCCAGCATTAGGGTATGATTCCGTGGTTGCTAGGTTCAATGTTGATGTGAGACCAGGCCTGACACCGTTAACGCGAGCAAGGTGCTTTGCAGCTATCGCTAATATAGCGTATTGTATGAATGGAACCTGAAGGGACCTCTTAGGAATGTTGAACATGAAGAACTTCTCCGAGTCATGCAAATCAAGCCTACGTCAATTAGTGTTATGATATTACAGTCCGGTGAGAATGGAACGTACCATGGGGATATAAATTCGACGTAGTGTCTCTTGAGAAACGCTATCTCACGGTCACTGTTGATCATAAGCTCTGAGTAGAGATCTCCGAATGCATTGACGTTCCGCATGTCCGGCATGGTGTACGCGTAGTTGGAAGTCGTTGCGGAGTTCAAATTTCCCGATGTTGCGGAACCATTGCTAAAAAACATCGGAGATTGCAGCGGATTAAGTAGATTAAAGTTGGTGGTATAAGCTAGAGTTTCGGTGTTCGGAATTTCTGAAAGAGGCTGTTGAGTGCTATCGAGAAAGTTTGCTGGAAGAGCAATGTTTGTATATGGAGCCGTAGTGGCTATGGTAGGCTCCTGATCGAGAGCCATAGTATTCCCGGACACGCCGTCAGGGTTCCCCGAGGCAGAAGGATTGACTTGATCATCAGTTGTAGAGGATCTGGAGCTACGAAGTACTGGGTTTTGACCCGGTACCTCTCTCTGATCTACTTCTTGCTGGGACCTGTCAGGCTGAACACTGCGGCTTTCTTCATCAGTGCCTGCTCGTACTGAACGCTGCGATGACTGGCTCCGAGAATCCTCCCTTTGATAAGGAGCATATCTTCGGCGCACAGTAGCACCCTGATCAATAAATTTGCGATCTTGAGAATAGCCTGGGCATTTTACGCCTGCGGTAACACATCGCTGACACTCAGGGCGCCCCTCATCACACTAAATTGATCGTTAGTGAGATCGTGGTGATATTGACGGAAACGAAAAACTCAAACCTACCTTGACGTGACGTTTCTTACATCGATCGCACGCCTTGTTTGACGGGACCCCAGGCATGACGGAGAAGGTGAGAGGGAGTGTAGGTGAAATTAAAGGCCGGGCCAAATATGAACTCAACCAAGTATCACAGCTGCCTCACAAATGCATATCTCATAATAGGTGGCCGACTGGTGATGATACCTTCCGCGGAGTGGGACCGAGACCGGCAATTCAGATAATTTCTATGGGAACGCCAGCCCTGGGAATCTAAGGAAAAGAAAGGAGTAGTACTTTGAGATATGCACTCGTACTAATAGAGACTGAACGCGATTATCATCCACCCGGGATGTAGTTGAGAACCGGGGGTGAAAAGGAAGTAATTGGGGGTGGACGAGAAAGAAAAGGAAAGAGAAGTTCACTGTTCACGAAGGGGAAGGTCCACTTCCGAAAAGAGTCAAAACGTCGAGTTCCGAAAGAGGTTAGCGCCATCCGGTATCAGGATTCTGTCATCGAATTGTGGATCTCTTTCGCTCTTAGCCCCCAGCCCGAGTCGAGACTCCTTGATGTTTCTTGCGATTGCATGTGGCATTTCTTTGGGCAAATTCATTGCCTGAATTCCAAAAGCGTCTGGGAATAGAAAACATACGGCGTACGGATTGTCTCCGTGGCTGCGTCATAGGAAAGAGGGCAAAAGCCTCATCCGCTCCATCTACCGAGGTGCCGGACATTGTGTGAAGAAGAATTTGGTGGCATTTTTACCCCGGAGAATAATCAAACGGATGCAATAGAGTATGATTATCACAAGCGAATGATGCATTTAAAACGCCCCCGATGAACAATACCAATAATCATATCCCGGCGCGCGAAGCTATGTTTAATGAACACATGAAAAGCTTCATTGAGAAAGAATGGATTCGTAAGTGTTTCTGAATGTTGGAATGCTTGCCGAATAACGAATCGACACATGGCTAATGTGAATTCTGATAAAGGTGCTGGAAGACCGCACAACATTATCTGTTCCCAGTGCCTTAAGCCGGGAAACTTACTATGGTGCTCGACTTGCTCTCGTTCTTATCATTTTGTGTGTTTGGTGTCACCACCTTCGGTTGATGTCGCAGCATCGTGGTTATGCCCTTCCTGTCAGGAACGCCAGGCAGCTCTGAATTTTGAATATAAGTCGTTGCCAAGCGGAAACGGAGACCCTACTTCTGGCAGTAATATATCAGGCTCTTCTTTCTCTGGCCCTGCATACGCCATGGCAAAGAAATTTCTTGCCAATCACGGACTTGCCAACAACCAAGCCATCACCTCAGATTTTCTAGACGACCTGCAACAATTAATCGTGAAGGCCGAACTTGCATCCCAAAAAGAATCAGAACTGTTGAAGTTGCGTCACGAGAACTCTCAGCTCATGGAAGAGCTTATCAGCAATCGAGCCCGCTCAGGATCCCAATTGTCTCCTCAGTCTCAGCTCAGTCCAGCATACAATTCACAACATGGGACTTCTGCAACCCCGTCTTACCCTCCCAGCAGGAATGAGATCTCGAAGTTGGATGTGACAGACAAGTCTTGGGACCGTATAATAAGCGAGGCTTTTTAATATGGAGCCGATTAAGGCTATCTGGGCCAAGATCTTCTACGATAATACATTTGGTTTTTTATGCAAGATACCCAGAGATGGAAAGTGATACGAAGTTAATAAATGCATTACATACCGATGATAATGAATGGCATGACTTATGTCAATTTGCCTACGTCGAAAAAGGATATAGTATCTCAGACATGGCTGATAAAACTTAGATTCCTAAATACATGCGCATATTTGCCTAGGTTACAGCCTTTGAGCATTTAGTTACTTCTACTTAACTACCGGAATGCCACTTAAGTACTTCCAGGGACATACTCCTCTTTTATATTTTCAAAGAGTCTTCAAAAGACCTTCGTAATTAAACCAATTAATAATCTAAGCACTAAACTACTTGGCTTAAGTGACTAGCACTTCAACTAACTTGTAACTAACGTAACTATCTAGATGCGTACTCATAGTCACGCTTACTCATCGACTAGCTTATATTTAGTCTACCAGGTATGCCGCATGAGGAACAAATCTGCTATTTCTACAAGTCTATGCATACGTCAAAAGAAATATGGACTCGGGTTTTACTCATCCAGAGTTTTGATGCTGTGGACATCTAGGTTAGGGGACTCTGGGGTCGAAAATAGTCCGATATCTGTCTAATGAGACTATTCACTTATTGTAAGTAACATCTTTTCCTACTGCATCGTCGACTGGACTGGGAAACAAATATAGATGATCCTGGACATTTAATCAACAGTATCACCCTCAAGGCCGGGGGCCCTAATCCTTATCTCACTTTCCTAATGTGTGAGACTAATAAATTCGAAGTTTCCCACCCTCGGTATGCCGTAATACCAGAGGCACCGGAAATGTTTCAACATAGTATAGTCCCAAGTAGTGATATTAACATGTCCTGAATGATGGTAGGAAGCGCATTGAGAAAATACTTCCATCATACAACTATGGGGGCAATATAAGGTTTATATAAGGTTTGACCAATCATAGTACCTGAATTAACAATCTTGCCAATCATATTGCCCCTTTAAGTGGATCGCAGTCCCCACTGGAATAAGGATTTGAACCAGGATCGGGTAACCCTGGCCTAAAATGAGATTTCACCGATAGACTTCCATAACATCCGAGATATCGAGAATTACATAAGTATAGGAGTAATAGTTAACTAGGTTAAAACGTTTTCATTTTATTTTTAGGTTGTCTGATACGTAGTGAAGCTTGCCGAAGCCCCCTTTTTGCAATGAATTGGCATCCAATTGAGCCACCGCTGACATGTCTCTGATAACCCTAACTTCAAAAGTGCTCACTTCTGAGGTTGCGACATTTTTGCGGATATTGGATATTTAGTACATTAGTGACTGTCTTCATAAAGAAGCTGTGAATATTATCATGGCAATCAGCTATATCGTTCTTCCACACCTTTGTTATCCCATCACGTCTGGCTAACGGATAGATAATTAGACAAGGGTTCCAGTACACTAGTAAGAAGGATTTTGATCTTACCGTAATGTAGCGAGCAAAGGGGATTTGCATTTGGTACAGCGTCCTTTGAATGTGGTCAATGTGGTACCTGTATTTGCTACTCCTTGCTTTTAGACTGCTTCTTCCCTAGCGTGGGTCAATGGAATCTTTTCGAAGGGGCTGGTAGTAAGCGAAAGATATGAAAAGACGATGTTGATTGAAAAATGATAAAGGCCGTGTACACAGAGATTAATGATTACGTGTATGGAAAGAACACCTTAGTGGAGGTTCTCGTATCTAACCTCACATCCAGCGAGATAGAGTGGTATTTATTGGGGTTAGGGTTGGCTAACTTGTCGTCATTCTCGGCCTTCGCCTACCCTAGTGCTCTTCTGTTTTATCTCTGCCAGGAAGAATAAATCAGATTCAACATATACAACGCAACAGGATATTAATGAAAGAACACAGTCCAGACAATGACGCATAGATAAGTACCAGGGTTCACTTTCCCAGCAGTTATAGAACCGGTTATTATGCAGTCAGCAGTGTGCAGAGACAATGACTTCCAAACGCTCTTCTATCCAGACAATCCACTGCGAAAACCAGCCAAAAATCTCACCGCAGCAGTGTGACATCGCATAGTGCACTTTTCTATTCCAAACCGTCCAATCGGAATGACAGCATGCGCGTGCCCGTTGTGGAATGTTGTATTCATTCCTCTCCGCGATTACTAACTATAGCGCGGGGTTCTCCACATTGTATAATAAGCCAGAATGTTGATCAATTGTTGTTTGGGTTGGGATGCGAAGAGTGACAAGGTAGTATTTACCCGGGAGGCAATAAATAGCTGTGCGTTGCAACGCCTCTAGCGAATTGTCCTGGTCGTACGAGACTACAATTACAATCTACGGGGTTTCAGTCATTTATCATCGACATGAAGTTCTCTACGCTTACCCTTGCTACAATCTTGCAGGGATGCATTGACGCGCGAATACATGGTCGACGGGGTTCGAGTACAATCAATTCCGAGTTCAATGTATTGGATTATGTTGATCCACTGATTGGGACGGCAAATGGAGGTTAGTCAATGTCGAGGTTGTGCGTTCGGGGAAAATAATAAAACCAAAACCTACAGGTCATGTTTTTGCTGGTGCTTCGTTGCCTTTTGGTGGGTTCACATTTCTACTATATTGATTTTACTGCTGATGTATCTAGGTATGGCAAAGGCAGTCGCAGACTCTTCGGTGGACAACCAAGGAGGATTTGCCTCAGATAGTCCAAGTATAAGTGGATTCTCGCACATGCATGACTCTGGAACTGGCGGTGTATGTTTTAAAAAATAGAGACGGAAAAATGTTGAAAAAGACTACAAGACTGATCCTCCATAGGGCGCATCACTTGGAAATTTCCCCATCTTTCCCAATCCTGGATGCCCTGATGACGACCTCAACCGATGTGTATACCGCTACCAAAACCGGTCAGTAGGTTTTAGCAACGCGACCTTGATCGCACAGGCAGGTTATTTTAGCATTGATCTCGACAGCGGAATTAAAGGCGAGATTACCGTCACTAACCATACAGCTTTGTATCGATTCACCTTCCCACCCTATACATCAGTTGCGCCCATGATATTTGCCGACTTGATTGACCTGCCACAGTCTAGAAGCAATGGGAGTGCTTCTGTCAATGATACTACTGGTCGTATCTTCGGTTCAGGGACGTTCAACCCCAGTTTTGGAATCGGTAGTTATGATCTTCATTTTTGTGCTGATTTCTCGGGAGCGGAGATCTTTGACACGGGCGTTTTCGTGAATGATCGTGCCGGGAATGAACCAAAAACTGTATTAACCACTTCTGATGGTGTCAATAATGATCAGTCCTATTCAGCCGGCGCTTTCACTCGTTTCAAGACCGGTACTACATCTGTCATAGCAAGAGTTGGCATGAGTTTTATCAGCGTCGATCAGGCATGCTCAAATGGTAAAAAGGAAATTCCGAACTTTGACTTTGATGGGACAAAACAGTCAGCACAAGATATATGGAAGGAAAAATTAAGTGTGATTAGCATTGATGCCACTGGTGTCTCGACGGATTTGCAGACTGTTTTCTGGAGTGGTGCTTACAGAGCTCTGCTGAGTCCTCAGGATTATACCGGAGAAAATCCTTTATGGGAGAGTACGGAGCCCTATTATGATAGTTACTACTGGTATGTCATCTTATCCCAATCACAAGACTGGAACTGACGCGGACATAGTATTTGGGACTCATACCGAGCCATCCACCAACTGATCACACTTGTCGACCCCCTCTCACAATCTCGCATGATCCGAAGTCTGATCGACACATATAGACACGAAGGATATCTGCCAGATTGCCGCATGTCTCTATGCAAAGGATTTACACAGGGAGGATCAAATGCCGACGTGTTGATAGCCGAAGCATATCTCAAAAACGTCACCGACATTGACTGGGATACTGCATACGAAGCTGTTATCAAAGATGCCGAAGTAGAGCCTCCGAACTGGGCCATTGAAGGTCGAGGCGGGTTGAAGAGTTGGAAGAATCTTGGTTATATTCCAACAGACGATTTTGATCCATATGGACAGGGGCCTTTGACCAGAAGTATTTCGCGGACAGTTGAGTATGCGTATGACGATTACTGTATTGCGCTGCTTGCCAAAGCTCTGGGTAAATCCGATGATTATGAGAAATACATCAAACGCGGAACGAATTGGTATAACATGTTTGATGCCAATACCACCTCGCTTGGATATACAGGATTTTTGCAAATAAGGTACTCGAATGGAACACGGGGATATCAAGATCCGCAATTCTGTACACCACTCATGAACTTCACAAGCTGCTATCTGAATCCTGACGGCCACGAAACGTACGAAGGCAGTACGTGGCTTTACACCTTTTACGTCCCTCAAGATATGGCCTCATTGATCACAGCACTGGGTGGACGAGATGCATTCATTGAACGACTAACCTATTTCCATAACTCCGGCCTACTCTACGTTGGCGACGAACAGGCCTTCCTGACGGTTAACCAATTCCATTACGGTGGAAGACCGGGTCTATCAACGAAACAGACCCACGCATATATCCCCTCTCAATTCAATACGAGCATAAACGGTATCCCGGGGAATGACGATAGTGGTTCAATGGGCTCTTTCTCAACTCTGAGTATGATGGGTCTTTGGCCTGTCCATGGACAGGATGTGTATCTCATTAACGCGCCGTTTTTCAGGGAGGTCAATATTACGCATGGGATTACCGGAAAAGTTGCTACGATACGGAATGTTGACTTTGATCCGAGCTACACCAACATATATATTCAGAATGTGACGAGAGACGGGAAAGAATGGACGAAGAATTGGATTCAGCATGACTTTTTTGAGAATGGGGGTGTGCTGGAGATTATGACGGGGGAGAGTGAGAGTGATTGGGGGACGAAAGCTGAGGATCTACCTCCTAGTATGGCATCGTATAACTTTTAGACTGGTTCATGGAAAGGCTTATCAAGGCTCGAGGGGTACCTGAGTACGTAGGTCAATTTCATTTAGTAAAGCCCAATCAGGACCTAGATATTCACTGAGTTTATTGTCAATCAGAAATGACCATGACAGTCCCTAGCTCAATCGAATCCATATAACAACAAATCATGAGCTTGTGCCATCCACATATGCAAATAGAAGGATTAAAGTACCCAATCAATATTCATTCGAACCATTCTGCCAATATCTGGATGAGTTCGCCGCGCACAACCGAAAGATAATCCCCTCACACAACCACTTTGGCTCCTCCCCATCCTCTATAGCCGCTGCGTTGAAGATGCGCTTCAACCCCTTTTCGATTTTTTCCCAGCGACCCGATACTCCTGGCTCAACATAGACAAGTGCTGCAAACGCTGAATTGGACACTTTCTCTTCTGATTCATCATCATCTTCGCGAAGACCTGGATACGGAATGATGTTTAGACCGTTGCATCCTCCTGAAAGATGTTTGAAAAGGTAATCGTATGCATCATCGAATGCTTGACTTGTCGCAACTGGACACTGAATTGAACGTGGAACGAAGTTGTCGAAGTCGTACTGAGGCTTTTTCGACACGTATTCCTCGATTGTAATGCCTGCGGCAGAAGATAGCTTTTTTGTAGGCGGCGCGTCATGAAAAGATGAATGCATGTTCTCGATGGAATCAATCGCGCATGGTAGACGTCGAGACTGTCCAGGGGGTTTTGGACGTGGCTTTACAGATTTGACTGCTTTCCTGCGGATGACAGGTTGTGATGGAACTACCATCTTGTGGATTGAGGCTCAAGGATAGAAGTCCATACGAGCGAAGGATTGACGATGGAGTGACAACTCTGTCTAGCTAAAGGCGAGGTTAGAAGAAGTGAAGTTTGCAGCCAAAGAATAGGTAGGGAGATTTAATAACAGATAGGAAACTCAGCAAAACGGTGGCCCAAATTGGCAGGAAACTCCCCAACAAAGGATATTCACATACCTAGCAGACACTATGAAGGTGGTGACTTCAGAAGTTTTGAAAGTGAAGAGTGAGATCTCAGAAAATGTTCAGATTGTGTGCCGAACAAAAGGGTGAAGGGGCATGTGATGATATTTCCCAAATAGGAAAGAGCAGGGCGCAAAGCAAAACAGAAGGAAGCCTCAGGATAGCCATGCTCACCTTTAGCTCACTGGGAGCCTCTGAGCTCTTATACTGTCTTCATTCCGTCCTCATATATCATTCAGGTGGACATATACCATCTTATTTCTCTCTCTGAACGCTCTTTCTCTATATAATTCACACCTCTACCTATATCTCGAACACCACAAAGCAAGCCAGAATGGCACCTATCCGCCATCCTCTACAAGACATACAAGGAAACAATCAGGCGCTAGCCAAGAAGTCATGCTCCAAAGATGCTGCCTGTGAGGAAGACGAATCCGAGCTGTTCGAGATCGACCACCCATTCATCATCCCCATCGAGATGTACTTGTCTGTCCGTAAACCGACAATATTACTGTGCAGCTGCGTCGATATAGAATCTTACCCATACGACATTAAAACCACCTTCTACATCACAACTTTCTTTGAACCGTCGCTCCCCGCTATCTTAGAATTAATTCAGTCGTCTCTCGGGGATCCAACTGCGCTGGATGCCTATTTTGACTGGGCCTACGTGGGAGGGATCGAGGTTATGCCGACAGTTTTCATTGACGTACCCCCGGGAACTGTGACAGATTGGGCGGATTTAGAAAGCAGGATTCGAGAATTGTTGGCACGAGGGGCATCCAAATTAGGGATTGTCGTTAATGTACAGTTCCAGTTAAAGGACGTGGAGGATATTATTTGATGAATGACACCCAACTTGTGAACCAGGCGCGAATAGGAGGATGGATTGATAATGGTAAGTCGTTTACTCATGCAGTATAATGATCTGGAATCGTATATCTAGGGCTATGTTGGCTGTTCGCATACTCTACGTTTTGTTACTTAGCAATTTCACCTTTCGTTATTACTATGCTCGAATGAATACTGTGGGAATATTCTTATGATTCGGGTTTTGACACTATCCAGGAATGATCAATAATTGAAAGAAAGCGGCTTGTTTCTTAACACTTAATCTTTTCTCTTGACTCTCCCAGTAGCTCAACTGATACTCATCTCTCGCGGGACTAATTTTACCATAAGAGGCTTCTTCAGCCACAATGTAGTGGTACGCTGATCAGTCCAATTGTAACTTTCAGGCTGAAGTTCCACATCAAAATTCCAAAAGAACCTGCTCGCTATCAATCTCATCTCGGCATAAGCAAGACTGGAAATAGACTCGTTAGTTATCTACTATCGACAGAGTAAAAGGAAAATAGAATAAGTTTACTTCTTCCCTAAACAATTCCTAGGCCCATGTGAAAATGGATGGAATGCGTCCTTGCGATCACTCCTGAATCGTGGATCCTCCCCCTCAAGCCATCGTTCTGGGTGAAAGGCATCCGGCTCAAAGAAATTATCACTGGAATGGTAAGACGAGTAATGATGTAATCCAACAGAGGTACCAGCAGGAACGAATTTGTCACAGATAATCTGTCCTGGTTCTGGAGTCACCCGCGGCAGGGAATTGGGAACTGGGGGATAAATTCGCATAGATTCTTCCAGTACGGCATGAAGATATCGAAGCTGAGCTGCACTGTTCAAGTTGATGTCGTTCTCACTTTTGAATGAGGATCGAATTTCACTGGTTAGACGTGATAGACACTGGGGGTTTTGCAGCAAATGATATAGCATCCCGGATAATACGGTTGCCGTCGTTTCACTGCCGGCAAGCATGAGGAATTCGCTAAGGTTAACTATCTCATCCATGCTAAGACCATCTGGACCGATGGCATCTTTCGATCCTTTGAGCATGTAATGCACTTTTTTTTATTAGCATTATCATTGCAGGGGGACGCCGGAGGCTGGCGAGGAACGTACCAAAATCTTGTCTCCCAGTATCAACAGAGACACGTTTGGTAAGCTTGCTTTGCGCAAGATCGTGTTGATATAGCCGATCCTCCCGCATGTCTTTAGGTGTAATCCATCTAGCCAAGAAGAATCTCCATGATAATGGAAAAGTACGTTTGATAGCACGGTATCGGACGCCAAACTGTAGCAGTCCAAAGATCGACGAGAGGTATCTTTGCCATATACCCTTTTCCAACAATCCAAAGGAATCACCAAATGAAAGATCGCCAATAATGTCGAAGGTAATATAGTTGAACCAGCGCATCATATCAACAGTGTTGGTATCGAAGGTGGCCGCGCGTTTGCGAAGCTGCGATATAAGAGATTCGACATAGCTCTGGAGAATGTCTTCTTGTGCTCTTAAAGCTCTATCAGAGAACGCGTGGGCCAACAGACGGCGGAGGCGACGATGTTTCTCGCCATTCTCACCGATCTACTTCTTATATCAGCTTTTAAAGAGGAATGTCGCAGCAAAGAAAGTAGACAAGCACCATGGTATGTTTTCCTTGAGGGGATTCAAAGAAGAACGTCTGATCTTTATCAAAGAGTGACTGGTTACTGCTTGTTCGATGTCCTGTCGTAAATAAATGACATTAGCGTACTGATTGAATCATGTTCACGAGATGCAACTGACTTACCACATATCTTCTCCCATGCCCGTCCAGAATTGTACAATAGCTGATTTGGCGCAACGCGTACAACTTCGCCGTACTCGTCGTGCCATTCTTTCACTTTGAGATGGAGGCTACCCCTCAACTCGCAAAGAATTGGATATAGTATAGTCGCGCGGCCAAGTAAAGGGCCTGGATACGAGTGTAGTGGATGAAAGTAGAGGTTATAGATGATTCTGGCAGCTGTAGCTGTAACAATAACAGATAAAATTGCCTGATTTAATATTTATTAGTAATTAATTGTTTACAATTACAGGATAGTAGGCTTACCAGTAGCAGATGAGGGAAAGGAAGGTTTTGAGCAACCTCTGGAAGAACGATCATGTTGAATAAATGGTAGGCGTTCTATATAGGGTTAGGGTTACCACTGTGACTATATAAGAGCCAGGGCTCATCAGACCCCAACAACTTCTTTCCTTTGACAACTCACGTAAACGCGTCTTCGGACAATGAGAACTTCAATCAGATACCTTCAAATCAACGTCACAACCGTCAATAATCAGTCAATATGCCTTGCATCTGACGCACTTCGTAAGTCCCTAATTCCTTCTAACAACCTCGTCTGTGTTATCGTACTGGACAGTGTTTCGTTACTGACCCTACCTTAGAGCCTCCACTTTCCCCCGCCGAGCGAGAAAAAGTAAAGAGCTACGGTGGTTGGACCCGATTTCTTATCAGCTTTGGACTCAAACCCTGGAATGATGAAGACGTCGAGGAAGCTCAACAAATTCTCCGAACCTTTACCGCGAAGTAAGATGTTGATGTTGGAGGATTTGAACAAGCGGCACAAGTCTGGTGAAGAAAGTGAGGTATGAAGGGGAGGAGAGATGATTGAAAGAACTACAATGAGGCCGTACCCTTCTATTTGTACTTATGTGCTCAATGGCCGATTGGTATCTTTTCATAGCCTGAAAAAGAGAGAAGTGGAGTTAAATGCGTACAACCGTCACTTTCGATATTCGCGCCTCGCTGTTCGAGAGCCTACCCAAGGGACAAGGATGATGATCAACATGTAACCGCAATTCTTTCGACATCACATCCACACCTACTGTGTGAGGAGCACGACAACGATGCATAATGTCCGGAAGGCTGGCTTCTAACTGAAAGAAGAATCCACTCCCTGGCCAATTCGTCGTCGACGGACTTAAGCCTGTCATTGTCCCCTTTCCTTCGCACCTGTGTGACAAATATGATGAATAGAGACCTGGTGCACCTCCTCCTACAGAAACATGCATATGACATAGGACCAGCATCTCGATTTCTATCATTTGTCGGCGGTGCTTTGCATAGCTTACTAAAGTACTGGGTGACCGGGTTCCAACGGTCTCCATCTGATGACTATCGCCATAACTATTGGATGACATACTTGTAAGCATCCATGTCAACTGCCTTGATGTCTCAAAGGGCACGTCTTTGGTCTCTGTCATCCAGTCACACTTGGGAAAAAGGTGGAGAAATAACGCAGCCACAGTCCCGTTGATTTATTGATGTATGTATCCATGTATTACAACCCCTCACCAAGTTCCAACCGACCACTATGCCATCCATGGATGTATATGCCGTCAAATGAGTTGAAAATCAGTGATATCACAACTTGTTTCTCTATGAAATGCAAAGTTGTGTCTTAATGTATCACTTAGGCATGTTCCATGCTTGCCGAATAGCCGTAAAGCGGAGACTCTCGACATTTGCTATTGCCGACAAGGGGGAGCTACCAAGTACGTAGGACAAGAGCTTCAGACACTGAAGACCATATAATGCTCTTCTAATATCCAATGTACTTACTAACCTGGAAGTGCCCAGATGGGCTCGGAAGGCGGACTCGAATTAGACATTATTCTACCATAAGTACCACATCTAAGCATGTTGCAATCATAACCTCGGCAATATCTAGGAATCAAAACATCAAATCAATGCTTATAATAGTACGTATTATTGACCGTCGTACCCCTCATATATGCAGGCTCTGCTCCTCTCACGAATATATCTTGAAACAGAGTATCCTCTGCCGGAGACGGGTCGTCCATTTTCTGCGCTATCTCCGCCTCAGAATTGACAAAACTCTTAATCCCCTTTTCCATAGCCTTTAATTCATCTTCCGTGTTGATTTTCAGTTCTAACATTCGCTGCTTGAGTACAGTCAAGGGATCTTGCTTTCTTGCGTCTTTTAGTTCTTCGCGAGATCGGTACGCTATGCCGGGGTCTGACATGCTATGTCCGGCGAATCTGTAGGTGACAAATTCGTAAAGTATTGGTCCTTCGTGATTGCCTTCTTCGCCTGTAATGAGTCGACGAGCATATTTGACTGCTGACATGATAGCAAGAACATCCATGCCGTTGACACGAATGCCAGGAAAATAGAACCCGCGTTTATAGTAGTTTGTCTCAGCGGATGCTCTTTCAGCGGATGTTCCCATTCCATATTGATTATCTGGCGTCGGTCTCAGTTCACAGATACTAGATAATCACGCTTTGAATGGGACAAACCTACTCTCGCAACCGTACAGAACGGGCAGATTCCACAACTTGGCCATATTAAATGCCTCATGAACCTGCCCCTGATTTGCCGCACCATCCCCATATAAGTCCACTGTCATATTACTCTGTTCCGAATACTGCTGAGCAAATGATATTCCAGTGCCCACCGGAACATGTGCACCAACAATTCCGTTACCTCCATAAAACCCTTTTGTAAACATATGCATTGACCCGCCCTTGCCGTATGAGATTCCCTGTTGTTTGCCGAGTAATTCGCCAATGATTGACCGAATACTTCCGCCTCGCATGTACGTAAATCCATGGCTGCGATATGCTGTGATCAAGGGATCAGACTTGGTAATGGCGTGCTCTATTCCAACAGCTACAGCTTCTTGACCCGTCGAAAGGTGACAGAAGCCTCGGATTTTTTGTTCCTTATAAAGCTGGTCTGAGAGGAGCTCTAATCTCCTAGAGCACCGTTAGGCTGATAAAGATACGACCCAGGGTGCTCACCGAATAGTTGCCATGTCTTTATATAATTGCCGTAGCTCTTTTTTGGACGTTTCCAAGCTGTATGGAGGCGGGTCAATTTTATAGGTTTCAAACGAGTCTTTGGGAATGGTTATAGTGATTGGCTTGTCATCTCCCTACAGCATTCGCATGTTGGCAATCTCATAGATAGTTTATAAGTATCTCAAATTGAACATACCGAAGACTGATGACTTCCTCCTGCCGCTCTTGCCATCATATGTCGGCACTGAGTTGAGTATGCCCATAACGATCGAACCGGAAGTCTGCCGGCTCTTGGACGAACGACGTGGTATGACATGCTGACAGACTGTATACATCTGCACATTTTTCAAAAAATGGCGTGTTTATTTTCTAGATAATGAACGGAAGATGTTGTGACAATGTCTACATTATGTCATTCTGAGGTTAACAGATACTGGAACCTGATTGGTTCATGTATAGAGGAACATTGGAGCCGGAAAATCTATTTATCCGGTGCCTGCTTAATCTTATCGCGTTCCTTCTCATCATCCTTCCATGACTCAAATATCATTGCAATGGCATTAGCCCAGCTTCGGAAAGCAGTCTTTCATCGGTGTACAGAACAGGTGTGTCTCGCAAGGTGCTAGTGATATTTTTATCTATATTGAGAGGGCTTGCTCACCAGTATCACAGACAGATGACTGTTTTTGCGGTCGTTGTTACGATTTTGAAGGATGCTAGGAACATAGCTCTTCACGGGGTTAGAAATAGCTCCTGGTGACTTTATATGACCATGCCGCGGGCCCCATTACCCCGCAGAGGTAGGGTTCGACCCCAGAATGCCCCAAAAAATCGAGACGAGCGGGAGCGCGAGGAAGAGATCCCCCAAGTGTACCACGAACTTCTGGCCGAAGCAGATGCACGCGCTGCTGCTGAACCACACCAGGAAAGGCCCTTAAAACGTCGTCGAGTAGGGGAGAGGGCAGGAAATTCGCATCATGTACAGACAAATACCGTACCTCAAGTTTCGCCGAATGCAAATAATGTGATCGATTTGACACAAACCCAAACTATTTATGACCTTGATGCCGAACAGGCGACGGAAGATGAATCGGATATGGAGTGGGAGGAGGTTATTGTACAGCAGTCGAGCACAAATATTCAGAATATGGTACAAGCCCGAGGTGATGAATCATTGGATATCACGCTTGACGAACCCTCCAACGTTCAAAGGACGATTGTGACAAGACGTAAACCGGTATCTGGAGCTGAGAAGAAACTTCGACTTGATGTTCACAAGACTCACGTGTTATGCTTACTCGCTCACGTATCTACGCGTAATCTGTGGTGTAATGACGATGAAGTTCAGAAGTACCTCAAACAGACGTTGCCGAAACAAACGATATCTCTCTTGAACCCTAGGGAATCTTTACCTCAGTTTACTCGATCAACTACCTTTATCGACGGCATAAAACAGGCGAGTGAAGCTTTTGCGCGACGGTTCAAAGTTACGGCACCTGGCCTGAGACGGCCATATTGGGCAGAAGGTGCACAAGAGTGCAAGGACAGAGCGGCATCGATCATGCACGATGGAGAAATTATCTCGACTAGGGAAGAATTTCGCGAACAAGCGAGAAAGCTTCAAGGGTCACGAGATTTCGGTGCCCAGTTATTCTGTGCTTTGTTACGGTCAGCTGCGGTCGAGGCACGACTGGTTTGTTCACTGCAAGTGCTACCTTTCTCCGGAGTCGCTAAAGGCACGAGTCCTGAGAAACCGAAGCGAGAGTATATCGTTATATCCTCCGATGATAATCTTAGCTCTAGCGATGACAAAATTGTTGCTCAAAGTGCTGGTACGCCTGCCAAGGGACGAAGACTTGGGCAGCCCTCTTTCAAAATGCCAGTGCGGCAGTCCGCCTCAAACTATCTACGTGCGTCTATTCCGAACTAACAGGGGTTCAATCAACTGACTCTTTATAGGACATCCACGCAATTTTTCCGGCTCTCCATTTCCGGTCTTTTGGGTTGAAGTCTTCAACGAGGCTGTTCAAAAGTGGATTCCCGTCGATCCTTTGGTCACAAAATCTGTGGCACGAGCTTCTAAATTTGAGCCTCCTGCTAGTGATAGACATAACAATATGTCCTATGTGGTAGCATTTGAAGAAGATGACTCTGCTCGAGACGTTACGAGACGCTACGCAAAAGCCTACAATGCAAAGACGCAGAGGACGCGCGTGGAAAGCACCAAGGATGGAGAGACGTGGTGGACAAACGTCATGAATTACTACGAGAAGCCTTTTCTGGAAGATCGAGATCAGCTGGAATTCAGTGAATTTACGGCAAAGTCAGCGGCTGAACCGATGCCTCGGAATATCCAGGACTTCAAAGGTCATCCTGTCTATGCCTTGGAAAGACACCTTCGGCAGAATGAAGTGATTCATCCGAAAAGGAAGATCGGCCAGGTTGAAGTTGGTAAACCAGGCTCCAAGAAAGGTTCCGTGGTAGAACCCGTTTATCGTCGGGCAGACGTGCACTTGGTAAGAAGCGCCGACGGCTGGTATAGACTTGGAAGAGACATTAAGATTGGAGAACAACCCCTGAAACGCGTTGCAGCTTCGCAGAAAAGGAATGAGAGTGATGATGAAAAGGATGGTGTCTATGGCGCTGAGAGAACGCTGTACGCATTACATCAAACTGAGCTATACAAATCACCGCCGGTTGTCAATGGCAAGGTCCCCAAAAACGCATATGGGAATCTGGATGTCTACGTTCCTACTATGATTCCTCCCGGCGGGTTCCACCTCAAACATCCCGAAGCAGCTCGAGCGGCTCGTATACTTGACGTTGACTACGCTCCTGCCGTGACCGGGTTTGAATTCAAAGGTCGCCATGGAACTGCCGTGTTCAACGGTGTGATTGCGGCATCTGAATATCGCGAAGCTTTGGAAGAAGTCGTTAGGTGTATTGAGGATGAAAGGATGCAGGAAGAACTTGACCGAAGAACAGAGGAAGCGCTACGTCTTTGGAAGCATCTCTTGTTGAAGTTACGCATCGCGGAAAGAGTAAAGAATTACGCAATCGAAGGGGAAGCTTCTGAAGTAACAGATAATGAAAGACACGTGAGTGATGATGCATTAGATGATCCGGACTTTGCAGAAGGGGGTGGGTTCATTCCGGAGGATGATGAAAACCACCCACCGCCGACGAGTGGCCATATTGGGTATGATGGAGATCCAGAAGACGGTGCTGGTAGTGGCTTTATTGTGGATGAGGATATGGTGGAGAGTCGAGAAGAGTTCACCGAAGACAAACCCACCCAGGAAACAAACGCTGTTCAGGAAGCAACAGTCCCTGGGCGCAAGGTGCCAACTCCTGTGAAGCTAAAAAAGAGCGTACCGCGCTACAAGCTAATTGTGATACCCAACACAACTAGTATTGAAAGTCCATCGGACCCACTAGTCAATTCAGCACAGAGAAAACCACAAGAGGACAATGTTGCACAGTCAGACGTGAATATGTCCGACGTGATCCAAGGTGACCGGTCATCTGAAGCTGCTCCCATCAAAGTTGATTTTTCAAGTGGTCATCCATCTACTCCTGTCAGCGTGGATCATAATTTCCAAGGGCCAGATGACCTCAATTCACCGGAAAAACCTGCGGAGCCGGAACAGAGCGAGTCTGATTCTGACTTGGAGAAAGTGTCACTGTTATCCCACGATCCTGAGGATGAAGATGCCGAGCCTGACTGGCTCATGTCTGATTAAGCTGAGGTGTATCAATATATACATTTAATAATATGCATGAATGAAATTTTTTGTAAATCGCCCAGACTCCTGCTATCGATCTGTAAATAAGCAATATATCCTAAAATGGAAAGGTGTGTCATTGAAATCGGCTAGCGTGGCAAGACGCGTCTAGACGCGTCTCCCCGAATCATACAGCGAGACTAAAAATTAAAACCTCATCAAACATGCACGGAATGTCGATATCTCCATCTGATTGCTTGTGGAAATGAGTTCGAAAATATATCATCGAATCCATTCTCACGAAGGAAATGAATTACCGACCACTCCTGTTGAAAACACAACGAGACACGCCCCAAATGCAAGACGCGTAGCGACCACCACGAAGGCTAGCCGAAAATCATCGGTCCTTACGAACTCGAAAAGACGCAAATATCCTAGTTCGCCTGACTGGGACAGTCAAATAACTTTGACGCAATTTGTTCCCAAGACAGAAGCATCAGATGCGGGATCAGGGTTGGTGGGATATGACGAAGATGGGACTGAAAGAAAATCCGCTGAGGTGATCGATCTGGTGGATGATGCAGACGAGAATGATCAATCATGGAGACCTTCGAATAGACGACTGACCAAAAGACAGTCTACCGGCAGCTCTCACTCCCCTAATAGTATCCCGAGCACTACATTCAAATCTCGAAGCTCAAGCGTTTTGATTAGTGGAGGACCGAAAATCAGCAAATTTACAAGAGACAAGAATAACAAAGGTCTTGGGCGGAAAGGCATAGGTGGGAATAAGACCCTTACGCAGATGGATTTTGTTCGGCGGTTTATTCCTCTTCCTGATTCAGATGATGGCGATCTGAATTTATACGATGAGAAATCAAACGCTACTAGGGAGGCGACTATCAAGCCCCTAGGGGAGAATAAGAGTAAAAATGAGTTCGAAGATTTGACTCCGAGAAAAAGAAGGAAATTTAACGATGAAACGATGAATGAGTCGCCTGCTATCAAAAGCAAAACATCTCCCGATGAGAAGAAAATTCGGCCGCTGAATGATCCTAGCGTTCAGCCGATGACACCACAAAAAGGGCGGCGATTCGAGATACCATCGTCACAAACTCCTGAATCTCCTCAGCAAATGTTTGTTCCTACTCCGAACATTCACCGAGTGCGTCAGTTCCCGATAGAAGTTTCCTCCTCAAGTGCAAGGAAAGCCACCGATGCTGCAAATGACCTTCAGAACACTGCCGAACAGGTGCCAGAAGAAACAATGCAACCGGAAAACTCAAAGTCTCAAGCTTCAGATTTCCCCGATGGTGACATAGTGGCATCGACGATGACTCCAAGTTCACAATTACAGCAAGCAAGCACTGACAACCAAGTCGCACTTTCCGAATCTGACGCCATACAACCTACTTTACAACCACCAGAGCCACCACCAGAGCCACCACCATCGACGATACCAAAAAAGACCATTGTTTATGACACTGATGAGGATACGGACTACGACGATCTAGAAGACGACAATCTACCGGAAGTGTCTATCGGAGCAAAGGCCTTAGAAGAATGGGCCGAACAGATTGATAGCTCGAGTGAAGATCATAATTCTCAGAACTGCGATTTTTCAGATAACCTTCCTCCCATACCTAATTCTGGGACCGATCTGGAAATAACTGGCAATATCTTGTCCGATGCTGCATTGCCTTCGGAGTCATCAGTGTACTATCGCCGACCTGCTCGGTATACTCAGTATCCAAACGAGCCCGTGCCGATCCTGAATACGCAGAAAATAGCAGAACTCTTCCCGGTGATCGAAGACAATGATGACCCAAATTCGACGATACAAACATCGGTCTCATCCACGAAAGAACCCCCTGCTTCTTCGGTTCACGATCGATCCGATGCCTTTGGCTCCGAAACAGCAACCCCAACACAGGATGACTGTCTCAGTCGATCCATCCAAATGATCCCAGAATCTTCACCAATAACGCGAAATTACGAGACCAGATCGGTACAAAATACGATGGGACCTCCGGCGCGCGAGTCAATAGTTTTGGTAGAATCGTCACAGCTAGTGGACAGACTTAATCGCCAAAATGAGAGCAACATGGACACTGGCAAATCTTTGAGGAAGCTATTTTCGACGAAAGATTTTCTTACGGATAGTGTTATGGAAAGTGTCCCGGCCCCTCCGTGGATGGCAAGTCAGGATAGTATTGGAGAGCCGTATCCGGATAAGGACGGCCGTGAACGCGCCGGATAGTGTTAACATCTAGGTAGAATCAAATTAGAATATATACGTGAGTAATTATATCCAATATATCATACATGACTTCTGTCTTTCAGCAACTACGTATCTCGGGCGGTTATCTGTCTATAATGGACTATGAACTGTCCTCCTGCTGGCACTTCCTTTCATTGGACAGAATCGCCGATAGGATCACGCACTTAGGGCTAAATCCAAAAGTGGAAGGTAAATGGAGACTTCTCAATCTTTGGTCACGATAAGCACGTGTCGACCCTGCGATGGTTCCCATTTGTTCTCTCTTTCTAATAATGGTCTCCATCAAGCTTCCACTTTGGGGACACGTTTGCTATGGGGCGGACCGATAGGTACCACGATGTCTGATAACACAACGCCTGGGTTGTCCTATTCATCACAGAATTAATAGAATAACGTATCTTTTTTCTGAGTGGATACGATTGATAGAGATGCAAGACACTATTGTAGCTATTATTTATACCCTACGACTCCTCCAGCGCGAGGGCTGAACATACATCCCTTTATTTCTGCTCACATAACTTGGTGAATTCCCAGAAATCAATCCAGCGCACCAGAAATAATGGCATCCTCAGTCCTGTACTCAAACATTGGCAACCCTCCAACCCAAATAATCAAAGGCGAAGGCCACTATCTTCTGACCGAAGATGGGCTCAAATTATTCGACGCTACCAGCGGTGCAGCCGTTGCTGCACTAGGGCATAATAATCCAGAAATCAAGGCAGCCATCGTGGAGCAATTGGAGACTTTGGATTATTGTTACTTGCCGTTTTTCACTTCTGCGGCAGCGGAGAAGATTTGCTCGTTTTTGACGGAGTCGACTGGCGGGGAGATGTCGAAGGTGTTTATTGTGAGCTCGGGTATGTTTTCTGTCAAAGTCGACAAGGGTGTAAGTACGATACTGACTGATTGAACAGGGACAGAAGCGGTAGAAGCTTCCTTAAAGATGGCTCGGCAATATTTCGTTGAGCTAGGACAACTTCCACGGACAAAATTCATTGCTCGAAAGCAATCATATCATGGTAATACACTGGGATCTCTAGCTACCGGTTTTCACAAAGGGAGGAGAGCCATTTATGAGCCCATACTTGCAGCGAATGTTTCGCATGTGTCTCCCTGTTATGCATATAGAGGCTGTAAATCCGGAGAGAGCGATGAGGAGTATGTCAATCGGCTAGCGAAGGAGCTTGAAGATGAGTTTCAGTCTCAAGGTCCGGATACGGTCTGTGCATTTATAGCAGAGACAGTTTCTGGAACGGTGAGTCCTTCAAACATGGATCATGAACCAGGTCTAATGAAGCCGCAGACTCTTGGTTGCGTGCCTCCCGTTCCCGGATATTTCAAAGCAATGAGAGAAGTCTGCGACCGCCACGGTGCACTACTGATCCTAGATGAAGTCATGTCTGGAATGGGTCGGACTGGCACGTTGCACGCCTGGCAACAAGAAGGGGTTGTTCCCGATCTTCAGACGATTGCTAAAGGACTTGGAGCCGGATTTGTACCTATTGGTGCTCTTATGCTTAATAAGAGGGTGGTTGAGGTCCTGTCGAGGGGCTCCAAGGCTTTTGTCCATAGCCAGACTTATCAAGGACATCCAGTTGCTTGTGCTGCGGCTTTGGCAGTGCAAAATATAGTGGCGAGGGATGGTTTACTTGACAATGTCAAATTGCAAGGCGAATTACTTGGGAAACTGCTGCAGGAACGCTTAAGTGGGCATAAACGTGTCGGAGACATTCGTGGTCGGGGGCTACTCTGGGGAGTAAGTCGATTATTTCACATCTCCTTGCTTTCTTCCAAGCAATATGAATTGGAGCAGCTATATACTGACTGCTTCATCTCCCAGATCGAATTCGTAAAGGACAAAACAACAAAAGAACCGTTTCCAGCCCAAGAACAAATCGGACAAAAAATTCATCTAAAAGGGCTCGAACCGAAGTATTCCATCTCGCTCATGCCAGGACCTGGCATTGTAGATGGCAAAGATGGAGATATTATTCTTATTGCACCGCCATACACTGTCTCTTCCGCGGATGTTAAACATATAGTTAATACGATCGCGGAGGTCGTGAGCGACGTCTTTGAGGATTATACTTGATACTTGTAAAGATTATACAGCCTTCGGGCCGATATTTATCCGTACGGGATAGAACACCTCACTCCTTTGATAGTTTCCTAGATAACAAGAAAGAGAGACAAGGACAAGAACGTTGAGAACGCTCCATCAAGAATCTATCAATCCCCAAAGGGGAACGTACAACTGATATCTCCACTACTGCTCATAATCCTCGGCAACCAGATCTTCCTCAAGAATCTTAACAATACTCGAGTTATAGCTCATGACGTGGTCAGCTGTAAAGAATTCAAATCAGGTTGAGATTGATCTTTAAACATGTAGCACCAAAATGCTTTTGGTGCTGATTGTAAGACGTACTGACTGGTACTAGAATGGGCAGTGGATATGATTGGAGGAACTAGATGCCCACATGTATATATGCTTATCTCGATTGTCATCCACATCCATCTCTCCTCAATACCTTCAAAGTTGATATTCATGGTATGGCATCCTCAGAATGTCAGTTGCAAAAAAAAGACCAAAAGTAAAAGGTGTTTCCCATCCTATCTATAAACTATAGCTGTAGGGAGGGGCATACCAAGCTCATACTTTGTCGCAGGTTGTTATGAGTGCTCACGCCGGAGAATCGACTGCGATCGCCAACAACCAACCTGTCAAAAATGTGAGACAAAGGGATTAGCATGCAGTGGATTAGATATTCGATATCGATTCAACGGCGGCTTAGCATCTCGAGGCAAACTCGTGGGTAAAAGCATTCCTACTATACTTTCGTATGGTGGGGAGGCTTCTCCTGTGGCCGAATCTTCCTCAATTGAAGTAAAGTCGAGACATTCTCGTCAAGAAGGTGAAAGGCACGACTTACAGGAGACATATACTCCTCGTAAAGGAGATAAACTCAGAACCCAGTCAAGAAGTCCCCGCATGACTCGGCATTTGCTCTCAATCACCGTTAGGAATAACGACCAGCAAAGGGAGGGAAACGACAGCCCAGCTGTACAGATTGGAATAGCTCTCAGCCACGTCGATGGAAAGACACAATATTTGATGCAGTATTGTATGACAATCCTCGATTGACTTGGAGTTGTCATTGATGTCCATACCGAGCTGACCAGCTTCCTAACAGTTGCTGAACATATCGCCCCGGCCGCTACGGTAATCAACAGAGGCTTCAACGGTTTCCGAGATTTACTCTTACCGTATGCTGAAACGGACCCGTTTGTTAGAGGAGCGATTGCAGCAGTGTCTAGACAGCATATAATTCTACGATTCGGGGGTGACGTAGTCTCTGATATTCGGGAATATAATTCTCTCATTATAGAATTGGTAGCAAGATCAAAAATGTCCGCCCCGAATCAGGATATCTCTAGTTTGATAGTGCTCCTGCTTCTGCATTATAGGGAGACTATCAGCGGAGGCAATGGATTCAAGTACCTTTACGGTTCTTTGAAAGCATTGCCAGATATGACAATACAAAGTAACTTGGCGGGTCAGTTGAATGAATTGACACGGTTTGTCAATATACAAATCCTGAGGTAAGCACTTCGAACCTGTATGATTCATCATTCATGCTCACCTACTATAGACTTCGTCTTTTCGCCGAGCCACTCTTCGATGAGGCAGATGGAAAGCAATACCTATCGCTCCATCGTACAAGATGCTTCGAATTCTTGCGTTTCTGTCAAAGTCTCCACCCGGAATACGAGGAGCTGATGGACCTCTTATTCGCGGCTGTTACTTTAGCCTGTGAGGTTTATGTTCGACGGGCATGTTTTGATCCCCCGTCGTTCAAGGCAGCTCACCTGATCGAAAATTTCCGCCAGCTTGTTGAGCGGGTGAAGAGTTATGGCAATGTTGTGGGCCAGAATTTGCTTGCATGGCCGTTTTTTGTCATGGCAGCTGAGAGCTCAACTCTGGAGGATAGAGAGTTCTTCCTCAATGAGCTGCGGCTCTTGTATGAGGCTACTGGTTATCGGAGTGCTCTTCGAGGCGTAGAAACGATTCGCAACATGTGGCAGACTGGACTGAATATTCGATGGACCAGTCTTCTCGGTGGATACGACCAGTTTTTGATTATGTAGCGTGTTAAATCAGAAGACAAACTTGAGATCTATGAATATGAGCATAATATCGATGTTTCTGATAGTTGTAAAAGGAGAATACAATCCCGAAAACGGTAAGCCACAAGATTAGCATGTGTGGGGCCTGTGGTAGTCCGTAGCAACAGCAACCGGATGTCACCTTGTCTCCGACTGCTCAACGACACCAGCAAGGTTGCTTGCCTGTCTTCTCGATAAGCGACCAGCCCAGTCAAATAGCCACCTCCGATTATATCTGTTTCATCAAGATGGATTTCGCATACGATCATATTCAGGAGGAGATCCTAGCTTCCAGACAAGCCGAGAAGAACGAAGACGGAACCCAACAAACCGAGTCACAGAACATTAATCTCGGCGCTGAATTCGAAGAGACTTTTCGAGCCTTCTCCAACAGTCCCTGGGGTGCCAAAATTGGCGGTCTATGGAGTAATGTACGGAAACAAGGCGAGAGTTACTACGAAGGTGCTAGACAGGAATACGCTGCAGTGAGCGAGGAAGCTACCAAAGGCTTCTCCGATCTTCGCGATAGTATCGTCGATAGGACCAAAGGGATTTCGCTAGGCGGCGCTCTATCAGCAATTGCTCCAAGTAATGAAACAACCACGGACGAATCTATACCCAAGGCCGCAGATAAGGAGAACAAGGAAGAAGGTGAGTTGAAGGACCAAGCACAGACCGAAGAAGGCGAAAGTTTCATTTCACGATTTCGGGCCGAAGCTGCGAAGAGACTGAAGGAAATCGAAAGGGCGGAAGACGCAGCTGACGAAGCCCTGGTTCGATTCGGTACGAACATTCGTAGCTTCCTGCGAGATGCTGTCAGTATCGCTCCACCGGAACAAGGGTCCGACAAGGTACTTTTCGAGAGTAAGGATTCGGAAGGGAAACGCGTGTTTCATGCTACTCGCCTCGAAGCTCAATTACACGCTATTCACACCAATTTAGAAGGACTAAAGAAGGATCCGGATAGTGAGCAGTGGACTGCCTTCAAGAAAGATTTCAATGTGGAGAGCAAGACGGATGATATAACTAAGGACCTTGAACAATACCCTGAGCTTCGCCGGGCTATGGAGAAGCTCGTCCCAGAGACGGTTGACTATAGTGGATTCTGGTCGCGGTATTACTTTCTCCGTCTAGCTGTTGAGACAGAGGAGCAAAAGCGCAAGGAACTACTTAAAGGTAACCTTTTCACGACTATAATCCTATTTCCATACCTCATATTGATCATCATATTCTGATTATAGGCGCCAACACAGCCGCCGACGAAGAAGAAGTCGGCTGGGACGAAGACTCAGACTCCGAGTCACCATCAACTCCTCACGTAAAGTCCAAGCCAAGCGCCGCATCGTCCCAAAACCTTACCGTTGTTGACGACTCCAATCTATTGAGCGAACCACGTCGATCCAATGACCAGCATTCACAACCCGATAGTGAATCAAGCTACGACGTTGTGAGCGGTGCTACCAGTCAGACTCCTGCCAGTCCTCGCGAAAAGCCCGCTGCAAATACATCTGAAGATAGTGACGAAGATTGGGAATAAGGTAGTTGTCTAACTTTTTGTTTTTGGGGGTTGTGGTATTATGCTTTTCTGATACTTGCGCCGAGCGGGAGTTACGGGAGTTTGGGTGTAAATAATCTAACGCGTCTTGACGTGCATTGCTCTCTCACAATGCTTCTCATATTTTCTTTGTTGCTGTGGCGTTTATTCCCCTCTCCCTTAGCTTAACGATTATCGATCCGAATTGGACATGAGGTCTACTCCTTAAATCTATAGGTTACGAGATGTGGGTAAGTCCCTAATTAAATCGTCATTCGATACTGATTATCAAACTACTTTGATTCAGGTCCCCGGAAAATTCCAGGACTTGTCCCCAATCCCTCATCTGTGAGCGCCGTAGTAAGCCGCTTAGACAATGGCGATACCCTAGACAAACTGCCCCCTTTCCCACCAGCAGGCGCTGCTGCTTGTCTGGCCATTTGCCGGGGCAGACCAGGCGACGATAGCGGGGGAGTTTGTTCTCGATAAGATCGTGCTTGGAATCGGTCTTCCGGCGCTCCACCACCAGGTGACGCAGGGTCGACGCTAGTCACTCGATACTGATATCGGGCTGGTGTCCCCGTTGGTGTCCAATGTCCCTCGTTGTTGTACTGGTATTGGTAATCCTCACCGCGACGCTTTAGCGGTGACTCATCGTATGGGTCCCAGCCTACCTTCCGACGGGCTTCTGCGCGGACGCGTTGGCGGTGTTGTTCATCGCCTCCTGCGCCGGTGCTGGAAGATTCTTCTAAGAAGAAGTTGAGTAGTTCATCGGTAATTGAAAGGTGAGATTGTTGTTGGAATTGTTGGAGGGATGTGAGGCGAAGAAGGGTTTCGAGTAGTGACAGGGAAGTGCGAATATTGTTGAAAAGTGGGTTGGAGGCGGTGGATGTAGACACATCACGAGAAGATGAAAATGATATCTGCTGTGATGAAGAAACTTTGTCGTCTTCAAGTCTCAAATTCGCCATATGCGACTTGGCGTCACGGGTGTCTGGTGTTTCCTCTTCATCGTCAATATCCGTCTCGTCATCTTTCTCTTCTTCCTGATGAACCTCAAAAGCAACCCATTCCGGGTCCAAGCCAGGTGGAAGACGCCAAGCTGCATGTATATGGCGCTCTGATAATGACTTAAGGTAACTCAACTCCTCCTCCTCCGGTTCCTTACCGTTTAATTGCGCATCAAGTTGTGCCTGAAGTTCATCCCGTTGTCCTTCCTGTTTCTCATTTTCCTCCTCTGACGTTTCTTCACTTAGTTCGCCATACATTGTCTCGTTTCTATCGATCATTCGACGTGGCGGAATAGCATTGATATCTCGCTTGAGCAAGAGCACTGGACTGTTTGTCTCACCTTCGCTCCCAATGTTAAGCATCTTACCGGTATCAGCGTAGAAAATCTTGGAGATTTGGTGGACGGGAATGATTTCTCGAAGACCAGCAAGCTTGACTCCTTCATAAGGTTCAGGTTGTGGTTCACCATCCTCAAAGTTGTGTACTCTGCCATCATCTAGATCCTCCACAATCAAAATCTGATAGGCGAATTCGTCTCCCCTTGCAGTGGCAGGAAGATCGGAGTCGCTCAATTTCTGATTTGGTCGATTGGCAAAGACCTCCATCGGAACTCTTCGTAATTTCACTCGAGCTTTGTGCATGACTTCCTTCCATGTCGTCTCCCGGACGTTCTCCTCGTCAAAATGTCTTATATGACCGCTAAAAAGCATATACATCGATAGTGTGAAAGTAGGACCAACTTGTACTGCTCTTGAAGGTTGGATCGAATATTGTGTGTCGCATGCCGATAGAAATGTGCTAGCTTGTAGTAGACGAGACGGTGAGACCGTAGATGGTAGAGTAGTGGACAGTCGGGCACCCGATGTCGTAATTGCGAGATTCATTAACGGCACCGCATCTTCAATCTTCTCTAGCACTTTTCGGATATCAGAGATGATCAATTTGATCTCGATTTCGTTTTGGGCTCGTGCTTTAGACGATAATGCCCCTTTGTGAGCTAGCTCCTCGGCAGACGCAGCTTTTTCAAGTCGGCGCGCAAGTGACTGTATGTCATGCCTGATCGCTTTGGTAAGAGATACTGCGGATTCGAGCGATGTGTTTCCTCTTGCAGCTATCAATTCTATCATATCAATCGCAGGTGAGATGACCTATAGCGTACAGCGTTAGTCTTCTGGACCAGTAGAAGCCCATAAATAGCTTACCGTAATCTTGCTCTGGAGTCTCTGCTGTAGAGCGAGAAGTTCTGTTCTTTCAGTACCACCAACATTCTATTTTTGCTATGAGTCAGCTCTATATACTTGTGTATGATAAAGGCAGGAAGTGATACTTTGAGTAGTCTAGTAGTTTGCTGGATTGCATATGTCGCGGTGATACTAATGCCAGACCTATGGAATGGATTAGACAAAGAAATTAAAATTCATTAGAGTAATCTTACCGAATCGCATAGTTCATGGCCTGGTTGGTGATCTGTACAGACGATCAGTGGACAATCAACAAATAAGCAATTGATGAGACCCGCACCTTGGAAAGAAAGACCTCCATCTCGGAGGGCGAAGAAAAGCAAAAGCCAAGTATACTCCTGAAGATGGAAAGATGTTTGAGTGTAGAGGGAAGTCTTGAAAGCTGTATGAAGAGAAAAGATACCCCTATTTCGCTAAGAAATGAGTGCGTGAGGGGAAAAGTCGAGTCTTTCTCTACGTTTGGAGAAGAAAACAAATTGAGCGGTCTAGTAGCATGGCGTAGAGTTTGCAATTTTTCACATGCAATATATTGAAAAGTCTCTTATTGCCTGAAAATCACTGATGTTGGTTATGTACAAGAATCTTCATTGTGATTGACGCTTTGGACTGAACGTTGATCGTGCCTTAATGCCTTAATGCCTTATTTGGCGCCTATTCAGAATAGCCGACAGCCACTGTCCGAATACTTTGACGCGCGGTTCAGTCAACCAATAATATGCGTACTGTCCCGCAGGCCCCGCACAGCTGAGTCAGCGATCCAGTGCAAAATTGTCCCAGGCCCCTCCACTTCTTGCTTGTTTTGTCTTTTCAACGAAGAAGTCTTAACATACACTCGACGAGACGTCATTCCTTCTATCGCATCATCAGCAGTTGTCTTCGTTCAAATTTCTCGTTGTTTCATATTTTAATTTTTATTTGTTTCATAGAAGCCCATATCATCACTCATGGCTGACCAGACTCCCGACAACTGGGAGGAAGACCTCTCCAGACAAACAGACAACATGAATTTGAATAACGGCAACGCCAACTTCCAAGCTCAGGCTCCCTTGTTCCAACCCGGTGCAGCATCTTTTCAACCTGGTGCTGCCTCGTTCGTTCCAGGCCAGCAATACCAGCAATACGGATACCCCCAATACCAGCAGCAAGGCCAAGGCTATTATCCTGCCTACAACCAACAGCAAGCTTACAATCAATACGGTGGCTATGGACAACAGCCCGGAAATTACAATCAGATCTATAACAACCAGTACGGTAGCGGTGGTTACAACCAGTACTCACAGCAGCAACAGCAACAGCAGTCGCAGTTCCGTCAGGCTCCTGCTGCCCAAAAGACTCCCGCCGCTGAACAACCAGCCGCCCCAGCTGCGCAAGCTCCCAAACCCGCAACTACAGGTGCGCCAAAGGCAAAAGTTTTATCGCTGGGAGATTCAGGTGCAAGCGCTCCGAAAACTAAGGTCCTTTCTCTCGGTACTCCCGCTGCTACAAAGACCACCAAGGATGAATCCGCTACACCTGGAGATAGTAAGGGCGCCGCAGCCGCAGAGGCTGCTAACAAAGTAACTGCTTCCAAGGCAATTGAGAAAACAGAGAAAAAGGCAGAGGCCAAAGCTGCAAGCAGCGGAAAGGCTTCGCCGGCCCCCTCATCTGGTCGCAATAGTCCCGGACGCAGCAGCCCTTCCCGAGGCGAGGCTGCTAAGGCTGTTCGTGACGCCGATGCAGTTGCTCGTGAACAGAAAGCCGACGTCGACGAAGCCACGTTGAAGGAAATCTACGGTGAGAAGCGTGAACATGTCAACCTCGTATTCATCGGTCACGTCGATGCCGGAAAATCGACTCTCGGAGGATCTATCCTGTATGCTACTGGTATGGTTGATGAACGTACCATGGAAAAATACAAGCGTGATGCAAAGGACGCCGGTCGTGAGACGTGGTATTTGTCATGGGCATTGGATTTGACAAACGAGGAGCGTGCCAAGGGTAAAACCGTCGAAGTCGGCCGTGCTTTCTTCAAGGTTACTTATCAAGGTCCTGACGGTGAGGTGGAGCGCCATTTCACCATTCTCGACGCTCCGGGCCACAAGTCTTTTGTGCCACACATGATCGGAGGGGCCTCGCAAGCAGATGTTGGTGTGCTAGTTGTTTCGGCTCGTAAGGGCGAGTATGAGACCGGTTTCGAGAAGGGCGGCCAGACCCGAGAACACGCCCTTTTGGCCAGAAACACTGGTGTCAAGAAACTCATTGTGGCGGTCAATAAGATGGACGACCCTACTGTCGAGTGGAGCAAAGCCCGTTTTGATGAATGTACAGTGAAGATCGCCAAGTTCCTTGAGAATTTGGGTTACAAGAAGGCAGATCTGTTCTTCATGCCAATCTCCGCCCAACGCACTCTTGGTATCAAAGACCGTATCCCCAAGGACATTTGCCCATGGTATGATGGGCCTTCCCTGCTGGAATATCTGACCGACATGAAGATGCCTGAGCGTAAGATCAATGCACCTTTCATGATGCCCATCAGTACCAAATACCGTGATATGGGTACTATGGTCGAAGGTCGTATCGAATCTGGTGTCATGAAGAAGAGTAACACATATCTCATGATGCCGAACAGAGAAGAAGTAGGGATTGCCGCGTTATATGGTGAGACTGAGGATGAAATCTCCACTGCCACTTGTGGTGACCAGGTCCGAATCCGTTTGCGCGGTATTGAAGAAGAAGATATTCTTCCCGGATTCGTCCTTTGCTCTCCCAAGCGACCAGTCCACTGTGTTTCTGCCTTTGAAGCTAAGATCAGAATTTTGGAGTTGAAGAGCATTCTTTCTGCTGGTTATAACTGTGTCTTGCACGTGCATTCTGCCATTGAAGAAGTTACGATTGCCGCATTGCTGCATAAGCTCGAGCCCGGCACGGGCCGAAAGAGCAAAAAACCACCTGCTTTTGCTAGCAGGGGTCAAACCATCATTGCTCGTTTGGAAGTTACTGGTTCGGCGGGTGCAGTGTGTGTGGAGAAGTACGAAGATTACGACCAACTGGGTCGATTCACATTGCGTGACCAGGTAAGATTTTTCCCAAGGTTTCTTCTTTTTGTTTTTTTGGATTATTAAGATTCCATTTCTAACATCACTTACCATTCCAGGGACAAACCATTGCCATTGGCATGATCACAAAGCTGATCCTTAACGAACCAACCGCCTAAAAGGAGTGACGTATATGCATGAAGTCCTATAAGATAAGCATCCGGATTGGCCCAGGGTCTTTTTTTCCTTTTGTTTTTATGTAGTACACTCGATTTTGTGATGATTATGAAAATGGCATGTTTTTCCGGTTTAGATTCTTGCATTGCTTGCCCATGCTAGCTAAAACAATACACTCGAGGACTTGGTATTGCGAACCTAGCAGTTGATGAGCTGTGTTCTGATAGAAATACCTGTGTTATACAGGTATGGGTGCTGTTGGACCTCTTCAGCGCATCCTTGCCTTTAATGGCGCCCAAGTGTGAGGTGATCTTCACGTGGGCACTGGAAGACAATTACACTGGCTTACAAGAATGATGGTCCCGGTCATCTTGGAAACAATTTCAGGTTACAAAATGACATAGAATTTAGGACTCTTGGTCGATCTTTCCATAGACCATAACTGCAGCCAAGCCGTCATCACTACTCCTATCCTTCCCACCTTCAATATAAAACCTCGTCTCCAACTCCTTTGTAATGTACCAAGCTTGCGCTAGGTTGTCTCTGTCACTAGAAAACCGTCCCTGGAGCTTGACTACACCCTGATTGACCCTCCTCCCCCCACCCCCCAGGCCAAAGGTCTCGACTCGCACAACCACATCGGGTGCCAGATATGCCGGGGGAAAAACAGCTCCTGTCTCCCAAACCTTCGTGAGAACACGTACCTATGTAGTTTTCTGAAAAGGTCCCTGGTCACCATTTCGAATGCCAAGGGTCGTCTTCAGCCTCGTAAAATAGTCAAGCGGGGCTATGTCTAATTATAGATTTATATAAGTATTCTGAAATATCGTATTTTGATATTCATATATGTGGGTACGCAATCACATACCTAGGTACTCAACATGACTATATGTAAGGTGGACCGGGGTAGGTTGTGGACTTGGGGTTAATGAATGCATTTTGTGATCTAGATACTTATCAACCAAATGAACATGTCTCGACAAGTATACCGTAAAGAACTTAAAGAGTCATAGCCATGAAGCACCATCATCATTCATAATATGTGATACCAGATCAAGGATCGCTCCATATATACTAAACACCAAAGAGCGACTCAATCATCGCTTCTTCTTACCAACAACCTTGGTAAATCCCTCCTCGTCAACCTCAGGCTCAGCCCTTTGCCTGGGAGGTCTCGATACCAAGGTAGGCGCATCATTCATCTCTTCATCTTCATCCTCGTCGTCATCAACATCTTCATCCGTCTCCTGATCCTCATCTTTCGTATCAACATGCCTAAATAAATTCTGTTGTTCAACTCCCTTCCTCTCCATCTTATCCTTATACTCAGCCCACATCCTATCCACATCCGCATAATCACCAAGATCAATCCTTGCTTTGAGATTCATGATCTGATCTGCAACAATACCCGCCGAACCGTCGTCAACCGCAACATCGAATTCATCAGTCATGACTTGTACCAGAATATCTTCAATATCGTAAGAATCGGTCTCCGGACGTGTGGATATGATATCAGAGATTGCGCCACAGAGCCAGTCGCGTTTGTCAGAGGAATTTTGGCCTCCCCAGGAGGATTGGACAGCGAGAGTTAGGGCGGGCCATGTGTTGAGAGCGAGGGTGATTGCGAGATCGAGTTTTTGTTGTTGTTCTTCTAAGCGTTCTGTTGTGGTATTCTGGGATGTGGATGCCATTTTTATGTTGCCTCCGTCGAATTAGTAGATGTTCCTGAAGAATAATTCTAGATTGGGCTTGAGGTTGAAGTGATTGTCGCCTTGTGTATTGGTCGCTGGTATGACGTTGGGTTTGTAATATTGAATAAAATTGTGGGTGAAATTTAAAGATTCTTTAATCAAGCATAAATACAAGTCACGATTGATGGTAAATCTCCTATAGTATAGGCGATAAGTCAATTTGAAGTTATTTGGTCGAAGGGTATTTAGGAGTGGTGTATCCCACCGCAAAAAAATTTTGATTGTGCCTCGATCTAATCCGCTTATCGTTATCTTATCACTATCTTATGACTCTTATCAGCACCATATCCCCACTGTCGTTCATACAAGACACTTTATTTCACATAGGCTCTGAGACCATAAAACTCATTGGATTGAATTTTAATTGACTCCTACCATGTTCAAAATTCAGACGTTACAGAATACTGAGGAAGTTTCTTAAGATCAAGAAATTCGCCAGTAACAACAACTAGGATTACCTGGGTAGATATGAACAAATTCCATTATATAAAAAATTGATCTAGAAATGCAATCAAGAGCTATACACTAACCGAAGAACTCCAGAAAAAAAATATTATATCGTGAAAGCCATCGTCGAGTCCGGTTCGCATAGGGTATTTACCGGCCAAAAGATTCCGCGCCGCGATGCTTCAAATGAAAACCAAGACAAATATTGTGCGTGCTCAAAGCTGGGCCATATCGTTCATGATTCTAACTTCCTCACCGGGTTTGAAGGCAGGCAATCCGATGAACGGGCAGCTTGCACAACGGAATGCATCTCCTAGAGAACAGCTATTACAGGAGCCAGTCTTTCCTTGCACCGTAAAGTCGACTTCATCGTTGAGTTCGTCGGTCTTCAATTTGAGGACATTGAGGTCTGCGTTGGCCTTTTCGCGGCGCTCTGCATCTTCTGCTTCTAGCTGAGCAGCAAGACCACAGGTGCAATCCTTACAAGCCCGTCGTCGCTTTTTAGCGGTCTCTGGTTGACATTCAGCAGCTGTGATGTCTATTAGTATCGACTGGCAGATAAAGTTTTATTTGGGGGCAAAAAGACTCACGTTGCTGCACAGGTTTACCCAAGTCCTCCTCGTCCAGTAAATCGTCTTCGTTAATCAATTCGTCATCATCATAATTATCCACGAATCCAACACTCTCGATCTTAACCGGCTCGGGAGAAATCTTATTCTTCCTTTTATTGGCGCCAAATCGAAGAGGTACAGCGGCTTCCTGATATTGAGGTTTCTCGAATGCGCCATGCTTCTCAACCAAACCAGCCAAAATCGCCTCGCGACCCTCGTTTGCTTGGAACGGACCATCTTGCAACTGCAATTGTGCCGAAGGCTTCATAGAGGGTGTAAGGATATTAAAAATATCCCGCGTCAACAGTTCAAGTGCCTCATTTCGCCGAGCGCCATTGGTATCTGTGAGAACGAGGACAAGGTCATAAGTGGATGCCGGGAGTGTGACGAATCCGGCTGATAAGCGGTCCAGCATCTGTAAATCAGTGACGGAACGATCGAATGTCGTGAATATATCTCGCAATTTCTCTTCGTGGGCAGCGATCGAAGGGGGTGCTAGGAGCAGACTGCGCTTCTGAGTCACATTTTGAGGAGATGAAACATCAAACTCGGTAGTTGTGTCGATGAGGACGGGCAAGGACGGCATTTTGACTGTTTTTCTTTTTATTCTCTTATGCTGGTAGTGATTAAACAACGAAAGAAAAGAATCACAAGCGCAGAACAAGAAATAAAAGGATGTTCTTGAGGAATTGCTGATTACCAACCCTGAGCCGAAGTCGGTGATGGAAAAAGTTACAGACCCCGCCTGCTGCCTCAGTTTTCAGGCGTCAGTTGCCACCGGAAGGCCAGAACGGGTTAAAGCTTTTCCGATTATCTTATCACTGATCTTTGCAAGCAATATGATTCGTCGATATGTTAATAGCTGTATAGCAATAACGAGTCAGAAACGCTCTTTTACTAATATCAGATTGCTGAATGAATATATGAATGGTTTGTTCTTATTAATGTTTGTAATATGGAATTTGCTGTAATTTATTTAGTTGCTTAGGTGGTGGTTGTACGTAAAAGGCTGCCTGTTCTGAATATTTGCTGAATCACCGCACACCCGGATCATGGCAATAATCAACAATAAGGACCAAAGGGAAGTTTGGGTATTCGTTTCCAATATGATTAAATCTATTATATATATATATATTTTGGCTCTTTGAACTTTCCAAAGCTATTCATAAGATCGGCGTTGAGTTCCGGATGAAATGTTGTCGCTCTTCCCTTTCGCCCTAACTACGTAACCCTAATTCAACCTCCACTCCGGCCAGTTTAGGCATGTATGCTTTCGCAAGTGAGTTCCGATGTGTCTGGTAGGAGATTCTATGGTGATATTCTCATTTTGCCCAGAGTTTTATTGTCGTATTGGATAGGTAGACGAAACGTCATTTTTACCTGTAATCAACTCTAATTGAGAATAAGGCTCCTTGAGAGATATTTCTACAGATTATTATTCAAATCTGTCGCCTCTCTATTTCTTTATAGCTCGGAGCAGAATAAAAACGACCTTTAAACACATTGAATCCAGCTTCGCCGGTCAAGGGAACATAATCGAACGTTTTCCAAGATGCAGGACGCTGCTAATTTGGGAGATCTCGTCACCCCAGGAAAATGTTTGGCAGATTTCTCGCTGGTTCCGGTAAATGTCTAACGAAAAAAACAGCTGCATCACCTAAGTTAACAGGCAAAATTTCTTTTCAGATCGGAGATGGCTCGACCTCCTATGCTGCGCAGATTGCTGCAATCCAGCGATTGTGTGAGAAGTCCGGTGTGAAACACACCATGCATGCGACAGGTACTACGCTTGGTATGCAGGACTATTCTTTTTGGTATTCGGAAAGAGCTCTAATGAATGTCATGAGCAGAGGGCCCTTGGGATCAAGTCCACCAGGTCATTGGCTGTGCTCATTCTCTGGTCCATCGACAGGGGACTGGCAGGATACAGTCCGATGTCCGAGTTTCGACAAGGTGAGTACTATACCCTTGAAAGGAACCGATCCAGGAAGATTGATGCATATCGAATTAATAGGACGGATAAGCCACAGGGATTGGACACGGAGGTTCAATCTGTTGAGAAGATCTTGGCCGCTTAATACCGATGATATATGTACTCTGAGAAGCTTGACAATCGTTTATGTACTACTAACTCTGGCCTGTAAGAAAGTGAATTCATCGATGGTCTTATTCAAATATGTTTGTACGTAATCACAGATGACGAATCTCAATGATATGGTAATGTCTCCAAAGGAATATATGATTCTACAATGATGATAGTCCTCAGAACATGACCTGTCACGTTCGTACTATGGAATAAAACAATAGAAGCTACGCAAACACAGCTGGGCAGACCAAACTCTCAAGTGAAATCAAAAGAGCGAACACAAGACATCAGGAATCGAAAGATGAGAAGTTTCATATAAAGACACAACAACAGCAGTCCTACAACTCACCCACGCAAGCGTCGTAACCACATTCAAGACCTCTATACATTCTTCAAGACACAGCACTTCCCACAAAGACGACAAGAACCGCGCAAAATCTACAAAGAATAATGTCAGACAACCGCCAAATAAAATAGTACTTAAAGATATGATCCAACATACGCAGCATTAGTGGCAAATATAAGGTCCGAATTGTTACTAGCCAGTAAGCCCGTCATGAGTGCGAATATAATCGCAAATACCCATAAAATGGCCATTCGTCCCCATATTGAAGGTATTGCATACAGCGCAAACATGGGTGCCACAATGATGGTTGGAGCAATGATTACGGAAAGCCAGGAGAAGAAGCATGACATCTTCTCGAGGTACAAGACAAACAAATTTGGATGACTGGGATGTTCGAAATGGCGTTTGATGCAAGAAGGTAGGATCTTCGGTATTAGAAACCGTCGTAATTCATATTGTTAGCGATTGTGATTTGCCTAGGAAAAGTAGGCGGCTCGCAGACATGGAAACTCACATCGAATATTTTTCCGAACCCATATGATGTCCTTTTGTTATAAAAAAAATTAACCAGCGACATTGTGAGAAGACCACGTTCCTGAAAATGATTCGCAAATGGAGCCATGAGATCGTTTTCATCAACCCAAGGAGTGTCCTTAATTTCAGCATTGAGTTGCTTTGCAATAGATTCGGTGAAGGTTCCGAGAACAGCCGTGGGAGGTTCCTTGTATGATTGAGTCTTTTCGAAAAGTTCAAGAAAGATGTCTGATGTTATCCTGGTGATTAGTTGTCTTTCGCTGCACAAAACTAGACCAGTGCTTACAGTAGTTCGTTAGCTTATCCTGTAACTCTTGAATTAGCCTGTGCTGCTCCTGGGTGACTTCTGGGAGAAGAGACGACTCTGTTGCTGCATGTCTCTTGAAACGGATACGCGACTTAAGAGCTTGGAGGCTCTCTTCCTCTATTACAGTAATTTCTGACTGGAATCGAAGAAGCAGTGAATATCCCAAGTACCTAAACTTGCGTAATAGAGCAATGCTAGGTTTCTCAAGTAATTCGACTATTATATCGGAGTCGCTCGGAGTGGCCAACGCCCCTTCTGGTGAGGAAGACTGCATGGTGTGAGTTCTGTGACAAACTGGAATAATTGTATTATGATTAGAGCTGTCAGTGTAGACACAAGATACAATTGTTCTCTGCTTCCCCTTCCATATCAACACAGGTCGATGATAGCCCCTTTTATACCCAATTCATCAACCATTACATCTTTGAGCCTCATGAAAATTCTATTTTTTTTAAATCAGTCTCAGAGTTCATGCACAACACAACATACAAAGGCAGAACGAATATGGCATGCATGTCGATATCCGATGTGGTGTAGCGGAACTACTTTTTGTTGGCTCCCTCCTCATGGAAAAGCCACTAACTTGACAACGTAGCGATCTGATATGACAAGCGCCCCATGAAAACCTGTCAAAAACGAGCCATGTGTGCGATTGAAACAGAATTTGCGGCGCAGGTATATCGATCCCACCCTGAGGTATGGTTGTACGCATGTATGATGGTACCGGCGCATATTTATCGTTGTGCACATGGCGCTTTTTTCTCGAATTTTTTTCACTATCAGTCACTTTTGCTTGATGATTGGTTCTTCCTCGGCGCCAAAATGTAGATAGGTCTTGCCTGGGCGTTTGAGTAAGTAGTCATCATCAGACATAGTAAAGAATCCTCCATCAATCGTTCGATTGATTTGGAATTTCATGACGCCAAAACATGTGAAGATCAAAAAAGCACATGTAGTGCCCAATAGTTAGGCAGATGTTGAGTGTTTAGACATTGTTCAGTATGTTAGTGCAAAACAAACAAGTGCCGTGATGAACCATGTAGGTGACCCATGGAAAATCCGGTGTCAACGTCCACTGCATGAAATATACTCGAAACATGCAAATATATTTGGTTCGAGAGTCTGGGAGTTGACTAAGACGTCCTGTATCAAGACGCACCGAGATCTCTGTAGAGCAGACTTGTCTCTGAATTTGCCGAGATTGCCGAACGCTCACGGGTAGCTTTGTTAGCATCACGGAGTCCTCCTTTCCATAATACTCCATAGAATCTTCTTCTCACTGAATGAAAATCTTATGGACCAATACTGTAAATTGTGACTCAATGAGAAAATGGTAGTTCACTTTCGGCATCCATAAACACTATTTCCGCGTAACAAGGCCCCGGCTAGCATTGGAACTCATGAGTCATTTAGCCCTAACTTCCCCAACTTGCTGACTCACGCCTTGAGTCACAACGAGTGGCGCTACCAGCAAGACAAGGTCACTCGGTGAATCTGGTTCATGCTTTCAGAATATAACATCCATCTCGAGCGAAAATCGTACCCGTATGTGACTTTAAAGTAGTAAATCGAAAGCTATCACTGTGCCTAGGCAGGGCGCCTATCTAGCCCTTGAACGCAGATCTGGAAGTTGATGCATGTCTTTTGTTATGTTATCGTCTCCGTACGTGGTCCAGAATACGGTTCGGCTTGGCAAGGTGGCATCCTTAAGTAGTATGTATGTCAGTCAAACGATATGGAAGCGAATCCGTACTAGAAAAGAGTATGTGTGGATGTGTGATGAGTGTTCGTGATGATGTCTATATCTGCGTACCTCGACTAACAACTTATGCAGCGGTAGAATTTCATCTGGCAAGAATTGTATATCTAGGCTTTTAGGATGAAAACCCGGCAGATGTTGAAATTTAGATGATCGAATATGGCATTCAAGACTCAGCGTGTTAACGTAATCACGTAGTCGTATCTGTTGCTGCAGTAGAAAAGAAATCGCAGTAACAACAAACAAGACTTTTTAGGTCGAGGTTTAAGCTTCAGTAGGGACTATTATTAGACTTAATGAGATAGCTAGTTGCCTGATCCACTCAACATAGGGTGATAGGTTGCCGATCTCTGAGATTCCGGGAGGGTTCATTCCGTTGGGTTCGCCTGATAGCCTTATTCTTGGGGCTCTGACCAACGTCTAGGTACAGTCCATTTAGTAATAGGAGTAATGAATGGACTTCTGTCATCCTAAAATCTACATAAAGTACCACAGACCACACTTGAATCCAAAAGTATCAGCAACGCACCGTCCATCTCCCTGCTTCTAAGCAATACGTTCTGATTCCTGTGTTGTCCACAAAGGGTAAAAGGTACTAGTTGGGACAACAATTACGATCCACCACGCGATAAAGCGAAGGTTCTAGTCCTCGGGGAATTGATTCCAGCTTTCCGGCGTGTCGCTCGTCCCACTAAATCGCTCGTTAAATATTAGGCTTTTGACTTTCGACTTTTGACTTAAAGTACATGTAACACGGGCATTCGCCATTTCCGTTTCAATCTTCCAAGTCATAGTAGCCCTAAGCAATTGAGTGCTTTTCAGTTAACCCGATGTAGTCGTACGAACGCGGGTTTTCTCGACATAGAGCAATTGTGCACGAAGACAACCTAAAAAATGACTGTCTAATGCAGTCTGTCTTGCCAGGGCGGTGCTATTTTGAGATAGATCAGCGTAGAAGGAAATTAGGGACGACGCTTGTTTCTCGGTCAACAAAATTAGCGTGAATTCCTGTGGGTTGCAGCTTCCAACTTCCGTGAATCCCCCGGTAGCTAACTTGAGAGAGGATAGTCTTTCTTCAACCTATTTAAGGTCGAACCGGGGGACTCATGCTGAAACCGGTGCGTGAAAATTGAAGAAACCGTTACTTCCGTAAACGGGATAGATTCATATCAGCCTTAAAAGTCGTTTTGATGCTGGAAAACCAAAAGATGGGGGATCCTAAAGGACGCGAATCAGTACTAGCGCGAGAAGCATAATCCTCACAAAATTGCTTGGTTTTCCAAAAACTGTTTTATGCCCTCGCCTAGGTGAGCAGTTAAACCCTCTTTGGGCCTGTGCGAGAACACCCAGGCTTCGCGTAATTCGCACTAAGTCGTCAACGCACAACAAATGCTGGCGTACTTCTCGTTTTTGATGGCATATGCCAATGCCAGTGAGGCTCACTCAGATGATAGGACTAGCGGTGGATCTCTTGTCTCTATGTTGTGGGCTCGGTAGTCGCTGCAGGACACTTGGTAAGAAAGTTGTTTACACCCTCCCAACCTTGCTCCCAGCACTCGCATATCGATCGAACGACAGTACTTTGAGAACTCTTGAGAAGACTTTTTGTTTCATCATAGTCACGATTGATTCAAGACACCGCGATTCTCGACTTGCGAACTTTGATGTCAGGGGGACGTCAAGATCGAACAGCGATACAAGAGCCCAAGGTCCACACATTTATTCAGGATATCGTCGCTGTACCTCATCTTCCTGAAATCCTTTGCTTCAAGCCTGGAAATTCGAATACTTTCTCTGCTTCGGAAATGTCGTCCTTAGCAGTTCTGTATAAATCACTGTTCAAGGGGAAGCCGCCCGGTGAAAGGCTCGCCTCTTTCGCAGTCACACAAGAAACCAATAACAACGAGCAAGGTAAGATGCGAGGAATAGGAACCTGTTCACTAAGGAAGTTCGCTGATTCAGGCACTGTCTACCACGCACAGAACAGACACAATCATCTCAAACGACTCCCGTATCGGCAACAGCGCCGAAACAGCCAAAGGCTAAAAAACCGGGGAGACAACTGCCTAACGATGCAATCCCTATAAACCGATTAGCGAAAAAGCAAAAGTCGAGCAAGAAATAGACAAGAGAGACAAAACCGTCGTTGGAGTGATGCCCAGCCAGCGACAGTCAACTGAAGACTTTGCTGGTATTTACCTGCCCAACATCCGTCTGGGTGGTACTGGGCTATCGTGTCTTGGAGTTCTATCTGACATATCATTAGGACCACTGGTCAGGTGGTTTTTGGTGTTTTCATGAGGAGACAAGTCCGGTGAGGAGAAATTAAAATAAATGCAAAGGAAATGGAAGATTTTGAAGATCGCATTTCTGTTGGTTTGGCTTACCAGGTAAAAGTTGTCTGTTCCACGTTAAGATTCTAGGGCGTTTTCCATTTCAGAGAAAAGAGTTAAACAATTCCGGGGTTTGATTTTTCCTTTATCCATCGATGTGCAGTCAAAAGTTGGAAAAGTTCTTTGCTAAGATTCATTGATAGAGATATAGATTCAATATCAGCGATTTTCATTAGAGATGGTCCATATTAAATACTTTACTTGATACTTCTGATATACCCTATATCTGCACTGAAATGCATCTAGCAGATATTTGATCTGGTTGATTGGTTACCAGACTTGGGTTCACCGCTAGCAAGATTATGCTGCGAGAACAGGAGAAAACGCTCAGCGCTGATTAGCCTGTAGGACAAACCTACGGGTGGACTCGTTGTACAAGGACTCTGTCGATACGTGTGCTGTCTAGAAATCTTTGATTCTATGACCACCGGACTCGTCTCCAAATACAATACCCGCTCCTGTGAGGCTCGTCTCGTCGGGTCTGTCCAATCCGTCTTGGTGCACGTATTCATCGATTGTTATCCTGCAAATGGGTCTATGAGCTAAATTTTCTCATCTCTCGGACTTCTAGGTTCGTTTTCGTTCTCGATTGCTCTACACGATAATAGAGATCAAACTCCAGCAGCATATGCAAGGTGAGTGCTATATCTTATAGCTAACTAGCACTCATCGAGGCATTAAATAATAATGCGTTTGGCGGCCGCGAGAACCAATTACTATGCTCCCCCTTCCTACTTCCCGTTTGGCTAATGCTTCGGAGGCCCACACTGCATGATGCCCAGAAGCTAAAAGCCTTGAATGTAACCACGGCACGACTGACGTCGCATCCTGCTGCAGCAGTGGAGTTATCTGTCTCTATCGAGCAGATTCGGTGTGTAGTCTCTTTAGGCTCTTAGGGTTTGGGTCAGGGACGGGACGGGCCATATGTGGATCAATGAGCGTTTGCTGGCCTGGAAAACAAGGCAAGATCACGATCGAAGCCCTAATTTCAGTTTTGGGAAATCATTCTGGGGTAGTATGGTTCTTTGGTTTGCCAACTGGTACATGCATGTCAATTGAAATAATATCAGATTGGTTCATACCCCAGTGTTTCTATAACTTCACCGACGGTTTTAGCATTACTATATTATTCTTAGTGTATGAGCAGGCGCCTCTTGTATTTGAATACGCGTTGATAATGCCCAGATATCATATCAAACTTTCCATTCTTGAATTTACTGGAGTAGAACCAGGACTTTCCAAGCAACCCGAGATTCAGCCAACCATCCCTTACAATCTTGGATCGTTGTGATATTTGATTTTGATGCTTGCTTCACTGTAAACATAACTATTGTATATCCGTTCCTTAATACGAAGATCTAGCTGCAATTAGGTACTTGTATCGGCAACATTCTTGAACAGCCTCTGCATATTCTCCATGGCACTCTTTGCGAATTTCCCCACATTGTACTCCTTCCCAGTGCCATCTGGACCATTATCAAATATCTCCATGGAAAAGTACCCTCGGAACCCCGTCCTGAGAACCGCTTTAGTTACATCTTCTATTGGCAAGTAACCGCCTTCATATGGCATCGGACGAAAGTCATGGCTCCATTGTCCTCGAGGTAGTAAGCCATTCTTTATCTTTCTTTCAATGGGAGTCGTCGGTTTATATGCATCTGATATTTGTAAAAGATAAATCTTTTCAGCGGGAACCGAGGATGCCAATTCCTCCATACTAGCTTTCCATCGCTTCTCAACTTCGGATTTCGGTATCTCTTCAATCAATCCCGAAGCTGTTGCTGGATCTGCCCATTCGCTGCCTGCTATTTGGAAAGTATCGAGACACAGTCCAACATTTGGTCTGTCGACTTGATGAACAATTTCCCATACATCCTTCCATGTCGGTGCATGCGTGGACCAGCACCAATCCTCGTAGGCCAAGCAAAAGTTCTCCTTGGCGAGCATATCTGCGAGTTCCTGAAGGTCCTTCACAATTTCACTGCGATCGGTTGTTATTCTGTCGTCTGAACTGTCCGTTGATCCGACCTGGAGTCAAATATGTTAATAAACGTTACTGACAATTTAAAGGAGATCGAATCCTCCGGCCCTGGAGTAGACGAAAAAGGAAGCACATGGGAGAGTATATCAGTACCTGCAACAAATCCGCCCCACACGCTTTCATTAATTCAATCCACTTCTTCGCTCTTGTAAATGCTTCTTCTCTTTCTCTCGATCCTTTTGGCCATCCCTCAAAGTTCGCAAACGGCTGTAGCATCATAATCTCGAGACCCAATTGCTGACATAGCTTTCCAATTTCTTGTGCCGCCCTACATAGATCTGGATAATCGTCACGCCTGACCTGTTTATTCAAAAGCTGTTCGGCATATTGCTTGATGTCCGGAAATGATAGTTCGATTGCTGTGAACCCTGCGCTTGAGATTGCTTCGAGTCTTTGGGTGAGTGAATCGGTAGTTTTGCCAATTGAGCAGCTCGCAAATGAAAGAGGAATCTTGCGCAAAGAACTTAAAGTTATTCGTGGTGATTTGGCCATTTCTCCGACTTATTCTCTCAACCGCCATATAACATCCGGATCGGTAGGCTCGAGTTCAGCAATTCAAAAGATGTATGTTCCTGGTCGAAGTCAATGAAAGAATTTCTTGTATAAAATGTATTTGTAAATCGAAACTTGAGCATACCAAACAGCAATTGTTGCTGAGATGATGTTGAATTGATGCTTTTCTGTGGATCGTTATCTGTGATGTAATGCCCACATCATGTTCTGCAACTCCATATTTCTCTCCTCAATTGATCACAATAACTGGTCAACTCGTTATATATATATAATATCGAATATTGACATGTTATTTGCTATTATTCTGCGAACAGAATTCTACTTGTTAAGATGAATGGGAAACTGACGTAACGACTTTGTCGCCGTGAGGTAAGAATTTTTACTGAATGACGAAGCACTGGTATAAGTAAGTATCTACATTTCCTGAGAATGAACATAGTCCATACATTGCTACTGTGAACATTGAGACAAGCACGGGAATATTATATTCTGTTTATTCTGGCAGGTGTCACCCATTCAGCAAAAATGCCACAGACAGATCCTATTCAAGAATGGAAGGCAATCGGTGTCGTGGGTGCCGGTAATATGGGCTCCATGATGGCATTCGCATTTGCGGAACTGGGGCTGGATGTATCCATTTGGGACGTGGTAGGAAAGAATGTTGATACTCTAATGGAGAACGTCGAGAAATCGAAAGAACAGCTTAAGGGCAAGATTACCGGCTTCAAGAAGATCGATGAGTTCATGGCCAGCCTCGAAGGCAAGGGGGAGCGAAAGCTATTCATCTTTTCTATCACACACGGAGAACCTGCAGATTCTGTTTTGGGCCAGATTAAGGGGAAATTGAAGAATGGTGACATTATCTTGGACGGCGGGAATGAAAACTATCGGCGAACCGAGCGACGACAGGAAGAGCTCAAGCCTCTCGGGGTCAGTTGGATTGGTATGGGTGTATCTGGCGGCTACCAATCTGCTCGACGGGGTCCAAGTTTATCTCCTGGTGGTGACAAACAAGCTATTGAGCAAGTTCTTCCTTTTCTGGAACTTTATTCCGCCAAAGATAAAAAGACTGGCAAGCCGTACGTGACCTACATTGGGCCGGGTGGCTCCGGCCATTATGTGAAGATGTGCCACAACGGTATCGAGGGAGGTCTCTTATCGACGACGTGTGAGGCATGGGACATCATGCACAAGGGCCTTGGTATGAGTTACGACGAGATCGGAGACGTATTTAAGGAATGGTCGAGACAAGGTGAATTGAGAAACAACTTTCTTCTAGACATTGGCGCCGACATTTGTCATAGAAAGAAGTCAGAACGAGGGGATGGAAAAGGAGAAGGAGTTGATCCCGCTGGAAGACCCGTGCTAGATGATGTCCTTGACAAGGTAGTTCAAGACGATGATAATACTGAAGGGACTCCGCTGTGGGCCTTGATGGAGTCTGCGCTTCGACACGTTTCGAGTCCGACCCTAGCCACTGCACACTACTTGCGTATCGCTAGTGGGAACAGAAATCAACGAGTACGAGTCGCTAAGAAACTTGACGTACCGGATCCGAAGGCGATTGATGTCAAGGATAGAAAAGATTTCCTTGAGAAACTTCGTCGCGCTGTCTACGCTTCATTCCTCTGTTCATACTGTCAAGGCCTAGAACTCATCGCGCGAGCGTCCGCCGATGAGGGCTGGGGCGTGGATCTCGGAAAATGCATTCAGATCTGGCGAGCAGGCTGCATCATACAATCGGAAGCCATAGCTGACATGTTGCAGCCAATCTTAGCGCAAGATGTTCAGATAATGAATATCAAGCTGATTGACGAGGTATCCAGAGATCTTCATGACAATTTTGATGCTTTGAGAGAGGTTGTCCTCAAAGGCACCGAGTCTGATGCATGCATTCCTTCATTGTCCGCCTCATTGGAATACTTGAAGTATGAGAGCAACACCAAGTTGCCTACCAAATTCATGGAAGCCGAGATGGACTATTTTGGCGCCCACGGATACAACAAGTCTGGTAAGCCGGGTGAGGATCCTGGGCCTGTTAAGAAAGGAACACATCATTATGAGTGGAAGCCAGCGTGATGTATCTAGGTTCATTTTTCTTAGCATTTGACATAATATAAAGTCTTATGGCACGGTCTGCTCTATCCAAATCTGTCACAATAATCCTTTGAAAAAAAGAACCCCGTAAATGCTAAAAGTCTTATGAGCAATTGAACTTCCTCTATTTATTAAATAATCATATTTCGAGCCCATACCACGTACATAGTATTTAGTCTTATCACCTAACTATAGCATGAATCCACTATAGACCTGGGTTCTCTCATTATCGACCACAAAGTAGCCGCCGATTGGTGGTAAAACACGAAGATAATATAGCTCCGGAGATCATCCCTCAAGTAAGCTAAGATCAAGCAATAAGGTTGGTTGTTAATGAGCTCGATCAAAGCCAAATCGGTACGCGGGATAGATTAGGTAGTTCTGTCCGGCATAGATGACGAAGAAGTCGACAACGTGCTCAGATCAGCTGTTGGAATGGCCCTATCTTGTCTTAATTTAGACCGGCTCAAAAGCCCATAATATCTACCCTAGGAGAGGGGTCATAAAAAATAAGCTTTGCTGCTGATTACTAGCCTATTCTTATGGATAAATATCTCCATTAACGGTATCATCTCCCTTCGCTTCCGAGAAGTTAGCCCTACTGCAGGTAACTAAGACCCGCATGTAACCAGGGCACGTCCTCTGCAGTCAATTAATAAAATCGCAGTATTTAAGTAGCAATAAAAGGCCGGAATTTGGTAGGTTAAAAGTTGAAGCCAGTAAATACTTGAGTATTTAGGTAAACGACCGGAATTCTTTTGGCACCATGCGCATCCCGTCTTTCTTCGGAGTTGGGTTGGCGCTGATTCTGCTTGCGGGCGCTACAACCCCCGCCAAGAGAGATACAGCTGCCACGATTTGGAAAGATATTGAAAATATCACCACATGTACTGGTTGCGAGGTGAGGATGTTCTCTTGAAATCATCCTTCTACTGCAAGATCTTCTTGTCCTGCTTAATGTTCTTTCATACGCGCCGGACGGCTGACCACCATCATGAAATATGATAGGCTCTTCTAGTTACTTTGCAGGCTTTGGCCCATCTAGGCAATGATGCCTTCAGTAATGTCATAACTGAAGTGTGCATTCTGGCTGGTGTTAGTGATCATGAAGGTCAAGATTTCACCGGACTCGGTCTAATAAGTATATCTAGGTCGAAGATTCGGATGTTTGTACAGGAGTGATATCCCGTGAAGGGCCCATTTTGGCTCACGACTTACGCCAAATGAGCGTTGGGTCTCACACTGCTCAATTATTCTGTAATACAATCTTCGGGCTTTGCCCGTTCCCCTCCGTCACTCCCTATAACGTTACTTTTCCATCGCCTAAACCAGCAAAAACTCGGCCGGCTATCAGTGGGAAGACTCCTATCGAAGTTGTGCATTATAGCGACATCCATGTTGACCTTTCCTATGAAACTGGGAGTAGTTATAATTGCACGAAGAACATTTGCTGTCGGCCTTATACAAGTGCAGATGCTCCGGGAAATACGACGTTTCCCGCAGGGCCCTACGGAAATCATGCTTGTGACTCCCCGGTTACTCTTGAAGAGAGCATGTACGCTGCCATTAAGGAGATCGCCCCTAATGCGGCTTTTGCACTATTTACTGGGGACGTTGTCGAGGGAGCGGTGTGGCTAGTCAACGAGACTGAGGTTACTAACGATCTTCAAAATGCTTATGGTAAAATGTCATCGTTGGGTAAGGTCTACGGTACTGTCGGGTGAGTTTGTTCACTCGCTTGCTTTTGAACAAATTCGGAGTAACTGATAAGACAAGGAACCATGATGCCGCACCTGTCAACTCTTTCCCTCCTACAGCCGTAGATACAACGATCACCAGCCAATGGGTATACGACACCCTATCCAGCTTATGGGAGACATGGATTGGTTCCGCAGCAGCAGCAACAGCTGACACGAATCCCGGATCATACTCTGTCCTCTACCCAGGAGGAAACCTGCGAATTATTTCAATCAACACAAATATGTACTACAAAGAAAACTTCTGGCTGTACGAGTCGTCAATGGAAACAGACCCAAGCGGTCAGCTTGCCTGGTTAGTGAATGAGCTCCAAGCTGCCGAAGATGCTGGAGAACGGGTTTATATCATTGGACATATGCCCATGGGTTCTGGAGACACTTTCTATGATGGGTCGAACTATTTCGACCAGATAGTGAATCGCTATGATGCGACTATTGCGGCCTTATTCTTCGGTTAGTTCTCTTCATCTTCCCTTTTGCCGACGGGTAGCAAACTTACAAGACCTAGGCCATACGCACAAAGATGAATTCGAAATTAGTTACAGCGATTACACCGCGCAGACGTTCTCTAACGCCGTAGAGATGTCCTATATTGCCCCGGCCATGACACCAACCAGTGGCATGCCTGCTTTTCGTGTGTATTCAGTCGATCCTGAAACATTTGGGATTCTTGACATGACGACATACATAGCCAATATGTCAGATCCAACTTACCAAGCGTCCGGCCCAAAGTGGACGAGGTATTACAGTGTCAAGGAGGCCTATGGTCCACTAGTGAATCCGCCACTCACCGATAGTTCTGCAGAGCTAACACCAGCCTTCTGGCACAACCTGACCGTGGTGCTTAGCTCTAATCAGTCCGCATTCGATGAGTACCACACTCGCAAGTCTCGTGGCTATAACGTTGGAACATGTCCAGGTGATTGTGTTTCCAATGAGATTTGTCAATTAAGAGCCGCTCAGTCACAGTACAACTGTGTTACTGTGTCTCCGGGGATTAACTTCAAGAAGAGGAATGGGGAGGATGTTGCAGCTAGCGCAACAGATGGAGCCCACCGTGACAGTTGTCAGGGTAGTCAGGCTAAAAGCATTCTTAAGGCGGTGATGACTCAGAAGGACATTAAGTTAGAGGTTGAGAGACGAACTAATATCTTGGCTAAGAGGAAGATGAACTAGTAGGTATCTAGCTACCTTTGGAAGTGCACAGTGGTCATAATAGACCTCGGTATTTCTTTATCAATTCGAACTATCTCGGCTAAGAATAGGCATCATGTGGAATGGTTCTTGATTCTGACCTCTTGTAAATATTTGATCGTTCCTCACATTTCAGTCAGTGACCGCTGAGTATGGCCCAGGAACGTCTTGCTCGAACCTCAACTCATCAGTGATCGCGTACGCATGACTCCGCCCATACATATCCGTTCCTGCCAATTTTGAGCTCCATTTATTGTTCGTCACCTCATTACAATAGTTGGAGAAGGCGTTGATTACGATTGAAAGTGCTGCATACGGATTATTTGGATTGGCAGCAAGCGCCTCCGCTTGTAGAGTTGCCGCTGTGAGGTTGTTGGTAGCATTCGCCGGAGAGATTCCCAACAGATACGCTTCACGGAAATTCGCATTCAGATCTGATACATAGCCATAACTATCTTCAACATCCTGTCTAGTGCCCGACAGAGTCAAATGACCCGCGACTAAGTGCTCAAAGTCATACTCCAAGGCGTACTTATGTGCTTAGATATAGCCCGGGATGTAGTCGGCCTTGCCTAGGAACAGATATGGCGACCATTTCGGAAAGATAACTGTACAGTATGTGTTAGCAGATATTCTTTCAGATTAGGGAATACAGGCAACTTACTATCGATAAACACCAACACTTTTTGTGCTGGAGCGTAGATAAAGCAGTTATCCGGGGTATGATTAGGACCCCTGTTTTTTAGGTGAGTGTCTGATTTCCCACGGTTAATGTCATTTCATCCGAGAACGTATTTTCTGGCAACGGGCGATTAGGGTCATTATCCAATGCGAGATATTCGCGAGTGAGGCGATGTCCGATTCGAGTCACGTTACCATACAGGAATGCAGCACCGTTGTGATCGGCATGGGAATGACTGTAAACTTGATGTGTGATGGGAAGGTGGGTGAGGTTTCCGACTGCATAGAGCAGATTCTGTCCGATTGATGGCGGTGCATCAACCATAATGACTCCTTCCGTTGAGACCAGAGCCATTGCTTGATAATAGCCGTTTGTAATCATATACGCCCCTTTGCTAAACCCTTCAACACGATAGCCTTCACTGTTGAGAGGGGGGCTAACAGCAAAAGCTGGAACCGGATCATAAGCCGGGTTTACCTCCAGTGGAGGACCGACGACCTGAGTGCTCGAGCACGCAACTAGCGTGAAGGTTAGAAGAGACACTGATTTCCACATCATGGTGGAGACTGTTGCTAGGAGTTGCACGCTGATATATGAATAGAGGAGGTACTACAGCAGCTATATATCTTTTTGTCAGCCTGGCTGAGACTGATTAGTTGGTTGGGCTTGGGCTTGGGGATTTATACCCACGATCATCCATAGATGAATTTTGTATTGTTATTTGTAATCATAGTGAGTAAGCAGACGGATTTATAATATCTCTTCTGGAACCTGCCATATATGGTAGCAGGTAGGCTACCTAGGTATTGTTACTTCAGCTCATGCCTCACTTACAGTACCTATTTCCCGAACACTCTTCAAAGTTCCTTTCCTCAGACAACCTTAGAATTTCCTCTAAACTCGCCTTGAACGCTTCGATACTTGCCGGGTACCAAACCAAACTTCTTCCCTCCGCAAAGATGCCTTTCACATTTACTCACCAAAACCCGGAGATGCAGCTGGATAAGAAGCATACGGCACTCGTGTTTGCAGATCTCCAAAAAGAGTTTCTTGTCGAAACGGGGAGCTACTATCCGATGATCGCAGACAAGTTGAAGGAACTCAACGTCTTCGATCACATTGAGGAACTCCTAAAATGCGCACAATATGAAGGCTTCTTTGTGATCCACTCACCACATTATTACTATCCCACCGATCGCCAGTGGGTTACTCGCGGTGGTGCAATCGCTGACTATCTCGCAAACTTGCCCAAAGGCTTTGTCGGCCGCAAGGATCCAGTCGACCTTGAAGGCTTCGTTGGATCGGGTGCTGACTACCCCGAGCGGCTCAAGAGATACCTTATGGATGGAAAAACAGTGAATACATCGCCTCACAGAGGTCTTTCATGCCTTTCAAATGACTTGATCAAGCAACTACGTATGCGACGGATCGAGAAAGTAATCATAGCGGGACCTGTAGGAAATCTATGCCTGGAAAATCACATGTGGGACATACTGGAAGCTGGCTTTGAAATTGCAGTCGTACGTGATGCAATTGCTGCTGGGCAGAACGAAGAGGGAGATGGCTACACAGCTGCAATGGTCAACTACCGATTCATGGCGAATGCGATGTGGACGACAGCCGAAACGATCAAGCGACTGAAGCAGTTGCAGCTGCGGAGTAAAAAGATTAATTCAGGATCCTTGAAAATAATGGCGTATACAGATCATGATCAATTTCGACAAATATGTGCCAACAGGCTTTGTCTCATACGTTAAATTTTTTTTATGTTTTCTGAATTTCACGCGGGTACTCTTCAGGATACCGGATACGGCACACTCAATAAAATATCCCGGTTCTGACTCTGATTAGAGGAATAAGGACTATCTTGAAGTACATCGGACCCGAATATAGGGGACTGTTGTTGAGAGTAAACTGGAATGGTGTCAATTTACTCGTATATTTAGCAAGTCAAAGATGCAAATCTAGTTGCTTATATTAATTCTTGTCTAGTCGATCATCAGTATAACCGTTCACACTGTACTGCTAGGAAAGTATTTTTGTACTGGCCGGCTGACTGTCTGATATGAAGCGAATGGATTGATAATGCAAAATGTAATTCCCTATTTTACTTCATCGACGACTTCATGTACTGTGTAGAATGAAAAAATGCAAATGAAGATGGAGATGAAAATTGAAACGTTTGCTTGTTGGAATAATATGTAACTTTGGGAAAATCCCAAGCTATTTTTGCTTGAGATTCTGCTGCCAGTACATTCAATTGAAATGAACTAACAGAAAGACTTTTCATGGAAATCCCACAAAGGTATTTCGCACAAATGAATAGGAGGCTGTTACATTAGGAGATCTCCTAAATCAAGATATTGCTTATTTACGGAGCCATCCCCCGGTCCGAGTCCGTATCTAGTACTTAATGCGATTTGGAATGAGAATTGGTGAGACTCCTTGAAAGTCGAATACATAGCTGAGCGTGTTGTGTAGAAGTACAGTAGGCCTGGTTATAACGAACTGATTTTGACTCCCACTTTATTTCGTTATAGCGTAACTTAAAGTCCGTTACAACAAGACGACTTTTTAGGCACAGCACCCTAACAGCTTTTAATTAATTGGGGAATCTTCGTTATAATGAGAATCTCGTTACTACAGAATTCGTTGTAACCAGTCCAAGCGGTTTGCATTCATGTTCCTGCTTTTGTTACGACATCGAATGTTACAAATATCTACGTACGTGGAAATCCTATTATTACATTGCTATGCTACAACAACTGACATGAAGAAAAGAAGTCAAAGATTGATACCGCTCCTTAAATGCTGAGAACCATATCCCCATCGTGTATGTTGCTTAATTATTTGGTGTGGTCAAAGTGTCGCTATCATGGCATCTCGTACGTTTGATTGGTCGAGGGCATCTCATGCACCACAGGCTGCTGGGGAATGGGTTGATAATGCCCTTTCACGTCTGTTTGCTGATTAGCAGCAGGCGGTAGTTCATGCAAGTCCTCGCTCTGTATGTTGCCTCCAGGCCCTGGCGGTTTTGAGAATGACTCCATCTGCGCATCTGTTTCTCTCGGTAACGCATTCCGCCTCTTACGATTCCATAACCATACACCCACTATCAAAACTGCCAGCAACACGCCTCCAACAGCAACACCAACACCTATCCCAGCCTTGGCCCCTAACGACAGTCCTCCAGAACTATTATTTTCAGGTATCAACGTAGTTGTTGTACTCTGATTTGGCGCTGATGTAATTGTTGCGGATGTTTTGGATGTCGCAGACGTCGTTCCGGAAGCTGGTGCGGTTGTAGTGGCGTTATTCCACACCTCGAAGTTGGGTGACCACGATAAAAAGCCAGAGAGAGGGTTTCCATTTTCGCCCAGACTAGTCGATGAGTTGAAAATGCCGAATTGGAACGTATCAAAGGAGTTTGTAGCGACCCCCGCATCGTTCGGGATGGTCAAGTTGAGTTGATCCAGTTCACATGTTGAAGAAGAATTATATAAACGGTATACCGAGCTACCTCGGCCGAAACCAGCGTTGACTGGAACAGATGTTAGTTTCTCCAATGATCCTGCTTTTTTCCTTTTCATCGAAGGGTTTCACTGACGGACGAGCGATTTGACCAGACTACCGCCCGGTCTTGTGAGATAAATATTCAGTTTCGTTGTGCCCTCATCGAAAGCTCCAAACTGAACTTGCACCGTCTGGCCAATATTGAATTGCGAAGAGTTTCCGAAGCCGTACCATTCTCCAGTATCACAATTGGTAAAGGTTTGAACCATGGCGATCTCGACCTTTTGCTTTCATTCAAGTCGTTTTCTTCTAGTTGGTTAACAATACATATCGCACTGATGAGTCTGTATGTCGCAGAGAAAATTTGATGGGATTTTAAGGGAAGAAAACTCGTATTGGATTCAATTGAGAGTACTATGTGTTGATATAAGACATGATAGAACTAACAAGCATAACTTACTTAATGCAACACCATCGAGAGCCTCGCTCAATTTAGTCCGTGCCTTATTTGACCTTGTTATACCAACAATCTTATGGCCAGCAAAGCAGTGTCAGTCCAATTTCAATCATCAATGCTCAAGTTGATTCCGTAAGATCCTGATTGCTGGCCACTTACCACGTAGTAGTTAGGCTATTCTGAAGCTAATTTTCGAACTTATCATATTAGCGCATGATGGAGGTCCACGCCTTGCCTCTAGACCGGCGCGATCCATGCTTAGCTTCGTACAATATGAGCGGTGGTTGGCTATTGCATGGATATTTTAGTACAGCTGAAAGCCTGAAACTGCTTGTGAAGCAACTCACTTCCCTTGACAAGCTAGGCTATGGGGCTGTTCTAACCATAATTGTGGCTGTTCGAAATCCCCTGTGCTCCTATTGATCAGCTACGTACTTAGGCTCTCTTTAGCGGCACGTTAAAAGGCTTGGACATGCTTCAGCCGCAAGCGATGGATAAAAATAGGGGGGAAGAAAACTTTAAATGCGACTGTGGATCAGAGCTCGTTCAATCGTTCAACTCATTGTCAGACTGTGGTTAAGACGCTGGTCAATTCTTTGGTCTTTCAAGTGCCAAGGTCATGATCATTACAGTGAGCTTTTTGTGAGTTCTTTGAATCGCAGAATTTCCCCGTCGTCGGTTGAGCTATATGTAGGCGATTTCCACAAACCACCAGTTGATCGGACAATGTATTATCATGCGCCTAAAGAACGTTGTCAGGATTCCGTTCTCCGTACCCCGTACTGACTTCTATTTTCAGGATGATGCCAAGTTCCAAATTTGGTCATGAGAAAATGGTCGTTTAGGTCCGGATTTAAGAGCCTCGCCCTAGCTATTCGGAGCCCTGACACCAATGGTACCTCGATGTGAAGTCCGTAGTACGCTAAACCGATAGTGCCATCACGTCTTAAATAAAACAGAGGCTCCTCGATTTTCATATTCTAGACTCCTACAAATCTCACGGCTCCGCACTCGCGTGAGAGTGGTCCCTTTGCTTTCGAACTGTGGCCGCATCTGCCATCTACAATCGGTGGTCTCGGCGGATCTTTGGAGCATGCAACATTGCAAACCTCCGATCTTTAAAGGGGGTTCAAATCTGCCCTGTCTGAAACAAAGATGTCATAGTCACAGTTCTGGATACAATGGCAATCAATCTGAACCTAGGGTTAGGGCATTGGAGACTTGGCCCTACCTGTCTGTCGCTTCCCTCCACCCTGACTGGGTTGTAGTCTGCCGGGGCTCAACGTCCAAAAATTGGATACGTCGTGTAAAATGTTTTGTAGTCCCACAACGCCATACAATTTATGTATAAAAACTAAAAAATTGATAATACACATACGATTCACCTATTACCCGTAGAATCAAAGAAGAAAACCAAGTTTTGAGGCGCTAGTGGCGCCTCTTCCTCCTCCGGCCGCCGCTCACTAAGGCTGCTTATGGATCTTCAACAAATCCCCATCATGACGGCGTTTTATGAGGCGATTCGCATCGTTTACATAAAGAGCACCAATGGTCTTGGCTTGCCGCCAGATTTTTTTTTTATTCTTGTGTTCAGCGGTGTCACGAATCTTTGTGAAGGTCTCACGGTGTAGCTCGACCAAATCGGCCATTATGAGACTACATTGAATAACCGTTTTTATACGGCGTGCAAGACCCGGGCTTGCCTCATCCAATATATCCCTTATACTGTCAATTGATTTCTCGAACTTATTGACGTAGTGACGAAGTTTTTGTTTCAAAAGATGTGTTGAATGTGGAGGAAAAGTGAATGGTCGAATGCGACATAGTTCACAATACTCAATAAACGGTATAGTAAGTCGGGTGGTATGATTGTCCACAATAAGTAATCGCTAACCGCTCCTATCATCCGTAAACCGATTAAAATGCTGCATCCATTCGAATGTGATCACGTCAGTTATAAATCCGCTTGAAGCCGGTGCAACAGGCCATTCCTCATCTTTTATGTGCTTATACCATTCCTCCATGTGCTTCTCACCTTATGGGATGATTAAAGGTGGTATAATCTTTCCTTCAGCGTTTATACACTCAACAACAGTAAGAGATTCTCGAGAAGACAGGCTAGAAATCCTTTGTAACGTTTTTGGGTATGCTGTAACCACTGCTTCCTTTTCTCCCTGTCCAACAATGAATCCGGTCTCGTCAAAGTTGTAAAGATTCTTGAGGGTGATTTTAAGGTCATCCATAACAATTTTGAGATCAATAAACCATCGTTCAACCTAGCTATAGTGCTCAGTAGTTGTACAATCAATTTCTTGAGGTCGTTGAACAATCCGTTGCTAATTTTCTGGTAGATGTTTGAGATGATCGTATATTCAATCTTTGCCGGCTCTCCGTGGCGTTCCCTAACCAGTAAAATCTGAGGATTAAATATTTTGCATTTACCTCAATTGGTTTGTAGGCGCTGCACCCATCTTATCTAGATGTTGAATCCACAGCAAAAGCGCTTTTTCTTGATCAAGCGATAATAATCAGTTCGTTGGTGGCCGTGTTGAGCGAGAGGGTGTGCCGTTGATCCGTCGGGAGAGTTGTTTTTGAGGGACTCCAAATTCACGTGCTAAACGTGAGATATTTTTTATTTCCTCCCCCTTTTCGTATTCCTCGGCGGTCATTTTGGCGGTGTCTTGGACGTTGGAAAATATGGAGTTAAGGATTTGAATATTTTGGGCGTTGAGCCCTGGCAGACCACAACCGATCAGGGTGGGGGGAAACCACGAGACGGGTAAGATTAGAGATATTCATGGTGGGAGTAGGACATCTTGCATACAAAACGCTCTCGAAGTAGTGAAACTGGGAGAGGAAGAAAGGCTTCTACCTGAGTAAAACTATCAATCTTTCAATGGTGCTATTACACATCATTTATTGTAAGGGAACGCTTCCCAATTCCTGAGAAAAGTCCTTTACCAGCTGCATCTGGATCAGTTCGGCGGCTGACAGTTCTGTTACAGGAAAGCTCTGCACCATATCCGACACCTGCATCAACAATTTGAAATCGGAAGCTGATTTAGGATCACGGGGCTTGGAGATCATATGTCCCAAAATGGTGACAATAGAGGAGACAACGTAAAACAAAATCACCCTATGTTGTAAATATGTCTCAGTAAGATGGGGCAGTTACAATGATAGAGAGGAGAAAAATAAACATACCAGAAACATTCTCCAGCAATATTTGGCAAAGCCGCTTGGAGGTATAAGAGGGATGACCTCGACGCCTCAACGCTCAGTCCCAAGCTCGATGCGACGCCAACCTCTTGCAGATCAAGACCCTTCACCAAAGAGGCGCGACATCTATTGCTAGCACTATGAATAATAATCATACAATGGTGATATGCCAAACGAAGCATTACCGGTTGCGTAGCCAGCGCCGAAGGGAAAAGTGTATCTTCGGAAAATGTGAGTGTTGGTCGAAATTCACGACTTAGAGACATTCGCCATTGCTCAAGAGCGTGGTCTAGTTCTCGAATATGCTGTATTATTTCTGACTTTGATTTCCGCATTGCACTCTCGGAGTAGAGTAATTTGTAGGTTCTAGATTTGATAACTGAGAGTCGAGGATCCCATGGGTATAGGGGCACTGTGGTGTTATCAATGACGACATCAGGGCAACATATATTGGAATTTTGTAGTTCAATATAGCCCGGAGGTAGAGTAAGGTCGCAGTTGTCGTCACTTATTGATGGTGGCTGACCGGTTCGCAGCGCCAGTTCTTTATCAAAAGTATAGCAAAGCCAGAATAAGTTACGTATATGGCATTCAGGGCGACTTGTATCATGGATACGGGGATGCGCCTGGGCTTCATTGTGCTGTGATTCAAAGGGATTCTTATGGCCACCCAAGGAGTATGCAATCCGAGAAGCCATTGTAACGAACATTGCCGCTTTTTTGTAATCTCCAGAAAATATTGTAGATAGGATCTTCCGAATGAATGATATGGTCAGTAAGCAGTCATACGGAAAATGATACGTATAAGACTTACCAGAGTTGTAAGAGTTTGAAGGCCGTCCATGGTCACCTCTTGAATGATATCAACCAGGTACGATTGGGCTTTAGCTGCGTAAAACTCACAGCTGGGACCCTCGGATGCATTTCCTTTCGTGAACCCAACAATTGTTAGAATGGATAAGAACGAATAAATTGCTGCTTTTGCGCTGGCTGAACCAGTATAATCTTTGATACTCTTGGAACCATAAACAAGGTCAAGAGTCCGCTGAAAGAGGTCAAAAGTGACAACAGGAAACACTAGGAAGTGTATTGAAGAACAATATATTCGAGCGTAATGCTCCATAGTCGATCTGCTTGGAAGTTTCGTGGCTCCGTTGGCAACCTGATTTACAGTTTCTGAGTTTTGAGGATGAGAATATTGCCATGGAAGGCCAAATCTTCTCAGACTATCAAGGTCTAGGTCCATTCTACCCGCACAGGATGCGATTAGCTTTCTCAGTGCGGGTGATGACAGCATGAATCCATCGGGCAGGTATGGCTTGCCTAAAGACAACCTCGTATCTGTGAAGATGGGTCCTGGAACATTTACTTCCAGGCGTTCCGAAGTGACCGAGGAATCTTTGTTGTGTGAGTTAGATCGACGCTGGAGCGATATATTCAAAATACCATACCTGATCCCTCGAACCTTTTCAGATGGTCATTCCCGCCTTTTGACTGTTTCCGAGGATTTAGCTTTGACCTTTGATGGTTCATTAATTGCAGTCAGTGATGGACAGCTAATTGAGAGAAGGCAAGTAACCCCGAGTAGCTGGAGGTACCAACAACCTATAGTTACAGACGCCATACTTACCTTTTCATTCGGATATTTTTATGAACACGATTGAAAGTACATGATAGATCATGATGAAGGCACCAGTCACATTTCGGTAAGCGTCTATCACAATGAATCTGCAAGGTGGTAAGCAATTGCATCATTTCACGTGTGGTCAGAAAATAATAAAGGAAAGTTTTATAGAGGAAATACTATCATCATCTGACTCTTACCTTCTTCTTATGACACGAGTCGCATGCCCGCGGGATTGGTCCGCTGCCACTGGACATGGAGGCCTGGCTAGTAGATGGCATGTCTGGCCGACAATCAACGTAAAAGGCAGCAGTCAGCGGGTATGAATTGGGGACACCTATTTAGAGCTATGTTCATACTGTCATAGGACAATTTTTGATCAAGAATTGCGGAAACAGATGAATTGTAGTGCTGACGAGGGATGAATAAACCGCCGCTTAGTCAGCGGATATCAAGTAGGGTGTTGGAAGATTACAAAAATTTAGTGTCATGTCAACTTTGACAATACCGCCAAGAATTTTAAGATTACATAATTGTAATTTATTAACCAATAAAATTGAGTAATAAAATTGGTTAACCAATAATATAAGCTACATGCTGTGAAATAAGTTACTAGTATGTAAAGTGCTCCACTGCAGCTGACAAGCAATTTTGTCAATTCTGACAAAAATTTACCGTCGCGTCGACAGACCCACTTGACATGACAAATCCCTACTACACTGCTACACATAGGAACACGCCATCCCAATGTGGTTAGCACAAAGGGAAAAAACTCGACAAACATCGTGTTCTAGAATTTCTAACAGTACAGAACAAGGTACAGTCGCTAGCTAGTTGTTAGAGAATCTACTTGTTGGAACACAGCTTGGCATCCGTGAGTCACTCCGGCTAACGCGCTTGATCTAGCGGTTTATAATCAACCCAATTTCTAAAAAATCACTGATTAGTCCCTAACCCTAACTTGTCCTAGTTCGGTTCCTAGCTTCACGTTATCCCGGTGTTGGAACTCAGAATGAGCTAAGCCGATTTGGGATAGGAATTGGGAATAGGACAAGATTTGCATATCAAGAAATTTCGAGAATTGGCATCACATATCGACGCGATATTGAGCATTACAAATCAATTTTACTGCCTATCTCTAGAAAGTTCGATTTGCACAAGTGTCGACTTTTGGTGATATCACATCTCTGGAAACTTGTATATAAAAACAGGTTCAAGACTCCTAGATAGTTGCTTAGAGAGGCTAGACAAATAGACCTAGTTCCATATATCTACAGTGTTTAGTAATCGCCTTCGATTAGTCATCTAGCCTACCAACGTTCCGACAATTATGAGCCCGGGATCCCTGCGAACATAAGCACAAGAATCGTACTGGAGTATTGGACCGAGACTTGAAGCTATTCGCAGAATTGAACTCTGATTATCGACGACCGTTGGTTTTTGTATACATTCGACGAACGACCGTGTTGGAACGAACCCTTGAAGCTATCCGTGCCCAGGAGGAACGAGTGAACTCGTCAGCAATGGATGAGAATAAGGGAACCGTTATCTTGAAGTCGTCGAACGAATGGAGGAGATGGTTAGAGCAATTGAGGACGAAGGCGACGAGTCTGGGATTATGTGAATCCATCCCCGTTGCGAACCCACGAGGTGGAACCGGCACCTGAGAAACCAGTTAAACCTCCTTTTCTAGATAGTGTAATGCCGAATCCGAACGAGGATCCGGAAGTTGAGAAGCTTGCATTGATGCGTTTCCAAATGGAATTGCAGTTGTATGAGCAGCACTATCAACGGTATAAGGATGAAAAAGCGAGGTATGAAGAGCACCAGGAACGAATGGACGCGGTGCGATCGTACATATTCACAAAAACCAACGGTCGTCGATAATCAGAGTTCAATTCTGTGAATAGCTTCAAGTCTCGGTCCAATACTCCAGTACGATTCTTGTGCTTTATGTTCGCAGGGATCCCGGGCTCATAATTGTCGGAACGTTGGTAGGCTAGATGATTAATCGAAGGCGATTACTAAACACTGTAGATATAACGTGTTTCACGGGTAAGCGGCGCACCCGGGTAAGTGGCACACCACATCAAAATTCCATCCGGATTTCTAGCAACAACTTTCCGCAGAACCAACAGCATTAAAAAATGGTTAAATCGCGTACAAAAAATGATCCTAGCTATGAAGGGAGGCTTTCTCTTGCTATTGATGCGCTAAATAACGAAAAAATCACGAAATTACGCGACGCCGCACGCACTTTTGACGTATCTTTAACAACACTGCGAAGGCGCCTGAAGGGCTCAGTTCCAGCGCATAATGCCAGTATTACACGCAGAAAGATGACCCCTACAGAAGAAGCTGTACTCCGGGGTTGGGTCTTCTCACTAGAGCGCCGTGGCGTTCCGCCTAGGCAGCATATGCTCCATGAAATGGCAAATATTTTGCTAGCTCAAAGAGATCCTACCAAAATACCTGAGAAGGTTGGTAAGAATTAGGTAACAACCTTTCTTAAGCGACAACCGGATCTCAAGGCTAAATTCGCACGCCGATTATCCTATTCTAGAGCTCTTTGTGAAGATCCAGTCGTTATTGGTGGCTTTTTTGAGGAGATTAAGCAGCTCAAAGAGGAATATGGGATTGCCGATGAAGATATATACAACTTTGACGAGACAGGGTTCGCCATGGGGATCTCTTCTACAGCAAAAGTTATATGCAGCTCAGATCGTTCAGGAAAACCTAGCCTCATTCAGCCAGGAAATCGTGAATGGGTTACTATTGTTGAGTGCGTTGGAAGCACCGGCACTGTGGTGCCTCCCCTGATTATATTCAAATCCGGCACCAACAGAGCTGAGTGTTATACAAGCCCAAAGCTTCCCCCTGATTGGTCAATTACGCACTCTCCAAATGGCTGGACATCTGATGAAATCGGCTTACAGTGGCTAGAAAGGATATTTGAGCCAAAAACGAGGCCTCTCACAGTTGGTACCTATCGGCTTTTGATACTTGATGGCCATAGCAGCCATTTAACACCGGGATTTGATCAGGCATGTAAAAATAATAATATTATTGCATGTTGCATGCCTCCTCATTCATCTCATCTTCTTCAGCCTCTAGATGTAGGGGTGTTTTCAGTGTTGAAGCGCTTGTACGGGGCCGCCGTTGAGAGCCGGATTCGGATTGGGATTTACCATGTTGATAAGCTGGATTTCTTAGATATGCTTTACAGCGTACGGATCCAAACTTATACCACACAAAATATTAAGAGCGGCTTTTCACACACTGGGATTGTGCCATATAATCCACAAAAAGTCCTATCTCAGTTGCAAATTGCTGTCCGGGAGGCTACTCCAGCCTCAATTCGCCCTAGCACGTCAAGCAGCAGCACCTGGAGCCCAAAAACGCCTTACAATGCCCGTACGCTAGAAAAACAGGCCAAATCTGTCAAGAGATCTCTCAATATGGGAGATTTAGACAGCAATTCGCCATCGTGTCCGGCTTTTAACCAGTTGATCAAGGGATCCCTTGTAGTGATGCACCAAGCTGCCATTTTAGCTAGGGAGAACCATAACCTACGCGAAGCAAATGATATTTTACAGAAGCGCCGCACTCGCCGTACAAAAGCCCTACAAGCCGATGGTATTTTGACAGTCGCTGAAGGCCGAGAGCTTGCTCAGGAGCTTCCTGAAGAGGCTCAACCCCCTCCTCCACCCAACGGGAGCGCGCCTTTGCAGCCAGCTCAACGGGCCCTACCAAGGTGTAGTAATTGCTGGGAAATAGGGCATAAACGCAATCGCTGTCCAAATATATCTACATAGGTAAATATTAATTTATTCACTGTTTGCATATAAATTGTACGAGTTCTTTGAACCAAGTGGGATGCGGCTGTGCCACTTACCCGGGTGCGCCGTTTACCCGTGAAACACGTTATGGAACTAGGTCTATTTGTCTAGCCTCTCTAAGCAACTATCTAGGAGTCTTGAACCTGTTTTTATATACAAGTTTCCAGAGATGTGATATCACCAAAAGTCGACACTTGTGCAAATCGAACTTTCTAGAGATAGGCAGTAAAATTGATTTGTAATGCTCAATATCGCGTCGATATGTGATGCCAATTCTCGAAATTTCTTGATACGCAAATCTTGTCCTATTCCCAATTCCTATCCCAAATTGGCTTAGCTCATTCTGAGTTCCAACAGATAGGCTAAATACTAAGCTATACCAACTTAGGCAAGCGCGACGGTCTAACTTAGCTGGTAAGCAATATGGAGGACGTACTATGTATGTTCTGCGTCTCATTTGCTAACATTTAGTTGTAGGCTGCGAAGTGATTTATGCATACTATAAGAGGCGAACTCAACAGTTTCTACTAAATGACTCATGAGATCCTCCATAAGGAATACGTTTTAGGACTAGAGCCTTGCAAGTGCTATGATAGTGCCCCTTCTTTGCATACTTACCACATGTCTGAGTCTTTTCATATGAAAAAGCCTTTGTTTGAATAGCGATCTTACGAATCACTATACGGCGCTGTAGCACGCCGTCGATTCGTACGCGAACTGGTCGGGATTACTATTCTCCGTGCGCTAGAGCGACCAACACCATATAATGTATCTAGGCACCCCGCCCCCCCCCCTAGTTTCGGGGGTCAGTCTTTTATAATATTACATTTCGTGCTATATAGCAAGGCTCACCACGTAGGGCAGTTGGATCGCCCTAGCTTACGATATCCTACGCTTCGTGATACGGGACGTAGCTAAACCAACAGCCTTATATCCTATCTCTTAACAGTGGTAACATGACAATGATCCTATGCATGGTTTAAAGGCTCAAGTGTATGCAGATTCTCCTACTATATCGAAGTAGTTGCTTTCTAGCAGGCGTTTAGTATTTGTTGCTTTAGTGATATATACCACCATAGATTCATGTGACGGCTGGGCATGGCTCTGCGTTCCCGTCTCAGTTCACGGATAGGGCTAGGAGCCGTGTAACCCTATCCGCGCCGTATTGGGAAGTGACATCAACATCAGACGTCGGAGCTGGATAGGGAAAGGCGCCTTGCACAGAGATTTACATGAGAAGCGAGAACCAGAGCTTTTACTTCATTTCTTCCCTTTTCCCTTTATGCTTAATATTACCTGTCGATAGGCACCTCTTGTACGAGATAGCTAGCTAGGATAGCGTACTCAAACCAAGCAGATTTGGCAACGTCACATCCATACGCTTTATAAGAGTCCCTCTTGCTAAGCCAGGTTATCTTGATAAGTATTAACATTGTTCTCTTTTCCTAGGGCCTCAGCTGCTCCTGGTAGGATATTACTATCCATATCCAGGATCGCTGTCCAGTTAGTACTGTTGATTTTGACTGGGTACAGCTGGTCTTGTAACACTCTCTATCCCGGTATATTTAACTTTTGAGTAGCCTCTTTAATACGTAGGATCTCATCCTTCTATCTACAAATAATTGACTTAGTTAGCATTCTTTTAATCCTTAATCACTGCTGTACAGCGCCAGGTCTCTATTCCTTTATTTCCCTGTATCTCTTTTTCGATCATTTGTCTGATGTTATGAGCTGACCTCATGACCATGTTCGGGCGAAGCCCTCACGGATATTGACATATAGAGTTTTGCTAGATTATTGTTCGGCAACCCCGAACATGAAGCTATTCCCAGATTACGAACGGACACCCAATACCCGGCCGGATATTGACAATAGCGCGGGGCTGCCGATCCCAGGCAGCCCCGACAATCTCAGCAACCCCGGACATGAGGCTATTCCTAGAGAGAGGCCCGTCGGAAGCTCCCAATTCCCCTTGCCTATATAAGATTGTATGCGCGTGAAAAACTTGTTGTTTTCTTTCTCTTTCCTTTCCTCATGTTACGTTTTCTATTCGAAAATGCCCTTATAGTGAGCATTAGACGGGACTAGCCCGTAACATCTGACGTTAACTATCTACGCCTTGGCTTTGTCTTCTTCTCTGACACGAGATATGTTAATCGTGCAAAATAATGTATTAGCCAATGTAGGAGGCACTAGTGGGCCTAGATATGTACCCTGCTAGTGACTAGATTGGCTATTGGTTATATCTGCGAATAACAGCTGTGATTTGATCTACATGGGAGCTGCGTTGACTGCCGCCTTTGCGATAGTATCCAGCTGCTTCCGGAGTTGCTTGCAGTCTTCCGCAGATTGGCTTTAGATTGCTCCCATTTGGGCCTGCAGTCCCTTGATCATATCATTTTGTTCCTAGATAATTTTTTCCTGTTTACTGAGCGTTTCTTTCAAACTTTTGAACTTCCAATAGGTGCCCTCCAAGTACTAACACATCTTTCTAAGCATTGCTTGGTTTTCGTCCTGGGCGCACTGTCTCTCCTCAATCTGGCTAGCAGCCTTCCTCACTGCAGTTGGCTTTGCTTTTGACGTCGGTGCTGTCAGCGCCTTCCAGAGCTTCTCGAGCTCTAGTTGACGGCACTACGACGCGTCCTACACGCGTCGTTACGACCGGATCTTTCTCCATCTCGCCTCCGGCCCTCTTCGTCTTCAACCCAGCTACCCAGGAATCTCTCCTTTAATCACGCGGATCGTATTTCGATAATAAGAAAGATTGCTCCCCTCTGTATAAATCCTCCGATTCCTCGGACAGCTTCCTTTTTGTGTAGTTGTCATGTTAATGTGCTACGAAACTAACCTGCATGACGCTAGAAGGAACCAGTACTATTAAGAGAAGATTTATAGCAGAATAGTTAAGCTTACGCCCAGTTGTTTCTATGGCTATATATGCAGGCGGTAATTAAAGATATGGGCTTAACTAGAAGTCATATAATTATATACCATTTAATATACCATCTGATGGATCGCGGCACGGGAATCGAAGCTCATCCATCTCCGAGACCTTCGCTGCTTACAGTAATAGGTGTAAGCGCCTTAGTCTAACACAAAGGATCGCGGCACGGGAATCGAAACTCATCCGTCTCCGCGACCTTCGCTGCTTCCAATAATAGATGTAAACGCCTTAGCAAATGGCATTACTCGTCCCAGCAATTCCCTTCACCTCGCCCGGGGAGTAGAGATATAATATGTTGGGCTTTTGACCAACTAGACCAAAAAGCTGCGCGCATACTAGATGATCTAGTATGGATGTAAATAGCTGGCAAAGGTGATTATGTGATGTGAGGTGATATTCCCAACATAATATATATAAGTAGTTGTTTTAAACATAGCAGTAAGAGTCAGCATGGCATTCTTACTTGTATAAGCACTAGACCTGGGTTACACCAAGACTCAAGTCATACCACACTAATTCAATTCCTAATGTATCTCGGCACATATCTGTTTAACTAATGTCAGTGACATAATGTTAGACATTCTATTCCTAGGAGAAGGTATAAATACCTAGATATGTAGCTACTTCCCAACTTTCAAATCCAAGGATAGGATCAAGCTCTACTATCACTCTTATTCCTACTCGCAAACAAGCTCTCAAACATGAAGGTTACACTCTTCGCCCTCAGCCTTCTATCAGCTATTGGCTTAGCAGCGGCTTCGCCAGTTGCTGAGATCGACTTGGCTGAGAGAAAAGCATGTACTTACGGTATTGGGGAGATTTTTGAGAATGTGAGCTGCGGCGTCGTGGAGGCGAATCCCTGTGTCGACCCCTTCACCGGCAAGTGTGATTACCCGTTGGGATGTATGTGCGTGGACGACTCTACATGCTGCTATGGTCTGGCATATGTTACTCAGATACTACACACTCCTACTGGTACGAACTGCTTGATGGCTTGTGCAGCATATATTATCGTTAGTACCTACCTTTCATTCATTCCTTTTGAGACGACTAGTAAGCATACTAAACTGGAAAATTTAGCCACCTTGAGCGGTTATACAATATCCATCGTCGAATTTGGCTCTTTGTCAAAAGTAGTTCCTCAAAACCAATTTATTATAACGAAAAAATAGGACTGATGTTGACAAGACTATTTTTGAGGAATGTGTGGTTAGAACTATTACTCTGATTCATAGTCGAGTTTTCGGCGGTTGGCTAGGTCTTGATTGAGGTTTTTTCCATAAAGTTACTTGTATAGTAGTTCTTCATGGTTTTCCTCAGTTCTAGTGCAAATGCAAAGGCTAAAAAATTGATCATCAGAATGTTTCATTAAATAGATCTAATGACAACAAAAAAGCGCTCGGAACCGAACCACCCCCAAAGGGCGGTTTACCCCATTTTATTGGCATCACTTTATAAAGCTCGTCGAGCTCGGTAAACGGCTGAACTCTTACCCTCTAATCCGCATTGGAAAGTGAGAAATAAGCTGGAGAAAATATCGTTTGCTGTACAAATTTGAGCTTCTGCCCTCTGTGGCGCGGGTATTCCTCAGCACAGGGAATTCCCTCGTATGAAGAAGTGTAAGCCATATTAAAATAAAAAAGATATAAAGTATTCTACACGACGGCAAGCGGGGCGCCGAGAACCGCTCCTGGCCACCCGTTCCTCTGCCGCTGCCCACCGCCTGCCGCTTGTGGTCGTGAGGTTACCCGACCGGGCCTAGCGGTGCCAGCCCGTCCCGTTCTGGAATAGCGGGCCCGAGAGCCGTGCGCGGTGTCTATATAAACCCAGGTGCGTGCGTCCCTCGAACGGCTTTACCTCGTCCTCTCCTTTCTCTCTTCGTTTTTCTCAATTTCTTTCTCAGTCACACCCGCGGCTGAACGGCACAGCGTTGCATGGACCTCGCGCCAGCCACGTCAGCAATGTCTTAGCTCCTCTAGAATCGCTGCCACCCAACCTGGCCAGCGCAGATGATTGGACTCTGGTTCAACCATATTTGTCAAGTCTGAATTTTGAGACTGTCAACAACCGCCGTATCCCTGCTCCTGGTGGAGCAAGAACGAGAGCGATGTGATCGCTGCTCTTGTCTGCTGAACAATGCCGCTGCCTAGGATCACTTCAGCCTCGCCAGGACCCCAGACTGAATTCGCGAGCCGAATGAGTCAGGAAAAAAGGAAAAAGAGAGAACGCAAGACGGAGAGAACGAGGAAAGACGTGTACAGATATGTTGTTGCAACACTGCACTGGAGAGCGTTGTGCTGATCCTACTTCGAAAAACAATGCGTCTGACAATACGCAACAACAGCAACCCTTCGCCCAACTTACAGGGGCCGCGCTTTCCGCATCTTGTGACCTTGTAACGTTAACAAGAGTCGATTTTCAGCTGATAACGGGGTTTCCTTCCTTTCAACGACAATGCTCTCGACGTAGCAGCCAATGGCAAAAATGCATCGCGCGGGGCTGAAGCTTACGCCAGCCAGTCTTTCCAATTTAGGGTCCTATATTGCCAGAAATTGAGCGTTTACCATCGTCGCATCACAAACCGCTGCAGCGCTAGCGTCAATGGGGCGACGACTTTCATTTTGATCCACAGTGGTAATGAGACCAGACAATGGCGGTGTTGGATTCGAGTCTCGAACACTCTGTAAGGGCCATATAGACTCATTCAGAAGGCATGATCCAGGTTACGTTCGGTCGCTGAGCCATCTTATTGGGAGAATGGGAAATTCGACAGGGGCTGTTGGGTCACGACTTCATCAAATTATATGCACGGGGGGCGGTGGGTGGTTTTGGAAATCGGTGCGTGAGCTGTCTTAGGCTAGAAGATCGGAACCAAGGTCTGAGTCTGGTCTTCTCAGTTCTCTCTTCTCTCGACATAAAAAGGCCATTGACACTCGCATTCGCAACCATCCTCAGTTCCTACTCATTGAACACAAGGCTCAAGATTCTGACCCTGAACATGGCCAACTCTCGATTTCACGTGGATAATTTCCGGCCCTATGAGAGATCACATAACAGAAAAGCCCCATCTTTGCACCATCAAAAGCCTGACTCGCGATTCCCAACCCCAACATCCATCACTGAATTCCCCCTTTCCCCGACTTCTGCTTGTCCACCCTCTCTAAATGCACAGATTTCATTTGCCAAGACACGTTCCCATACCCGTGTCCAAGCCCTTGTTCACCCACCTCCGGCCCGTCCACCAGCGGAGATATGCACACACCCACGCCTGCCACAGTCTTTTTCCAGACTCTCTCACAATCGTTATGCAGAGTCTCCTGAGGAACTTTCCAGTGCCTCTGCGGGATCTCACATCACACCGGTGTCGGAGCCGACGCCTATTACACTGGGACCACAAGAAGAGCAGTCTCCATCTCCGCCTCGGTCACCACCCCATCCCGATCAGCATGACACTGATCCTTCCACCAGCTGGCTCTCAGTTCTCGATGACTACTCAAATAATGAAATCACGCCGCACTGCGTAACTGATTATATTCCTGTATAATACATATCCCACCAGACCGGAAACAATTCTTCCAATCGACCCGGCAATTCTCGATGACGAGACTCCATGCGCATTGGCATACGACTGGCAAGATAGTGGTGTTAGCGGTTCTGTATTCCCCGATGAGCTATCACAAGAATCGGACTCTACACGGGACCGCTTTGCAAGTACTCCCGATCCTCACCCTGGATGACAGAGAACCATATCAGGGGCTGCTCCCTCGTACGATCCTCCTGATCAACAGACTCATCTTTCAGATGCTCATATAACCGAAGTAGAAACGGGCACCGGCGCGGTGCAACCCATTTGTGGTGACAGTAGCCAAGAGCTATCATTTAATAAGAGACAGACCGCGCCGGAGTACGATTCAGGACAGCTATCCAACAGAGTTTGCACTCGCACCACGCCAAGCGAGAATGTGAACCCGCCCGTCCTTCCTGCGCTTTATTCTCATTTCTTGACAGCGCCTGTGGACGACCGTATGGAATTTCTTTCTTGGCTGTTCGAGGGTGCGCTTTTACAGTGCATGTCCGGATTTCCAACCACTCTGGAGCCCTCATTGAACAAAGCCCGGACCAAAGGGACTGGGCGCCGTCAAGCACGAAAACTTGTTCCGACGGCTTCCAAAAGTGCCCCGTCCTTGGTGAAAAGTCGGAAAGGTATGCCATGGGAGTCGATTTCCTTCGGAGTCGAAGGAAATCGACTTTTTGGTTCAGCTGAGGAGAGTAGAAAAGTTGCCATGGCCGGATGTGGTGAAGCCGTTTACGGAACAGTTTCCTGGGAGGACGGCAGGGTCGATTCAGGTGTATTGGTCTAACAATTTGAAAGATGTGTAGATTGTGGAGGTGCCCAATCAAATCATATTGGTAGATTGGAGCCATATAAGTAGACGCCATACATGAACGTTCATGGAAAACGCCAGACATCTCCCTACCATAGTAAATATTAGGTACAAAACAAACACAGCTCGGAAGGTTTCATATCATAAAGCCTCTGGATCCTTCTGTTTGGATGCCGAGTAACCTCGCAGCCCATAGTCGGATGCATTCTTGAATTACCTAACACATATATACTCCATAATCGAATGTTTCTTCTTCCAGTTGTCCGCACTAAAGAGAGAAAATATTTCTATCTCCAAGCAAGTGAAGCTATAATTCTACCAAATTAGGAAGGCAATCCAAACAAGATTTGATAGAGGCTGTGCACTGAGGATAAGGATATTCGTAAAGTTAAGCCTGGAGCTTAATATTTTTCATATATTCTGTGCACAGCAGATGGCCATAACCAAGTATCTACTTGAAGGAGACAGAGCTGAGTTTTCGTCTTCGGGAACAGCTTAGAACAGAAGAATCAGCTCTCGCTTCTATTTTTGTACACTATTCATCCTCAGCCATCTGTTAAACGGTTTTCAATTTTAACCTAGTATTAAGCAGGCTGGTTTTCCATACCATAATACCCGCTTCGATCTAATGCAGAGAAATTGCTTCTAAACTAGTTATTCCTGTTTTCATCATCAGCGCACTTATATATTGATCTATTTATTTATTATTCATTCCTTTATACACCATGATTTCCCTGTTTGATGGAGCTGTCACAATTAGAAGAGACACTCGACCCCTCTCCCTAGACGAGGAGACACGTGCTCTGTACAACCGCGCCATCACAGAGCCCGCATCCCTAACAGACGTACAACGAAGAAGGATCACTCATCGCCCACCCGCAGAGGAAGAAGACGCCCTCTGTAGACAAGCATGTGGGCTGAGCATAATCGAACGGGTTGCCAAAGCCATAGCCATAGCCAACAACGACAATGGCAGTGATGATGAAAATCTCATCCTCACCTATAGCGAAGCCCATCTTCTAACAGCGGGGGTGGTGCCTGGGCAACCCGGGCGTCTCCTGTCTGAACGGGCTCGACTTAGCGAGGCAGATCGCGATCTGTCACATAGAGCTGCCGCCGCCGCTGTGACTGAAGAAATGAAAGTCGCGCGAGAGACGGCGCAGGAGGTTCAGCGGCGATGGCGGATTGCACAGGGCGCGGCAATCGAGAGCCTGAATGACGATGATGTTCGGAATATTCTCTTTGCGATGCCGGTGCCATGGCAGGAGCGGGTTATTCATTCTACCTCTACAGATGGCTCTCCTTCTATCTCTGGCCTGGTGGTGTTTTACGACCCTGAACGGACAGCGGAGTATAAAAGTTCTGTTGAAAAAGCAGTTTGCAATGGATTACATTATCACCCGATGTCCATGGATGACAAGGCCATTGCAAGGTTCACTCTATATTGGGTGGAGTTTCCAGCTCTAGATTCTAATGATGATAATACAGTCAAGTTGAGTGCACTGCGGAGCAAATTCCAGACCATGATTGCGAATCACGAGTTCCCTGTCGGCCTGCGATCGGATTGTTTCCTGTATATGGATGAGGAGGGTCTACGCTCGATTAAACCATACCTCTGGTTAGCCTAGCCTTGGACCAGGACTAGATATAGAGAAGGCGACAGAGATAGGGAAAATTGGGGAAGAAATACGCCCGCTCAAGGTGGACATCAAGCATATCGCACCGACGCTATTTGCCCGGCTGGTTCAGCGCGATCTCTCGGGCGACGCGAAACGATGGCCATATCGGTATACGTCAGAGCTGACGATGCTGCACCAGGCGGCGCGATACTCTCGGAATAACTAGGGAAAGCCGGGCGGCATTTGGCCGCCACCAGCTCGGCGTATGTAGTGACCTAGAAATGACTCTGGAAAATCTAGGCAATAGTACAGGGTAGTAGAGCGAGAATATATCATTACTGACTCACGGTACTATTCCATATAGATGTATATATTATATACCCATACAAACATAATAACCCGGCCACAAGCTGCTACAGCTATCCCCCACAGCCGGATTATACGAGTAGAACTGGGCAAGGGTGATCCCTTGGCTAGTAGCAATGTCGTAACAGCGGTCACCACTTTGCACTAAGTAGAAGTCTACACAACCCGAGATCATCCCAGTGACTCCCATCCGTTATTTAAAAATTTGAGTGTACGTAGATTCTCCTGCTATATCGAAGTAGTTACTATCTATTAACTATTTGGCATCGGTCCCTTTTGTGATATATACCACTATAGATCTATATGCTTTGTTGGAGTCCTTCTTACTGAACTAGGAGGTCTTAGCAATGTTGACATTATTCTCTTTTCCCAAGGCCTCGACTTCCCCTAGTAGGATGTTCCTATCTGCATCCAGGACTGCTGTCCGGTTAGTATTGTCGATTTTGACTAGGTATAACTGGTCTCATAAGACTCTTATTCCTAGTATATTAATCTTTTAGGCAGCTTCTTTAACCTGCTGGATCTTATGTTCATGCCTATAAATCACTTTGACTTGGTCTGCATTTTTTTTAGGTCTTTGATCATTGCTACATAGCGCCAATTCTTTGTTTCTTTACTTCCTTGTATCTCGTTTTCAATCTATTATCTAATATTAGCTATCTGGGCTTTAGCTTTATCTTCTTCTTCAACACGAGACATGTCGATTGTGCAGAATAGTATATTAGCCACTGTAGGAGGCGCTAGAGGGCCTAGATGTGTATCCTGCTGGTGACTAGATTGGCTGCTAATCATATCTGCAAATGGCAGCTGTGATTTGGTCTGTATGAGAGCTGCGTTAATTGGAGTATTCGCTATAGTCTCTAGCTGTTCTCAGAGTTGCTTGCATTCTTCTATAGACTAGCTTTGGACTGCCTCCAGCTGGGTCTGTAGGTCTTTAATTGTACTACTCTGCTCCTAGATCATTGCTAATTATTCCTTGATTATTTTCTCTTGTTTAATAAGGACATCTTTTAGCTCTTTGACCTCTTGATAGGTGCTTTCTAGGTATTGGCATATCGTTTTAAGCATGTCTTTGCTTCCATCTTTAGTGCTTTATTTCTTATCGATGAGGCTAGCTGCCTTCTTTACCGCTGTCAGTTCTGTTTGAGTTATTGATTTAGATGTTTTAACGGTGCTGGTGTTATCGGTGCTGCCCATGGCCTCTCGGGCCCTCGTTGAGGGTGTTATAATGCGTCCTGAACGCGTTGTTGTCGCCGGCTCCTCCACCATCGCGTCCGCCATCACCAGCTTAGCTCCTAGAGCTGAGTAATACTCCGAAAAGGTTTTCCTCCAGATCTCAGGCAGCTTGGATCCCGTCTCGAAAAATCCCTCGTACGGAGTAGTAGCTAGGATCTGCCCAACTCAGCAAGGAAATATGTTACACGTATAGGCACCTAAGTACAAACTAAGATTAAAATGGATTAGTGTCTATTCTATTATGTGGTCGAGCCTCGCGCGGATTCGAACAAGTTCATTCAAAGTTTACCTATATAGAATGGCTTTGCGCCATCAACGGAGAGCTTTTACTCTACTATATCACTTACAAACATGCGTTTTTACAACCCAGCACCGGCAGCTTACTCAGCGCATTATACCCAGAAGTCATGATGAAGGTATATATATATATATATATATATATATATTTTCACGGACCGTGTTGTAAATGTACCTAGTAGAGAGTCTTATGCACAAGTCGGCATCACTAAAAGTAGCCAGGAAACAAAAAATCCATCTTCTTCTTCGCATCCTCACTCCAGGCAGTCTGCGGGGTACTAATGCCAAACTTAACTCCTCCTTCAAGATGTTTAGCATTGACGGTATCAGCATGAGAGTCAAGAGCCAACGCATCAAGCACGGCGCCGACAAATCGTCGGGCATTAACTGCATTAGCCTTCATGTTACCCATTACCATCTCAACGGTAACGTCGGCAGTAGCCTCGTGCCAACAGTCGTAGTCGTCGACATGCAAATCATTTGATATGCAAGTTCGCTTCGCGAGCAGTTTGGCTTCGGGGAGAGCGGACATGTTGATGACGGAACCGCCGAAGGAGCGATACATGTTGCTTTCAGCGCGAGTGGAGAACTGAGGGCCCTCTGTAATTTCTGTTAGTCAAAAGGGTCTAATAGTTTAGACTGAAAAACGTACCCATGCAGACTAATGTTCCACGGTCGTGTAATATAACACCATCGCCCTCAAGACTGTGTCCACACTCCCGCACAATCTTGGCTACATTCTCATCAAATGGATCACCAAATGGCACATGGGCTACAACTCCGCTTTCGAAGAAAGTAAATGGTCGGACGCCCTTGGTACGGTCAATAATCTGATCCGGCACGACGAAATCTCTCGGCTTAATAGCTTCTTGTAAACTGCCGACAGCCGAGAATGCGATGACTGTTCTGACACCGATGCTTCTCAAAGCAGCGATATTGGCTCGGTTGGGTACCTCATGAGGCGCAATTTGGTGGTGTGTGCCGTGACGACTGAGGAATGCGACGGGGACATCCTTGCCGGAGACGCTGCATTGGTGGTGCAGGATTGTGATAGGGGAGGAAGGCTTTCCCCAGGGTGTCTCAATATCGAGGGAGGCAACCTTGGTGAAGCCGGGGAGGTCTTGGAGCCCGGTACCCCCAATAACCGCGATGCGGACCTTGTCTACCATCAAACTCAGATTAGTACTGAGGGAAGTAGTGAACCGTGAAGTACGTACCCTTGTATTCGCTGGGAAGAGCAGCCATCCTTCTTGCCCTCTGCTTCGGTGATTCAATGGTTCGGTATATGGACTTTGTGGAAACCGATGGAGTCAGGCACAAAGGGGAGAAGCGCATAGGATTTGTAAGAAGATTCAGCACGTGCAATCATCCCAGAGTTGTCGTTTGGCTGTCATTGGTGGGCTGGCGGGGTACCTTCTTTTTTTCTTTCTTATCGGTGCCTGACCCGTCTTATCGTGGGATGGCGCAATCGCCGATAAGATAATAGCCCTAACCCTAGTATGCGTACTTGCTTGTGATCTCATATGTATCATTATAAGATTGAATGGTTTCCGTTGTACTATGTAGAGACCCACTAACTAAATCCTATCGACAAGAGAACTGGCGATGCATGGGACTCCTCGTAGTTGCCTCTGGACTGTATGCTTAATAATAAGAATCTCAGGAATCAGGAATCCAATTGATAGGTGTCTTGTCAACTAGATAACTAAGCATGGAGAAAAGTACTAGAGTAACTAGTGCTAACGAGGGGAATTGCCAATTGGAGCCATACATAGACATCCAACACCTAGAGCTAAGTAGGAATACACTGGAGAACTCCACAATATAGTAAACTACATACAGAGAGGATAACGGGAATATTTCAACCAACGTGCCAAGTCGAGGGGAGCTTTCATGCGGCAAAGGAGCGCAAAGCCCTAACTGTAGGACGTAGCCGGCACGGAGCTTGTGAAGGTGCTCAATCCAATATCCCATTGGGTAGCTGTACGACCTGATAACTAAGCATGCAGAAAGGAGGAAAGCTAGCTAGGGGAACCCCATTTCCAAAACCCTCTACAGCTAAACATTTAGTAAACCTGGGCAAATGTACTTCTTGCTCTCAGTTTGTCCCCACACTTCCATAGCACCAAAATACCAAAGAGGCAAGCAAACGTTAATCCAGCGAGGACTGTGCATCCCTTTGCAACGCCGAGATTATTGAAAAGGGGTTGTGAAAAGTGAATAGCACCACAAGCCAATGCGCTGTGAAGGAACGCTATTTCAATTTTTGTTAGACGACCTTCTCATTAAAAGCAATCACCAGGCCCAGTAGTTCCACTTACAATTAGCAGCGAACAGACTCGCGGCATACCGAGGGTAACTCATCAGTAGGTAGATGAAAATACACATCGTAAGCTAGCAGTGGCTTAGTAGGATGAACCAAAAGTAAAATAATAATATAAAACTGACCACAAACACGCATGACATGTAAAGAACAATGCCAACGGTAGGCCCAACCCAGCTTATCCATTCCCGTGATGTCCATGCGAAGATAAGAATTCCACAAGGAGCTATAAGCCCAGCAATGACACCAGGTAGAAGTCTATGCTCTGGAGAACCAATTCCAAACTTCATAGTATACGGCTCGTAGTGAAATTTGACTAGAGCGAGATAGGTACCAGCTCCGAAGAAGCAAGCAACAATGACGCTGAGGAAGATGACCCCCATTATGCCTATAGAGTAGCCATGAATTTGAGTATAAACAATCGGGAAAGACTCAAAATAAGAGTACTATGCAGTCATTGTTGGTTAGTTCACTGCGGAATGTCCTGTATTGCCTGTAGTAATTCAGAGAGGAACTCACAAATATACCATAAATCAGACCTGTGTAGAGATTGATAAAAGCAACCGACGGATCCCTCAGAGTGACCATGAATGGTGTAGTCAAATAATTACCTAGAAGCGCCAGGAGGTGGATGTTGCCTTGCTTGATCTCCGACTCCGATCTCAGGTTTTCATTACCAGTTAATTTTCGCAGACGCCGGGCTCGATACAAGAGAATAAAATCTGCATTTGTTTCCGGTAGGAAAAAGAATAAAAGAATCCAAGTGAAGCCGCATAGAATGAGGAGTTCATACATGGACCATCTCCAGGAGCTTAGTGGCACGGAAAACCCAGCCAAAAGTGGCCCGAGAGCTGCTCCGGCCAATGTGGCGCACCCCCAGAATGTAAGACCATATGGGATCTTTGGGAATGATAGTATGTCTGCACCGGATGCACCTCCAGTCGCGAGGACAGGACCGCCGAGGAAACCTTGCAGGAAGCGTAGTATGACAAGGCCAGGAAAGTTCGAAACTCGAGAAGCGATAGCGGTGATGATAATAAAAAGGGAGAAGGATACGAAGTAAGGGATATTCCGTCCAAGTCGAGGGACTTCTGACATTGGACTAAAGATTAACGGTCCAACCCCCTATTAACCCGCTTGTGAGTTCTCCCTTCCATGTCTATGTTGTTAGAGCCCCACTAGGAACTTACATATCCTAAAACATACATCGACAACACTAGAGAAGACACCTGAGTTGAAACACCAAATATCTCAACATAATCCGGCTCGGCTGGGGTGATGATGGCAGATCCCGAGTACACTGTTAACTGATGAGCTGACAGAACCAATAAACCTGGGCTCAAAACTGACCTGAGAATGTAAGAAGACAGATCTGGAAAAAGGTTACCGTCTTCTTTGCCAACAACCACATCTGTGGATTCTCGAGATCATTGTCGCTGTACCAACTAACCGACTCGTACCCTGACTGCGATATTGCTGGCGCAGGAGTTGGCTCAGCCTTTTCCACGTTGCCATCGCTATCTGTTACCTCGCTCCTCCTCTCCTCTGGCGTCAGTGTTTTACTTTCTGATTCCTGTGTAGACGGTGCTCCAGCTACTGGCTTGGGCGACTGATATTGAAACCCTTCTTTCTCATCTGGATATCGGAATAAGTGAGGGCCTAAGACCACTCGACAGATTTGGCCGAAGGGCGCATCACGAGAACTGATTACAGACATAATTTTAGTCACCGAACAAGGTTGATGGATAATTCGTGTAGTAGTTCTGAAGAAAAGAAGACGAAAGGCTATATAAACCCACTTAGTTTGGGAAATCCGGGGCCAGCAGATCATATAGTCTGTAATTCGATATACTGGCTTCGCTTCGACATGCTCAGCGATGCATCCAAAGAAGTGAAAGGTAGATATATGCTAATCCAAGACAAGCAAGTCACTGAATACCAGTACCGGAACCTATGTGCTTAGTGAAAGTTAGTTGGACTTCGCCGAAGGTCCAACCCCTGCTCAATTCCTCACCTCGGCCGAGCACCCGAACCAATGAAGATCATCCTGTCAGCTGAGCTGCCGAGCCCTAACTTCACTTGGGCTTTGTGTCTGTCTCCGTGAAGATGTACGAAGAAGCCAGCATTTGGATGCTCGGTACGAATTGGGAAACTTAGGGATGACGGTGCTCTCAAAATCTCCTATTATGGAGTGACTCATATACTGCTTAGTGCATCATATGGGCGAAACTTCAGAGTGGCGATTTCCCCATTTACATCTCAAAGACTGTCTAAAAGTGAAAGTACGAGTAATCTAATTGGGATTAATGATAGCTCTATGAGTTGGTAATTATAATCCAATCGCTCCTAGGTAATAAACATTTAAGGTCTCAAGAAATATCTAAGAGAGCTAGAGTGTAAAACCTTAATAGTGTTCGGTCGGATTGGGAGTCCTACAGAACCAGGACTAAGAAAGAATTGTTTATCTCATCATTGAATCAGGTTGTATGCTCAACATCATATGTTCTTGCAATCAAAGAAACATTGCGCTTTTCTTCTGGCTTTAAGGAATGTAGAGCTTCAAGTGCGAGCGCGTATTTATCCATATTGGTTGATCTATCGCGCTTTGAAATAGACGCGATTTTTCGTGTTTTGAAGCAGAATTGGGCATCAGGTGATAACGGGTACCAGGCGGTGAAGGACGGTAATTAATGTGTACCGACATTCAACTGCAGTTTACCAAGGGTCAGGTTGCAAGCCGTGTTACGAACCCGAAACCCCCTGTAACCCGGTTATATGTTCTCAGATTCCGATCTGACCCTTAATAATAACTTAGTTACCTTGCACCAGATTATTAATAGGTGAGTTATCAGACGAGTTACAGAAAAATCCACTTTCATCCTCCGGATCCATTACCGGACGATATGGCGCTATAACTCGTAGGGAAGCGGTCAGGAAGGCGGACAGTATTTTAGATCTTAGGGGTTTGATGTCATTCTGCGGCCGACAGGATCCGGCCGCACTGGGATATGAGCAGACTTGCAGCATGACTCGTACGGCAGCTAAGTATTGAAAATAATGGATTCCGAAGCCCCGATTGCCGGTGATATCGTTCAGGAGCAGAATCGACAGCTTGAGCTCCAGGCGCGGGTAGATTTGCATAGCCGGAAACTAGCACATAACTTCCAACAAGGCCGGCCCAAAGCAACCAGCCAGGCGTACGGAAGGCCACAGAAAGAATGGAGAACCTGGTGTCAAAAGCAGGGATTTCAGGACGGTGAGCTTATTACAGAGGGAAAGATGTTGTTGTTCCTGAAGTTGTCCTTCACCATCCGATCCGGTCTCGCTATCCTATCTTCGTACGGCTGTTGATTTCCTATTCAGTCATAACATGCTTCTGCGAGGACAAGATAGACGGGGGCTTCAATTCCCAGATCTATTCACTATTCGGATAGAGGAAAGGCCAACTCCTTGTTGGCCCATGATTATGATGAAATTCCATGGTAAAATCAACCAGTTCGGACGGATTGAGTATATGGGTGTTATGCGACACAGAGAGCCTTTGCTCTGTACGATTGGTCAAGCAGCATTCTATCTATTCTATCGGTGGGAGATCATGCAGGAGCCAATTCCCCAATTCTATCAACGGCAACAGTGGTACGATTGGCACTTTTTTAAAGGCTCCAAGGTCACCAAGCCCCTATCTTATGAGATTCAGCTGGATTGGACCAGTAGGGTGTTCAAAGGTGTTGGGTTGTCGATCAACAAAAAGTCTCATTCCGGACGATCAGGGGGAGCTCGCCTTGCTGAATTGAGTGGTGTAGATGAGAATTCGATACGAAGAGCAAGCCATTGGAATCAAGATAGTATGAGCAACCGCTATCTTTCTGAATTGCCTCGGCCTTTTCTTCATAGGTTGGCTGGCTTCAACCCTACAGATCAAGGGAATTACTATCTCCCTAGAGCTACAGTATCGCCCCCGGAAAGCCTCGTACGAGCCCTCTGGCCATGGGTCGATACATGGCTAACTTGGTTCCGAATACATGACTCCTCTGTACAGAATATAGATTTAGCACTGGAACTACCTTCTCCACCGCCTCTGATACAAGAGGGAAGCCAAAAGTATGACCAAGAAGATCTGGCAGCTCAAGGATTCTTGAAACTCCTTCAACAGTTCCGTACGGTCATCCTTCAAGATTCGGTATTTCTTTAATTAGAGATTCCCTCCCATTCACTATGGAGTCATCCTCTTTTCCAGAGGTCAGATTATAAGCAGTTTTCTCAACAGCTCATACAATCTGTTTGTACATCCTCAACACCGTGCGAGATACAGCTTCGGCAAACCCTGCCGATTATAGTTGACCAGATCTCAAGCGTCGAAAATAATATACTGCAGAATTTGAGCTCAAATCATCAAGAATTGCAGAACTCTCTTCGGATGCTCTCTGGCCAGTTAAATGACCTTATCTCTGGCTGAATATCCTTTACCGTACGAGCCAATGGCTCTGAATCAAGTTCAGAGCAGCCAGCTCTAGTGGAAGATTCTATACAGTCAACTTCAGTTGAGGGGATTCAGCCAGAGATCTCTAACACGATCCCGGAACAGGCCCAGTCAGCATCTTTAGTTCAGTCAACAGAGATGCCTTCATATCAGCTCTCTCGTACGATAACCACCGTACGAGAGCTCTGGGAAGAATGGTTTGTTGGCTTGAATGGCCACCCATCTGTTCAATCTCTTGAGAGTGAGTATGGGACATCATGGAGATCTGAGCCCAAGGAACGTGTTATGTTTGGAAGAAGAAAGCTTATTATCGATGAGATTCTTGCTCGTACGAAAGATGGAACCTCACTGAGCAAAGCTGTTGAAGTAGTAGAGCTCATCCAAGCCAGATCGAAAAGCTCATGATCTGCGCTGTCAAAGTTACTGAAGAAAGCTCGTTTTTGATTTTTTCTATAGAAAGAATTGAAGCTATTCGTACGAATGTGTGCCTAAGTCATCTATTATCGCCTAGTCACCGGATCTATGATAAACTCTTGAGAGATGGAAGCAAGGAATTCTCTATGTATTGCTTCCTAACTGATACCTGTCTCTTGGGAGAGAGGAGCCCTCGTTAGGAAGTCTTGATATGCCCTTTCTCCCAGACTCACAGTACAAGGCGGCTGATTGTCTTCGTTGCACAACACTGTAGGAACTCAAATTCCATCGGCATCCCTCATCGTCTACGTGATCCTCACATATTATGGGCCTTGAATATCATTCACACCAGGTTCCCTTCTCGTGATGGTAACCGCACCTTTTTTTGATGGAGGGATGACTTCCACATATCCACCAGACGGCTGACTGACGTCGAACTACGATCGAAACACCGTCTTCTGCCACCATCGTGAGCACCAGCCAAAATTAGCAGACGTGTCTGTCTCTTCGACCGAGTTGCTAGCTTTGACTGTCTCACCTTCAACAACGCCTTTAAACTATAGCATTGCGAGTACTTAGCATCGTTATGATACTGGATGGTATTGTAGCTTTACCTGCTCTCTTAATAAGATGGCACACATGTTCTTTAGATCATTGGATAGCACCTTACTAGTAGACTTGAGGGCTTACATGTGGGATATGAAATGATGAAGAATAAGAATAACAACAACAAATTAGACTAAACACTGTATGATAAAGGTTGTATATAGTTGAACCTGTGATTGAATATCATTAAAGACTGGATGATACATCATCGTAAGATAAAGCATGTTGTTGGTCTAGGGTTTAGCATTGGGTGAAATACGTTCTTGAAGGGAAAATTCATTACGTTGGTTGATCTAGTCGAAAGGTATAGATAGACTTTTTAGTGAGGCCGCCATGGGGGTGAATTAGCTTCTTAGTTCAGTGAGCGGATCTGCTCTGCTTTGGCATGTTTCTCAGCATACATATAAATAGCATGTGAAGCTCGCTGATCTGGTCAGCGCGCTCAGGAGCGTGCTTAGTTCTACTCAGTAGGTAAAAGCGGCAAGAGGGTGAGCACTAAAACGGATCGAGAAAGTCGGGAAGCGTCAAAAGGAAACCCGGTACGTAGGTAAATGACATCGATAACAATGTGTTATCGCTTCAACTTAAACATCAACCTTTCTCATCTCCGTGTTCAGAATACGACGCACAACGACGGCAGATGCTGACTTGCCTATCTATATACTTCTTCTAGTTGATCGCTTAGAGCCCGCAGTCTTTGACTGAGCCGTCACCATGCAAGGCTTCAGTACGTTCTTTTCCCTCGATCCAAGCTGTCGCATTTCGTCGCTTCCTCTACAGCAATAAAGACACATTTAGCTAACCAGTACTTCTTAACAGACATGGGACGTTACGTCCCCCCGGACCAAGAAGGCGTGACATCCTTCAACAAGCTCGCCGGCAAACACCCCCTCGGCTCTCGCGCACGCCACCTTCAAACCAAAGGCGCCCTCATAGTCCGCTTCGAAATGCCCTTTGCCGTGTGGTGCACAAATTGTAAACCGCACGAGACCATAATCGGTCAGGGAGTGCGTTTCAATGCAGAGAAGAAAAAAGTCGGGAATTATTATTCTACGCCTATATATAGTTTTCGGATGAAACATACAGTTTGTGGAGGGTGGATTGAAATTAGAACTGATCCTAAGAATACGGCCTATATTGTTACGGAAGGTGGGAGGAAGAGGGATACGGGTGAAGATAAAGAAGGTGAACCGGGCGAGATTCGGATTAAATCACACCCGGGTGACGAAACAGCAGAGCAAAAAGACGCATTTGCAAGATTAGAAGGGAAAGTCGAAGATAAACGACAATTCGACACAGCTGCAACTAGGATAAGTGAATTACGAAAACGACAGGATCGGGATTGGGATGATCCATACGAACAATCTAGACGGTTACGGAGGACGTTTCGAACGGAGCGGAAACGGCTTGAGGAAGTTGGACAAGCGACTGAAGCGCTTAAAGATAAAATGAGTTTGGGGATTGAATTGTTGGAAGAAACTGAGGAAGATCGTCTGCGGGCTGGACTTATTGATTTTGGTCCTGGTTCTGAGTATAATCATGCGCTGGGAGCGATGAGTCGGAGCCGGCCGATGTTCGATAATAACAGCGATAGTACCTTGGTGAAGCAGTCCGCGGACACGCAAAGAAACGGGAAAGAACATAAAGGGAAATTGAAAGCAGAGATAGCCACAGCGAAACGAAAGGCTCTCTTAAGCAAGGAGTTGCGAGGGAATACCCGCGCCGTCATAGATCCGTTTTTGAACGAGGGTGCGAAAATATGGCAGCCAACTATATTGAAGACGCGGAAGGCGCGTGAAGAAAAGTCCAATGGCGTTGATGCAGTTACCGACCGGGAGACAAAGTCGGAAGAAGAAAAGTCAGTGATGGCTACGAACCCAGATCCTACGGCTGGGAAGACGCCGGCGTCTATTCCTCTGGTTACATATGGATCGGATTCGGAGTGATTGGATCTTGCAGATAGACTGCAACTGTTTGTATATTAATGATATTTCTAACATGATACCCACAATTGATCTTTTATGCTTGTCGAGCGTGTCATTCATTATTTAGCTCATAATCATAATTGCTTAATAGCCTCTTTATGAAGGCTTAGCCCATGGCGCGCGAGTTGGAGCCATTAAGTCCGGAGGATTTCTCGAAGTGGCGGGTAATGTATTTTGAAAGGGTGTCCGAGTGGCTGAAGGAGTATCATTGGTAGAAACCTGGGGATTCCGTGCCGTATTTGTTGCCCATGGAACAGCAGTAGCTCCTGGTAATGACGTGCTGGGCTGACTCCATGGGGCACGCGTACTTGCAGGTTGGCTGGTAACGGATGGTGAGATTGTCGATGTATTTGCCTGCTGGGAATATATTGAAGGCAGAGATGAGATTGCACTGGGGTCTCGATCCCAGCTGAATAGCGAACCGAATGGAAAGTGTTGCACCACAGGGAACTTGGAGAGTACTTCGGCATTGTACATTTTGATCATGCCCTGGTTACGATACGTTAGAAACTCAATTCAAACATGATTTTAAGTCAGATGCCTGCCTTGTTGATCTTCCCCCAACCACCTGTCACACCAGATATATCAAAAAGCATCGGGCTGTGCTCCCAGAATGGCCCCTTCTTTACATCGTATATGAACCCAATCGCAGAAAAATACATGTTTTTTCTGCGTTCTCTTTCCACAATATTGTTTTTGACCACCGAGGTTGGAGCGGGAGCATCGGATAAGGATCCTTCAACTGGCGTCTCATCCGTCTCGGCGATGGCAGGCGAGTATTGGGCGGATCCAAATATGTACGGAAGGAAGAAATGATCATCGAGTCCCCATACCCCATGAGTTCCTGCCGGTTCCAAAGTATATGTCTTGATCAAATTCCGAACGAGATCCAAGTAACTGTGTAGGGAATTGTCAGCACGAATGAGGGAATGGCATGAGTCCATACGTACGGTTCGATAATCCCAATGACTATACCTCTCTCTTCCACACCTGGACCAGTCTCAGGAAATACGCTTAATTTCCAGAGACAAGCCAAGAAAGCTAGGAAGCTCAATTCGTGACCCGTGCCATAGTCCAATCTTTGCGCGCTGCCAAAGCTTCCAAGGAGGTAGGCTTGTAGCTCTTGCCGTGAAGTGACGTTCTGAGCGGAAGAATCCTGTGAGTTTTCAAGGACCTCTGTCCCGAGAGCTTCATCGAGAAAACCTGCTAATCGTTCCTCGACAATCTGATGCCATTTCCGAAAGCTGATGTTCCCAAAACGTCTCGGGCCGGTGTCTGGCGGTACCTCGTCTATGATGCTTTCCAGTCTTGATAACAATAGCTGTATGCGACGAGTGGGTTCGGAATATTCGACTTCAAGAGAGTTCAATTGCCATGTCTGTACTGTATTGTCGATTTTGCGCGGAAATATTGCTCGATTCAGCTGTAGAAGGAATGCCATGATGTCTCTGTATGCCTTTGTAGTGAAGAAAGTTTGGACATCATTGCCGTCGTGTATCTTTTTGGAGGGTACGACGAAGACATGATGTGCCTTGTCTATGCGCTCTAGGACTTGGTAAGGCATGATGAAGTTGGAGCATGGAAGATGTTTCTATCAGAAAAAAAAGGAAATGAGACATGGAACAGATGGAGTGTTGATGGTTGCGTGGGGAAAGCTCGTCATTGATAAAAGCTGGTGGGGCGCACTACGGGAAGATGCAGGCTAAGCTTAGCTCCCCAGTTAGTTACGCGCTTCGAGAAAAGAATTATTCTGCGAAATAGTCTGTCAATTAGGAAACTTGCGTCGTCGCATGTTGTGCTGGACGTCCGTTTCGCGAATTTCGTGATTCATACTTCTATCAAAGTCATTCGTGTGAAAGCCCGATGTTCTCAGCCGACTTGAAACCATCCTAGGCGTCAGAAATGGCGCGTGCGACGAAACGCCGAAAGGCGTCCGGAAGGAGCAAAAAAGTTCTCGATTATTTGAATAATATGTCAGCAAACCAAGATGTTGATGACGACGATACTCACGCGATAAATAAACAGAATATGCAAGCGGAATCGGCTGACCACGACGACGCGGAGAATGATCACATAACAGGACGCGACAGCGATCAGAGGCGAACAAGGCGATCAGCTCGTTTGAATAAAGGCAAAGCGGGTGAAGTTACCCCTGTGATCGAGGAAAACAATACACAAAATTCAGACAGTTCGATATTTGTATCACAAGAAGCGAATATTGAAGTCCAGGACGATGAGGGTGGAGATGAGGAGGCTGAGGAAGCGGACGAGGCCGAAGAAGGTGAAGCTGAAAGGGAGCCGGAGGAGGACGGGGAATCTATTAGCTCGGAAGACGATATCCCGATATCTGGCCCCAAATATCAGCTTCAACTAGAGCAAGAGCAAGCGATTGTCTCTAGGATTGCCAGTCCTTTTGCCGTGATAATTAATGGAGAGAAAGATAGGACGAGAAACAGGAAAACTTCTATACCCGGGGCTATGGAAAATGAGTCTCCGCCTGCTGAAATTAATCATGTCGACAACTCTGCAGAACTCAATGATATTGAAGATGCGGAGTCACAGCAAGAGGAAGATGATTACAACGAGTACGCATCGGACGAAAATCCGAACGTAGACGAATCAGAAGATGACATGGGCTCCGCTATGAGAGGGCTCTTTGACTGGGATGCCGAGCAACCGCCTGAACCCGCACAAAGAACAAGAATAGTCGATAGACTGCAGCCGCAACCTCCAGAAACCGGTAAATTAGCAACCCGCAAAAGGAAACGAGTATCAAATACGACTGCAGATGGGCCTGAGAGCCGTCGCAGACGCAGGGAATCACGGAATGAGAACATCGAGATTGCGGTCAGCGGTGCGTTACCAGTAGCCTCTGCGTCTACGGCGGCTGGGGACTGGGAAGCCGGCGTATCAGAAGATGAAGCTCGGGACGAAGCGGCAGTAGTGGTCCAGCATACAGCATACGACGAAGCCACAAAAATTAAAGATCTACAAAGGAGCTGGAAACGTTTGATGCAAAATTGCGAGGAACTCAGGGCTACGGAGTCTTATGAAACGCGGAAATACGTTAGACTTGAGGCGATTGAAGAACGCATATCGGACTTGATCAAGGACTACAAGCGAATACAGAAGAGGCGTTCTAGAGGCCGCGCTATTGATCCCAATGCCTGGGAACATACGGAGGAGGAAGTGAAAGGTATTGGGAAAGACGCCGATAAAATTCGGAAAGTCGCCCAAATGCGTGCAGAAGAAGGCAAAGAGAAGAATGACTTGGAACTTCAAGTGGACGTGGTAGATTATGCAAAGCTGATTTACAAGGACGTGATGACGGGGTTGAGCGAACTGGCCCTGGAGTGCTTGAAAGCATACTACTCCGAAGAAGACGAATGGCTTTTGGCAGGAGGGTTTACAGCCGTTCTGAACATACTGGAAATTGCAGGTCGAATCAACACTACGTTGACGTCGTTGCATAATTGCGGATTAGTCGTGCTGTCTCCTGACCCCGGCCGGCATATACGGATTGAACTGCGGCTTATCCAACAATCGCTAGCTGATGCCGAAGCGTATGAGAAAAGGCGAGGGCGATGAAAGACGCGGACAGGCAACTCGTGATCTCGTGATTCAACCGTTATGGTGACAGGTGTAGGGATAGAAAGCTGCTCACTACAAGCAGCTAAAGGACAATTTCAACTGCGAGCGTTCTCAGTGATGGCGATCATGGAGTTTCTCATTTTACTTCTGATTTTTTTGATACCACTTTGAAATATTACTGTATATGTTCCTTGTTTATAACCGAAACGTCGAAAATCGACCACGTAGGTATTGGCAGAAATGTTGTTGGCCTTGTACGGAGTAGTGAGTTGTCACTCAGGGCCATGTAACGAATATTGGCGGTGCCTGACAGCGTGGCTCCAGTGCTCGCTTGCATGCCTTAGCAACATTCAGTAATATGCCGGCCAGCACAGAATTGCCAATCCTCAAAGCATGTCTTTAAGCATATAATTCTCCGGTAACGTCTAGGAAAACTGCCAACAAGAAGATATCCCCTGATTTTGCACTGAGAAGGACTCACTCTGATTGGGCCAAGGTGGGGGGTATGGTTCGCGTCACGCTAGTCCTGTGATGGCTTAGCTCGGTTTTCTTCGTGGTGTATTTGTTTGCGCTGTCAAAACACAGAGAAAGAATTCCCCTCTTTCTTTTTTGCAACAACACACAGATATCGAGGAAGGATCCTCATTGTACTTGCAGCTGTATCAGGTGTTCTATCTTCTGATAATCTTGTTTGGTATTGGTTGTCCTTGTCGAACTCACAAAATCATCACCTATCTCATTGTTGTCGACCGTTCCTCTGTTGGCACTAGCTTGTCCCTCGGTGATCCGTCCAGCCCGTGAGGCCCCTTAAAACCGCAAGCTAAGCCAACACTAAAGCTCTTAGGTCGCTGGACAATTTGTTTTGCCGACCGGACGTCCGTGCGTATCTAGCTAGAAGAGTCAAGGAGAAGTTAATTACTCCTAGCTTTTCATTGCTCTTTCGCTCTTCGTCGAGATTTCATAGTCAGCAATTGAAAGCCGAACTACTACCTACCAGAGGCTGCGACACGCGGTACTGCTGGAAGGAAGAGATCAGATTTGGGACTGCATTTAAGGTATGTGGATAAATTGAAACGTTTCATGTCGGAAAGGGAAAGGAAAAAACAAGCAAGAAAAGGAGGGACGGCATGTTGCACATGGAAGGACAACCTTGCAATCCGCGTCTGAGATTCGATAATGATGTCAATCTGGGGTACAGCATTGAAAATGCCCGTGTTTCAGAATTGCTACTGGTTATTTCCAGCCAGTGACGTTGGCATAGCTATTTGGGCCCAACGCGGACCATCTGGCACAAATGCGAGGATGCCCTTGCATGCGGTGACACCGAGGCTGCCACGTACAGCCAGACCTGTATCATTCAATGGTGTTGTCAATTAAGATGCCCATCTCAATTCAACTTACATGATTATTGCAAATATGTTTTGGAAAAAAAAAAGATTTAGCTAACATTCCTGCTTTTGTTAGAGTTACTCAATCTCTCATCCACCGTCCGTACTCGAACTTCTACTACCTTGAGCAATGTCTACCACGGAAGACCCTGTTGCTACAGCTCCTGAAGATGTCGAGGCTCCCACTTCCGAGCCTGCTGCAGCTGAACCTGTCGCTGAGGAGCGTGCCGAGTCTGGCGCGGAGACAACTGAAATACCTCCTCCGCAAACACCGGTAGAGGCCGATTTTATGTCCGGGGAAGAATCCAAGTCGGAAGCTGTGACCAGTCCTGAAGTTGGAAAAACGAATGCGTCGCCCGCAAAGAAGCCAACTACAACCACCAAACGACCTGTTACAAGCTCGACGGCGACGAAGCGGACCACTGGCTCGATTACTGCCGCTGGTACCAAACCAGCATCTCGGACTTCAACTGGTGGTAACACATTGAGCAAGCCACCCACACGTCCGACCACAACCTCTTCGAGTACAGTGCGTAGGCCACCAAGTGTCAGCACTACTGCTACCCATCGGTCGCGAGCTTCTATCAGCAGCTCCGCAGATGAAAAATCCTCCAAGGTGGCTAGTTCCGGCGATGAGAAGAAGGGTATATCCAGCGCTGCGAAGCGCATGTCTCTCGCAGGCACCCCGTCTTCACGAGCACCAGCGAAGACTACAACTTCTACTGCGAATCGCCGAGCAAGTGTGATTGGGTCCACTGCTGACAAAAAGCCAGCTTCCTCGACTACAGCTAGTAGAACGAGTACTACAAGCAGACCATCCACGGCCACTACGGCACCTCGTACCTCTACCACAGCAACCACCCGTACGGCAGTTCGTCCCACTACCACAGCAGCCGCCAGGCCACCAACCACCGCCACTAAGCGTTTGAGCACCGCACCGGATGCCAAGACTGCTTCTACCGATGCGGTGAAGCTCGCAGAACTCCAGGAGAAATTATCCGAGAGCGAGAGCAGTATTGCAAGCTTGAAAGCAGAGTTGGAGGCTGCTCAAGAGAAGATGGCCACCTTCGCCCAATCTGCCGAAGCAGAATCCCCAAAGGTTGACGGTGCTGTGGAGGCAATTCGAGCTGAGCATGTCGCCAAGATCGACAAACTCGCTTTGGACCATGCGCAGGAGATTCAACAACTACAAGAGAAACTCGAAGCAGCCGAGACGAAGCACAAGAACTTGGAAGTCAAATCGTTACAGGATTTGGAGGAAGCCAAGAAGTCCGCGTTAGACCAAAATGGCTCCCAGACGACATCGATGCTGGAGGAGCTGAAGGCAACTCATCTGGCCGAGCTTCAGCGCCTCCAGACTGATCTAGAAAACGAGAAGGCGTCTGCAGCAGAGACTGCATCACAGATCAGTCGTTTGATTGAAGAGCTTGAAGCACAAAAGTCTGCGGCTGAAGCAGCTTCGAAAGCAGCCGATGAAAAGGAAGCTGCTGCCCATGAAAGACACTCGAGTGTTGTTGAGCAGCTTGAAAGGGAGCTGAAGGGACGGGACCAAGTGGTTGAGAACCTGGAAATAGAATTAAAGAAACTCTCTGAAAGCAAGGAGAAGGAGATCGCCTCTGAGAAGGAATCGTCGACTGAGAAAGTATCATCATTGGAAGCGAAGATTGCGGAACTTGAAGGCAAACTAGCTGAGGCACAGTCGTCCCTGACGGACTCTGAAAAAGCTGGCAAAGCTCTAGCCGAAAAGGAATCTGAAATTGCTGAACAGACCGAGGTCATAAAGGCATTGAAAGCTGAGATTGATCAGTACAGGGCCACCACGGAGTCCCTAACCGCAGAAATTGAGTCCTTGAAAGCAGCTTCGGGAGATGCGGAGACGCAGACGAAGGATCTTGAGGCTTCCCACGCGCGTAACGTTGCCGAGCTCAAGGCAGAGCACGAATCAAATGTTACCACACTCATCGCCAACCATGAGCAAGCGCTCTCTGAGAAGTCTAAGGCCTCTGAAGCCGAGCAGCGTCAGCTGCGACAGGAGCTTGAGGCTTCCAAAGCGCTCCAGACCGAGCTCGAATCAAAACTCACGGAAGCTAACTCCACAATTGACAACCTCAAACAGGAATTTGAACAGAACATCAGCTCCGCCAACAATGACGCTGCACAGGAGATTGAGTCCCTGAAGGAGAAGGTGACTTCAATGGAGGAATCGTTGAAACTTGATGCCGACAAGATCAAAGCTCTTGAAACAGATCTGAGTGCTAAGCAGGAAGAACTCAGCTTGCTGCAAAATAAGTTGCAGGAAGAAGCTGCAGCTGCTTCGCGATCCGCACAGGAGCTGGCCCAGGAGTCTAGCAAGCTTTCTGAAAAACACGCACGTGCTATTGAAACCCTAAAATCTGGCCATTCTTCTGAATTGGAAAAGTTGACATCCACTCATGCGGAAACCCTTCAGTCCCTCCAGTCTAGCTATGACGAACTACTCAAGTCTAAGGAAGCACTCGAATCCGGTCATGCCGAGAAGCTGCAAATTCTCGAGAGTCAGCTGGCCGCTGTTCAGCAAGAGAGTTCTTCCCAGTCCTCTACTCAGCTCCAAGCTCATCAAGCTGAGATTGAGGCCTTGAAGAAGGAACATGAGGAGAAGTTGCAGGCTCTTGACAATCAGCTCACTGCCGCTCAGCAAGAGACTTCTTCTAAATCCGCCTCTCAACTCGAAACTCATCAAGCAGAAATTGATGCCTTGAAGAAGGAGTATGAAGACAAGCTACAGAATCTTGAAACCCAACTCACTGCTGCACAAGAAGAGACGTCTACCAAGTCCGCTACTCTCGAATCTCATCAGGCAGAAATTGATGCCTTGAAAAAGCAATATGAGGAGAAGCTACAGGCCCTTGAAAACCAGCTCACTGCTGTTCAAGAGGAGACATCTACCAAGTCTGCTGGCCAAGCTGAAGCTCACCAGGCAGAGATTGATGCGTTGAAGAAGGAATATGAGGAGAAGCATGCTTCTCTGAAAACGGAATGGGAAACCGCTCAGGCTTCAAAAGCTGCTGAAACGGACTCTGACCACAGCCGAGTCATTGAAGAGCTATTGACCGCTCACGAGGCCAAGTTAACCAGCTTGCGCAATGAGCTTGAGTCATCATACCAAGAGAAGCTCGATTCTTTGCAGAAGTCTCATGATACTGTCTTGGCTAATGTCAGCGAACAGCTTAACAAGGCTAATCAAGCTGTTGCCGATACCTCAGTTGTTGATAAACTGAAAGAGCAAGTTACTGAGCTCACGACCAAACTCAGTGCAGCAGAAGAGAAGTCTTCGACTTCTACCGTAGAACTCACTGCCGTTCGGGACGAGTTGGATGCTCTGAAGAAAACTTATGAGGAGAACAGCGGCGCCTTGGAGTTAGCCATTAGCCGGAACAAGTCTATCGAAGAGCAAATCGCCAGGAATGAAAAGGAACTAAATGAGCAAATCGAGAAAAACATGTCTCTGTTGACACAATTGGGTGACGTCGACTCGAATATCTCCCAAAGTCGCAAGCGCATTCGTGAGTTGGAAGCAGAACTAGAGACTCTCAAGGGAACTTCTACCAATGCAAAGACACCAACTACGAGCAATCTACTTGCTAGCAGATGGGCCACAACTGAGGGAGAAACGGAAGAAAAGGGGGTTGCATCTGCGGAAGGTGAGGAACTTGGTTCTTCCATAGAGGGAACGGTGGGGACGCCCCGTTATTGATACCTCTTTCTTGGATTGTGTACAGTGTCGGAACGGAGGCTGATTGAAGTAGATGGCGAGCATTCAGGAACAGATTAAACAGATTCGAGCGGCAAACGATGATTGGTACGATGAACATCGCAGGTATGAATCTTCATCCGACGAAGTCTAGAACTTTTCTAACATCGAATTTTCAATGATAGAATTGTCGGTGAACTCGTACAGGCTTCTCGCAAAACAACGCCAGACCCCTCCTCCAAAGAGACGAGCTTGAAATCCCCGATGTCTCTCAGTCAAACAACAACAACACCAACCACTGATCACCATCCAGAAGAGGAAACCGCCTAAAGTAGTTCTAACACCCTGCAGAAAGAGATACAACGCTTATCTATTCTATTTCATCTATCTATTCTATCCCCGATGCGAAACGGTAAATGGAGCTGTATATAAACTATGTCAAAAACTTAGGTTCTCTATTATCTTCTATGCTGCTTTTTTGGATACCCTGTGTTGTTTATTATACCTCGAGTACCTTGTTTCTGTTTTATGTATTCTTGTACATGTTGTTGTTACCTTCATATAACTAATGCTAAGATATCCCAATCCCTCCTCTTGAACCCGAAACATTCTTGGAAATGTACAGTAGCTGAACAAAACCGGGAAATATGTAACTATGTCCTTCCGATGTAGGACCCCTTGTCACAAACATACATTAGCATCTTTAGAACACCTAAATCTTCCCTCTAATTCTACCCTTGGCCAAGTACATGCGAGCGGCGATATAGAAACAACTACCAGTAGCAAGCATACTCCCAGCAAACACCTGCAACTTCCAATAATTACCCCCTGTTGCCGAAATCAAAGCGCCTCCGATAGGGCTGCCGGTCAACGCTGCCACTGACATAAAAGCATACATTGTCCCTGATCGGGTACCGATTTCATGAATGTCAGAAATCTGGGCTACAAGGGCAGGGCTCATGGCAGTATACGTGCCAGAACTGAAACCGAAGGACGCCGCAAATGCAATGGCGGCTGCGTTTGAGTGGCCGGGAAGCCAGAGGCCGAAGACCAGGATGGTGGAAAGACATGCTGCTGTGAGGGATACATTGAAGTTCCCTGCCTTGTCTGCCGCATATCCGGGAAGGATACGACCGATGGCACTATTGAATTACGCAGCGTTAGACATTGTACTCGAACTACAAGGGAGGGGAGCTGTTCGTTCTCTTACCTCGCTCCATTGAAGATCGATACAAGATATCCAGCCATTTTGGGAGACATGCCCACATGTTCTCCATACGTTGCCAAGAAGGTGATCGGAATAAACATACCCATCGAGTAAAAGAACCCAGCAAGTGCCGTAAGTAAAAACGGAGGATCAACAAGAGGCTTGAGGAAGTCAATGAATTCAACGTTCTTTGGTTTGGGGGAGAGCCTTGATCGAACTGTGAGATTTGTGACTATGAGCAAGCCCAGCATCATGAAAGCACAAGTGCGCATGGTCCAGCCAAATCCGATCCGTGGTATCAAGTGATCAACAAGAATAGGGAAAATAACTCCTCCGAGACTAGATCCGCTGGCTGTGATTCCCATGGCCAAAGCACGTCTTTGTATAAACCAACTTGTGACACAATTGAAAGAAGAGTAGAGAACCATACTTGCGCCGACGGGACTGCAGATGGCCTGGGAAAGAATGAATTGGTAGAGTTGAGAGGACAGAGACGCCATCATCAAGCCGAATATGTGGAGGGCTGTTCCTGTAAGAAGCAGATATCTAGGTCCGAAATTGTCGAAAAGTCTGCCAACAAAAGGACCCTATCAAGATAAACTTAGCTTTAACAGTGCGTCAAATAGTGGAAACTACTTTATTCTGCTAAGTAGCGACTTACTGTAATAAACATCATGAACATAGACACCGAGGGGATCCAGGAGACTGTACTTGGTGATTCGGACTGCAATTGATGGGACTCGTAATACGCCTGAAAAACTCCTACACCTGTATGGAAGTAATTGAAATGTTATAGACGAAGCCTGTGGAAGGTAAGATTATCTCTTACAGTTTATCCATCCAAAACTAACGAATAGACCAAAGGATGCCCCAAACACCACCAACCATGCACTCGGTCCACCGTCGGGGAATGTTCTGGGATCATTGGTCTTTGTATCGTCGGCAACTTGCTTTGGGTTTTCAATCCTTTCTCGTCCCTCTTCTTCATCATCAGGTTGGGAAGGAGGGACTTCTGCATGCGGAAGGGTCATAGTGTGTGAAATAACTTCAGGAGCTGGAAATCCAAGCTAAAAAATGGAAAACAGGTCAATATTGGAAGAAATAATATCAAGGTTGCTGTAATTGCATGTTAGTCAAAAATAATTTCCAACAGTCCTCCATGAGCTGGGCTGCTGCCCTAATTTATATCTCGCCGGACCTACCATCGAAGTTTGTGGAGCATACCTTCGTAATTTTTCCACATGAAGCACCATTATTAGCGAGGACTTGTATTGGTATTTCTAAGTAGCTTCGAATTTAAGCAAGCGATTGGCTGTATGTGTTCCAAGTGCAATCGAAAAAAAAAATTCGGACGTCCGCGGAGGACCGATGGATTTCATTCTAGAGAGCGTGACTCATCTTGACACTCCAAATACGCACGACGTCGACCTCCAACATTGAATAATTTGTTTTATTTGCTAAGTTGCACTACATGGCAGCTTTTTGATCCGAATTATAGCATCACAGCAATGAAGAGAACCCGCCCGGAATCCTCGTGCAGTCCAAAGCGAAGCGTCTGGCAACAGCCTGTTTCATGCGAGTTTTGCCGTTCTAGAAAGATCAGATGTGACAAGAATCGACCCTGCAACAACTGTATCTCAAGAGACATTAGATGCAGATATGCCTCCTGTAAGTGATGCGGTAACTCTTCCTTGTTGATTGATTTCACGATGTCTCTGTTCTCCTTCCATTGAGGGTCATCTTACAGTCAATGGTCGAAGGATTTACGTTCTGTGAAGAGACCTGCAAATCAATATAATAGCCGCAATTAACCTATACGTGTTTCATAGCTCCATCACCAGAAAAGGACAGTGGAGATGCTTTTCATTCCCTGTCCGATAGTCTTAGATCTCTGGAACAGCAAGTGCAGTCCCCTCTGTCCTATTCTTCACTTACTAATGCTCTATAAAAGAAACATGCTTGAGATAAACCTTCGATTACAACGACTGGAGACATACCTCATTCCAAAAATGACAGATACTTTGCAATCTCACGAGCGTCCAACAACCGTTTCTGCACGTTGCAGCTCTTCCAACGATAACGAGCAAAGACAAAGTATCAAGACATGGGACAAATTGGAGGCCATTGCTGCAACTCCGGGGTTTTATGACTCTGAAATTGAGGCCCAACTCTCAGAATCGAGTGCAAGCCAAGATGATGCCTTGAATGCGCTCGGTGACCCGTCAAAGCAAATCCTTACACCTCACAACATTCCCAATGCCGAGACCCCCTGTAGTAAATGTGGAGAAGAAACTAAGAAAACTGCAGAGCTAATCCAAAAACTTCCAGGCATACAACTTGCTTGGATGTTGTTCGACTATTACGCTCGAATGGTCAATAACTTCCATCACGAAATTGACATAAGCTTCTCACGATCTCTATTGGAGACAACATACACCAAGTTACACCACCCTGAGAAGAACTCAAAAAAAGATCTGGATTTTCTTTTTTGCATATTCTCATCAAGCTGTTTCTATATCATTCGGAATAATCCCAATTCCCTTCCGAGGGAGCTTATGGAGGCACGGTCCTCGTACAACTCCTGGAAAGAAATAGCCTTAGATCTGGTCCTTATAGGAGATGCAATGCTTTCCTTGTCTCTCATTTTATTACAGTCCGTTTGCATTATGTTTGGCCTCATCTGGGACTCAGAAGGTCAATCGCCTGTATTCATTCTCCTGAGGAGCGTTGCCACAACAAAGGCAATACAGATGAAACTTCACAGAGTAGATTCGCATTCAGACACTGAACTAGGAGCTCGTTCCACTATCGAATTAGACATCAAAAGGCGCTTGTGGTGGCACTTAGCATCGACGGACTGGTTAGTGTTCCTAGTTCAATGTTGTTCAGGGGTTAGGCTGAATTTTTCGATAGGATTGTCGGTAGCCTGCCTGGCCCATATGAAGGGATATATGCCATTAATCCGCAGCACATTTCAGTGGAATACCCGACGGACGTGGACAGTGAAAATGCAAAGGACTTAGATTCACGAATTGAAGAATCAAATAGCCCGACGTCAATGTCTTTTTTCATACAACGAGCCAAGTTTGCTGGGATCTGTCGGGAGGTTATGGATTTAACTCAAAATTCGAGGTTCATGAGAAATGTACCTGAATATGAACATATCCTTCAATTGAGTGAAAAATTCGAATCCTTCAACACCCAACTACCGTGGTTCTTCCAATTTGACGCTGGAAAAGGACGAGAAGCTGATCTACTTACGGATCGGTATCCGTATATCGCTCGACAGAGATCAGCATTACTCTATGCATTGTACGCTAGGCTTGGTCGACTGCATCGACCATACTTTCTACGAGGGTTACACAATGAGGAATATTCCTTTTCCCGCAAGACGGCAGTCAGTTGTGCTCAGAAATTGCTCGAACTGCACGCAACGAGTGAGTCGGAAGGACTTTTCCCATATGTTCACTCGTACAGCATGGACCAGCATTTGTTTAGCGTGTTGCTTATACAAGTGATCGATGTCATGGCCGAGCAGGATGAGGTAAGGGCCCAAATCCGTATGGAAGGAAACTTTCAAGACATGTACAAAACTTGAAGAAAAGCAGAGAACACTGAGTTCATGAGGGAACGGTACCACCAGAGCTATCCAAAGATTGATAGAAATCTTGAGAAGAGATGAGAGGTTTCAGCGTTCGTTGCCGAATCAAGCAACAGGGGGTGTGCAACTCATCCCTAATAAACATTCCGATCCTGGAGCGATATCTCCTGGCATTGTGCATAGTATACCGACTTATGTGGGATTTGATACCGGAAGTTCAAGAGTACAGCCATATTTGACTGGCGCTGACGGAAATGGTCCAGAATCATATACTCCAGAAGGACACTCATCATCAAACCGCTTCTTTTTTGAAGACATTGATATAAATGATTTATGGGAAGAATTCATCGTCAAATTTTCTGACCCACCTGCCCATCTCAGAGGAGACGTTTTGGACTGGCAATGTCTCTAGCGTTTTATGCTTGCAGAGGACTGTCAGTTAGCCCAAGGCAACCTTTCAAGATTGGAAGAGTCACTTTGCAGAGAACCCAGTGTACTGCCGCTAGATCATCTTCAAGATCACCATTGAAGGGGCAGATTTTTGGATATAGACTATTAGACTAGTTATTTACATCATAACAAATGACCTCAGAAGGTGACACGCCTTGTCTATCACCATACATGTTAGATACACAGACAGAAATGAAACGAAGGCTGGCCTTGCAAAATGCTCAAGCCATTGACTCATCCACACATACATGTACCTACGTATAATCATATTTAACACTAATCGAAAGTGATCTTCTTCCCCTGAAAAGAAGCCTGAGCCTTTTGCTGCTTAGCTTTCCTGGCTGCCTCCCACGATGGATGCAACCCGGCTGTGGCAGCTGACGAAGAGCTTTTATTGTTTGTCATTGTAGCTTTTCCATTCCCGCTATCCCTTGCATGATTATCCCGCTTCCCAAGCGAAGATATCCCTCGCTTACCAGCACCGGCAGCCCATTTCGGTTTATCATTCTCATCCGTAGCGCCACGCCGCGCATCCCAGCCACTATCCTTATTCTTGCTTTTCTTGCTATTTTTCTCTTGTTCCTGGAGATGTTTTGCTCTAGCACCGTATTTCTTCTCCCATAGAGCCCGCCGTGCCTGTTGGCCCATTCGATTCTTCCGTTGCGGTCTACTGCCTGCAGCAGCAGCAGCGACTTCGTCTTCTTCAGGATCTGATTCAGAGCCTGACCAGTAACCGCCCATCATTAATGAAGGGAGGAATGTGGTATTTTTTGGACGTTGTTCGTCACTCTTTTCCTTTTTGTGGGTTTTGGGTGGTGAGACGGAAGTTGGTAGAGGAGATTCAGATGGGTTCTGGGATATGATAGAGGATGCTGGGGAGGAAGATATTGAAATATCATCTGGTATTTCGTGGTTGTCTCTGTTGGATGGCGAGGTTATTTTGATGCGGGAATAGCCAAATTCTTCTTCCTCAGAATTCGAACCCTCTGATGCCGATGCGAGGCGTGCATCAAATTGAGAGAGATCTAGGCTATCACCGTCATCTGATACATCATCCATATTGACATCATTCAAGTAGTCTTCGGCCCTTGAATTGCGACCCTCCATTTTATGAGAGCGCATATCCGTCTCTATTTGAGGTTCATCCGGCTCTTTAGCGGTCTCTTCATTTTGAGTTGCTTCCTTTTTCACATGCTTTTGCTGTTGCTTTCTTGTAGGAATCTCGTCAACACCCAGTAGAGTTCGAATGTCAGTCAAAATATCAGGCAGCGCAGTCTGGACAGGATTCGATTTAAACAATCTCGCAGTAACGTTTGCTTCAGCAGGATCGCGCGGTCCAGGGCCGACGTCAAATGAAGCGTTTATGCTTTTTTCTAGTCGCACAAATTCAGGAGACTCGGCTATCCGCTTCGTCTTGTTCAATTGTTTGAGGAGGTATCGCTGCGCTATCTCTTCGAGATCAAGGGCCTGTGAAGATCATCTAGTCAGCAAGACGGATTGTTGAATGGTTGCAAGAGATAGATGACGAACCTTCAAAGCGTGCACCTCTTTCTCCAAGCGCTCCAGTGTCTTCGAGTCACCATCTCCCTTAGCTGTTTTCTGCCGTCTACCTAATTTCTGCCTTTCGAATCCTCGAGCTGTTTTCAATGCGCGAAAAAGTAGTTGCGATCCCCGTTCAAATTTGTGTCCCAGTCGAGTCGCTTTTACTCGGTTGAGCTTTTCGTCACCATCTCCAGACAGGTCGACTTCGGAATGCTTTCGCTTTGGCATTGTGAAATTACTGTAGGGTAGAATCAACAAATACAACACCAGGTCGTAGTTGTAGTCTGCTGAACTCAGTTTACCGTTGAGTATGGGAGTTGTTGGTTTACGAGTGAGCCGTTGTCGCATGGAAAATTTTAGTGGGGAAGTCTTCAGCACGTGCTCTGATTGGTTGCTGCTTCCCAACTCATTCATCTTCTCCAAACCTTCCACTTTTGGTCAACTGTAGAAAATCAGGCGTAATGGTGGTGACCATCGTAGGTCGATTGACTTCTGTGTTAGGGAAATTGCAACGTACGCTGCAAGCAATCCAAACGTAAACTAAATGAATCTTGTTTTTCTGTTTTCTAATATCCATTCAACCATAATCTTGAACGGTAACGCGACGGGTCTCTATATACAAAGTAGACATGGCACGAAAACTGAAAAATAATGAAAGGTTAGGTTTACAAAAGGCTTCTTCCAGCCTACTTCTTTTCTGCTGGCTTCTCCTCTGGCTTGGGAGTAGGAAGTTTAAACTAAAAATGAGAGGTTACACGTTAGTAACTTGACAGAGATTGCAAATAGCATGCAGACAACTTACAGTGTCTGGAGCACGGTCTGTTCCACTGCCAACCTGTTCCCAGGAAGAGGTGCCTCCCTCAAAGTTACGGAATGCCTGAGTAAGCTCAAGAGGCTCGTACACAATGCGCTTCTTCTCCTCATCGTATCGGATCTCGGTATAACCGGTTAACGGGAAGTCCTTGCGGAGAGGATGCCCATCAAAGCCGTAGTCAGTCAGCATACGGCGAAGATCGGGGTGGCCGGAGAAGAAAACGCCGAACATGTCGTAAACTTCACGTTCGTACCACAAGGCTCCGTCATATAGACTGGTCATACTAGGAACGGGTTGAGCCTCGTCGCAATACGTTTTGACGCGGATACGAGAGTTATGGCGGACGCTGAGCAGGTTGTAAACAACCTCGAATCGTTGGTCGCGGGTAGGATAGTCGACCGCAGTTATGTCGGAAATTTGTGTGAACTCGGCGGCAGTGTGGTACTTGAGGAATGTCATGACAGGGACCAAGCCGGAGGGAGGAACAAAAATAGTAAGCTCGTCCTTCCAAACCGAAAACTGCTGGACGTATTTGGGAAGGCAGGACATGATGTATTGGCCGTATTTGTGCATGGCGTCGGCCTGATCTTTGTACTTGTCGGCAGGGTTGACCACGGGAGCACGGAGCTCTCCTTGGGCTATACGAGCGATGGATATTTAGCAGCAGAACAATTTAGAGCCATTGGCCCGCATCATTATTGTATAATCACTTACGAGGACGTGCTGCGTGTCTCATATTTGGAACAGGATCCTCCTTATCGAGTTGGCGAAATTGAGTCGAAGAAAAGGTACGAACGCATACTGCTGATCTTGAAGCAGCGCCGAGAGACCGACCGCTTCCCAAGCGCAACAAAGACCGCGTTGCCGCCATTGTGACGAGGCAATTGAGTGAAGATCTTGCGGATGAAGCTGGAAGACTAGCAAGAGCGACGTCCGATGATGTTGAAGCGAGCCGCGGAAAGCAGGTCACCTGACTGTGTTACGTAAGCCACTCCACGTGACCTACATCGCCGCTCAGCCAATGCGAGAGGGAACCACCTGCCAGCGCGGCAAACCAAGAATGAACCTTCTGTTCCTTTTCACCAAGTCTCAAGTCTTCTTTCTCCCACTCGATCTTCTCGACGTGTTGTATTACGAGTTTCTTCTTCTTCTCCTTCTTGTAATAATCTGTTTTCATATACCTCCTCTGTCTCTCAATCCCCGGTCGTTTTTTTTTTTCTTGGGTTTACCGCGACGGCTCCCCTTCATTTCTCAACTTCCAAACGCCCGAATCAACTTGGTGCGAAATTGTTTTTCGTCGTAACTCCCAACACATCACCTATCATGTCGAATCGCAATCAGATCGACTCTGTCATCGACGATGATGACGAGTTTTGGTAAGATCACACCCCCGATGACTCGCGAAGATTGGCAACTGACCCTTGCAACAGCCCACTCTGTATCGAAGAATTTGATCTTTCAGACAAAAATTTCAAACCTTGTCCTTGCGGTTATCAAGTACGTTTTTCTTTTCTCGCTGTCTCTAAATCCTGGTCTACATCCCATCCTGGCTTTGCGCTAATACTTTGACCTGTTTAGATCTGTCAGTTTTGCTATAACAACATCAAAACTCATAGCGAAGAAGGCCGATGTCCCAACTGCAGACGTGTCTACGACGAAAGCACTATACAATACAAGGTTCCTGATGCAGACGAGTATGTGACTCCTGTCCGTTACACTTTTGAAGCGAGCATTGTTACTTATTCGCTCTTTTCCGATAGGTTTAAAGCTGATCTGGCGCTGAAACATCGAAAAGCGGCTGCCGCGAAGAAAAAGGAAGCTGAAAAACGAGAAATAGAGGCTTCCAGTCGAAAAAACCTCGCTGGTGTCAGGGTCGTTCAAAAGAACCTAGTTTACGTTATTGGTTTGAACCCCACTATACGGGACGAAGGACAGCTTCTGCAGGCGCTGCGTGGCCCGGAGTATTTTGGCCAATATGGCGAGATCGACAAGATTGTCGTCAGTAAGGCCAAACCGGGCGGTAACCCCAATCAAGGAATCGGCGTCTACGTGACTTTTGCACGAAAAGTCGATGCAGCCACCTGTATTGCGGCTGTAGACGGATCGACAAATGGTGATAGATTACTCAGGTTTGTTATTTTCCTTCTTTGTCGCTTGCGCAAACGGACTAATCGGCTTATAGAGCACAATACGGAACCACTAAATATTGCTCGTCTTTCCTTCGAAACGAACAGTGCAATAACCGAAATTGTACATTTCTTCACGAGACTGGAGACGATAATGAGAGTTATAGCAGGCAGGATTTGTCTTCCATGAATACAGCGCAAAGACAACATTATGCAAATGGTGCGACAACTGCTGGCAGTCGACCTTTCACCCAGCCTCCGCAATCTCAGCCTATGCGTAGACAGGGCAGCAAAGATGATGGCGCGAAAGGGCTACCAGATGGCCCTGCCCTCCCATCCTCCGCGAGTTGGGCAAACAAGGATGCACCTATAAATCGTGCTAGGCGGCTCAGTGGCACTGGTAGCCGCTCATCCCCGAGCCCGAAGCCTGCAAATGTTCCAATGGCTAAGAGTGAAGAAGTGAAGAGAAATTTTCCAACCGCTCAAGAATCCCGACGGTCCACTCCGGCTCCCGCTTCCACTCCAGCTCCAGCACCTGTTCAACCAGCTGCTCAAAACGTCCCTTCAACTAAACCGGCGCCAGTCAAAGATTCTTTGCTAGAGTCGCTTCTCAATGCAGTTAACTCTCCGGGATTTCGCTTCGTCTTCTCGACAGATGGCTTATCCGACGATGATCTCAAATACATAGAGAACGGCCCCTCTCTCATTGATCCTTACGGCGGGGCCAAACGCCGAGCAATGCGAGAGAAAGTCGAGCAGGAGCGCGCAAAGCAGGAAGCCGAAACCCAGTCATTGTTACAGTCGGCAGCTGCGGAGGAGGAAAACCGCGAGAGTGGTAGCTTGCAATTGGGTGGCGAACCGGACGATGCACACCCATCGAGAGGTACGGTTTCCCGTAATCGCGATGGCCACGGCGCGATTCAACCTCCCTCGCAGCAAAACACGAACACCAATTCATTAGTCGGTTCTCCTGCATCCATATCGCAGCAATTCCACAACCTGAACATAAACAATCGAAGCTTGACTCCGCTTCAGCAGCAACAACTTATGCTGCTGAAATCAGGTACCGGTCAGCAAGGTGCGCTTGTGGATTCTTTAAATCCTTCATTCGATCAAGCTTCCCAGTCTCGATCAAGTCTGTTCCAAGGAGGCATCTCTCAAGCAGGGGTAAGTGGTAGTTAACCGTATTATTTTCTTCTTTCGTTCATTATTAACCCTGTATAACAGACTTCCAATACGAGACTATTCGGTCAACAAAATTTGATGCAGTCTGGAAATCCTAGCCAACTCGTCGCTCCTGCTCCGCAACAGGGCATTTCGAACCAATTCTATACCAGTAGCGTCCAAGGCCCTCCTCCAGGATTGAAAACTGCAGGTACTCCGCCCATCAGTGGTGGTGGCATGTTTGCACAGGGTCACGGGTTTACGTCGAACACAAATCTTGGTCTTGGTGCAAATGTCGGAAAGCAAGAGGCGAATCCAGACTTCATGCGCGAGTTACTTCGTGGTCGTGGTGCCTCGGCCGGAACAGGTGGATTACAAGGTCATGAATCTGCTAAGCGTGAGTTCTTACTTCCCTTCATTCAACAGCACCCTACCCCCCCTCCCCTGACTCCCGCTACTGGCCTTCTCAGCGCATTCTATGGCTCCCAGAACGGTGCTCTTGCCGATTTTGGACCACAGAAGCAAAAGAAGAAGGGGAAGAAGCACAGACACGCTAACACTTCCTCCGGTGGAGGCGGTGTAGTAGATCTTGCGGACCCGAGCATTCTGCAGGCGAGGATGCATCAAGTCGGTGTTGGTTCGACTGGGCAAGTGCTATACGGAAGTCAGGGGCAAGGTGGGTACAACCCTTCTATGGTGTACGGTGCTGGGTTCAACCGTTGGTGATTGTCATCATAAGTTTGTACTTTCTCCCTTCCTGGCGAAAGGTATCGGCTTGCCATCGTTTCTCGTTTTCGAGATTATCTCAACTTCCTTTTGCATTGCATATTCAAATATCCCCTTTTGTATGACTCTTTCTTCCTCGATTTATCATGACAGTTCGTTTCTTTCTCGCGTGTCTTGGCTGCTAGCAGGCCGTTGTGTGGTTCTTTGATTTCAATTCCCTTCTGTTCTGTTACTCTTTCAACATTATGGCTTCTTGCTCTTTCTACAACAGCCGGCATTTGTCAAAACGGCCGTAAAAAAGAAACGGCCTGGATGTGTTATTGGCGTTTCGATCGGGTTAACATATACTTTCGTCTTGTTTATGGTGTTTTGATTTCGCGTCACTGCATTCCCCCATTGGTGACTTGCATGTTCTCGGCTATATTTTCATACCAGCCACTGCAAGCTCTTTTGCATTGGCTTGTTCTACTTTCAGCATCCTGAGTTGCTGGTGATCAAAGCGCTTATGTACGTTAAGATCTCCCTGTCCTGTCTTGAATACAAGACGAGTCAATACGCTGAAACCAAATTCTCACTAAATAATGTGCTTAGACCTCCTGCTGCTGTGTCACTGGCCGAGTATTTGATTTAATTTAGTCATGATGTTCTTGTAGTCACCTTACTACTGCATTGTATATCGTGACTGTGTTTTCTGTTCTCAATCACCACCCAGACGATGGCAGCCGATTGCTTTTTTTGCCTTTTATTTTGCCTTTGTCGTGCTTTGAAGACTACTTTCGGGACTTGCACTAACTTTCAATAGTCGATGATGATGAGTTTCCTCCTCTGAATATTGGACAGAAGAGCAAGTTGGAACATGCATTTCGAACGACATTAAACCATGACTCGCGAGAGCATTCTCGCTCTGGCACTCCTACTCTTCCTCCTGGCCTCCCACTTCCACACGGTCATCCACCTTCACGCTTCTTTTCAGAAAAGAAGAGCTCGGAGAGCCAGGATTTTCCTATTAATCCTCCTACTCACGGCCCTCCCGGTCTTCCGGTATCCCGACGCGGGACTCCTCTGCAGAAGTCGTTTGATACTGAGTCTCGGCGACAAACACCAGCGGCTCAAGATGTATTCGATGAAAATGCACTAACCGACAAGACTCGCAACTTCGGAGATATCTCCTTAGGTTCCCCAAAGGCCCGATCGGCAAGGAAGCTCAATGTTACAGCACTAAAGGAACAACCGGCTGGAAACAAACAACCGTCAGTGGCCAAAGGTGCACATAGCAAGAAACCCAAGCCTATTAAACTTGACCTTTCTATGCCACTGGATGACTTGCAGACGCCGTCACCTGTAAAGGAAAGCCCGGCTTCTAGTAATGCTGCACCTGCACACCTGCCACAATCAGTTGCAGCTAGCTCACGACCCGGGACGCCGTTAACAGGGATCTCGCGGAACTCTGATTCCTCTGGACCGCGTCAACCAAGAGTACTGCGAGTTGTAGACACACCGAAGACAGGGACGCCGCCTCCGGTGTCTGCGGTGCCGTCATTATCTTCGGTTGTCCAGGCCAAAATCCGCTCCAGACGGCCTAGTCTTTCATCAGCGGGCCGCCCTGACACGCCTGGCGACGTGGGTTCCGACTTTGACATAACGACTTCCGCATCTGTGTCGCGGGCCAATTCACCTCCTCCATCTAAAATAGGCTCTGCTCCTGTGCGTGCCATGACAAAGAATCAAGTCAAAAAAGAACGGAGATTAAAGGCAAAGCAGGCAGAAGAGGCTATCAAAGAAGAGATAGCGACAGCCATCCCTGAGGAACCTGTGCAGGCCCCGATCATCGGACGAAAACGCAAGACTAAGAAGCCACCTACTGCTTCCTCTGAGCCAGCTTCATCTGTATCTACGAAGGAGGTTTCTGATGCAGAAAACGCTACCACACAAAAGACTGAAGCAAAAGCCGCTGTAGGCACCCGGAAACCGAAATCCTCGCCAGAGAAGGCGCCCGATGCCAGCAAGTCTGTTTCAGATGCGGATGTGCCTGAGCCTCAGGCTGAAGAACCGTGGAGGGCTAACAACACCATTGCTCAGCTGGTCGAGGATGCCAAGGCTACGGGGTCTTCCATTAAGGACCTGTTCTTGGAACGGACAGCGCCTCTCCATGTTCTTTTGGCTCAAATGCAAAGTAAAGGCGAGATTGATCTCACTAGTCATCCGCTTTTCAATCCTCCGCCTCTCAATCAACGCACCGACATGAAATGTGACGCAGAGGATTATGAGTGTTTGAAATTACACTTGTACATTTCGGAAGAGGATAAGAAAACTCTTCTCAGCGGTAAGCCACTAAGGATCAATCACGGCAGTGATTTATTGAAGGTTCGATTCATGATTACGCCCAAGGGCCGAGTGCTGCGCCATCTCACGGACGAGGAAGAGGACCGTTACCTTGAGTTGGAGAGTCGTATGGATCCGGATACGTGGAGTGAATATCCTTCGACGACTGTGCCGGGTCTTGATACTACCAATATGAATGGAGGACTGGATGCGCTGTTCTTGACACCGGGAAGATTTAATGTCGCTCTGTCTGAACCAGCAAGTCCCAGGATGTCCCTTGCTGCTGCCGGAGCAGTTGTCAGCGCTGAAGATCAGTTTGCGCTTGATCCCCCTTCGGAATCCGGTCCAAATGTTTCAACCATGGCGGAAGTGGATCATGCTCGTAAAATCCCCGAATCGGTGCGGTATCCTATCATGCCAGAAATGGACAATGTTTTTGGCATGTCAAATAAGGAGTTGCGCGGCTTCATCGAACAGTCTCAGCGTGAGTTGGAGAGTTCTCGGAAGGAGTTTGATGCTATTGATAAGAAACTGGCGGCTCTCGTGAAGCGAAACAAGAAGCTTGCTCAGCAGGCTCTCAGTTCGGTTGTTGAAGTTGGGAAATAGCTCTTTGCAGTTGCATGTTTGGTTCTGAAAGGTTTATTGTTTATTTTAAGCAAGGCGATTCAGATTGGATAGGATTACATGTGCAGTTATGTACTTTTAGGGATTGAGATCATTCTCTTTGTCTTTGTTAGAAGTAGCGAGCATCTCTAGGATGGCCAAGTACAGTTATTGTCATGAATATAACTAACATCTTAACAAAACGAGTTGGTGTTCAGCGGAAACATTTTTCCTTAGTAAAAGGGCAGACTCGGCAAGCGTCGGCCAATGCCCGCCGTTATCAGCTTATCGGAGCGCCGACGTCAACCGAGCCCTCCTCTTTCTCTCCTCTGGTCCTTCATTATTCTCTTCACCTTGTTTTTCTTCTCTCTTTATTTACAAACATTACGGAAAATCACACTCACTCTACTACATGTTTAACCTATGTTATTAATGAAAATCCGCGAGCCCTGATACATCATCAATGGCTTCTTTACTCTTCGGCGGTCGACTCGCAGTTCGCTCAGTAAACCGACATGTACAACTCAGACATAGCGCAGTACGATGGAACAGCTCTATTTCGCAACGGCCAGGGTCGGCTACGTATGTCAATCATATAAAAAGAGTCGAAATCGGATTTAATGACCAAACTAATTTATTTCTAGAGTCCGATTCCCTGGCGCTGTCGATAGCAAATTCACATCCGAAATGGCATTTTCCCGACCGTCATCGTCGCCTGCTATGCCTACGTATCGTGTGATGGATTCTGATGGTGTTATCGTGGATAAAAAGCATGAGCCGACTGATGTCTCGACTGAGGAGATAATAACGTGGTACAAGAATATGTTGACTGTGAATATAATGGATGTCATCATGTTCGAGGCTCAAAGACAGGGTCGCTTGAGTTTTTATATGGTATATACACTTCCCCATAACGTTTGTAGAGCACTGCTCATTAGTATATATAGGTCTCAGCCGGAGAAGAAGGTATCGCTGTTGGATCTGCCTCTGCCTTGGAAGACCACGATGTTGTATTTTGTCAGTATCGGGAATCTGGTGTATTCCAGCAACGCGGATTTACGATGAAACAGTTCATGGCGCAGTTATTCGCGAATAGACATGATTCAGGTCAAGGGAGAAATATGCCCGTTCATTATGGACTTGAATATCCTCGTATCGTAAGTAGCATTCGCCGAGCACAATTTGACGAAGTACTGATGATTTTTTGATAGTTTACAATTTCCTCTCCACTAGCGACGCAACTTCCACAGGCCGCTGGTGCTGCGTATGCCATGAAAATACAAGCTCTACAAAACCCGAATAATCCAGCTGGTGTCGTTGCATGTTACTTTGGAGAAGGTGCCGCTAGCGAGGGTGATTTCCATGCAGCACTGAACATGGCTGCGACTCGCTCTTGCCCTATCGTCTTCATTTGCAGAAATAACGGTTTCGCGATCTCCACGCCCACGCTAGAACAATATCGTGGTGATGGTATCGCGAGCCGAGGTATTGGTTATGGTATTGACACTATCCGTGTCGATGGAAACGACATCTTTGCTGTTCGTGAGGCAACCAAGGAAGCACGGCGCATGGCCCTCGAGAATGGCGGCCGGCCCATTCTGATTGAGGCGATGAGTTATCGTGTCTCTCACCACAGTACCAGTGATGACAGCTTCACGTATCGCGCCCGAGTTGAGGTAGAAGACTGGAAACGTCGAGACAATCCCATCATTCGACTACGGAAATGGCTCGAGAGTAAAGGAGCGTGGAATGAAGAACTTGAACAGCAGGCCCGAACAGATCTTCGCGCAGCCATTTTGAAGGAGTTCAACGCTGCTGAGCGTGAAAAGAAGCCTGCATTGAAAGAGATGTTCAACGATGTTTATGAGAGTCTTACTGAGGAACAAGAGATGCAACGTGAGGCGTTGAGGAAACACCTGGAAAAATATCCAGATGAGTATAATATTAATGACCATGAGCATGGTATTAAGGGGCTATAACAGAGATCTCTTTGCCTCTATTTTTTCCGTTTTTGATGGCGTTTAAGTGATGTATCTAATCAAATGAAGGAGGAGTTGGTCTGTTCTTGTATAGAAACAATATATTTGCTAAAATACTTACTTAGGTAGACACTACTTCCAATGTCGTACAACCATATCAATTATATCCAGGCTTTAACCGCTATTGTCACCAAGATCTGTAAGTAGTTGAAGCCACCTGGGTACCAAAGACGCTTGCTCATTTTTCCGGGGGAATATGATGCAACATCCCAATACCTATCCCCGCATTTTGTCCCCCAACCCATCTCACGCTAAACATACAACAACTCCACGCAAGTCAAGCATACAGCAACTCCGTGAACTCGATGAGTGGGCCGAGACTTGATGTCATTCAATCTACGGTATATTCTTTTCTTGTGTTTTTGACATAAACAGGAATTTCCGTTCTAGGAAGGCCGGATTCATGTCCGTGATGCACACAAGCTAATGCGTATATCTCATGCAGAAAAGCAAGCCATGTAACATTACAAAGAACGTCTAATTGAGCTCAGAAGACCCAAATGGATGCGCCACGCTGTGATTGTATGTCGATCATTTTGTTGTTCCCAGTGTCTAGGGCTGCTACATTCCATGCCGGTCGTTATGCTTAAATACCTCTCTCAGGTTCAGGTTCAGGTTACGCAACGGAGGAAATTTCCTGTGGAACGTCATGCAATGAGTTATTGCAATCGGGAATATTATATTATTTCTTGGATATCATTGCCGATATGTTGATGAAAATATTGCTGGGCTCAGGGCTGTTACTGCCGACTTTTGCGCAACATGTTATTGATCTGACTGGGAATGACTGGACGGTGAAGAATGCAGAAGGTAATGTGTCGGCGCCTGCATCTTTGCCATCGCAGGTTCATTTGGACTTGTTCGCTGCTGGAGCCATTCGTAAGTGAACTCCATATAACTGATGACACCTGAAACTTAATGGAAGTCTAACGATGCGCGTTTTTAGCTGATCCGTAAGTTAGAGATATTCTCAATTTATGCTTTCAATGAGCAAGCATATATTTACATTCGTGATTAGATACGCTGGCACAAATGAAATCGATCTTCGGTGGATCGCCTGGTCTAACTGGACATATACCAGTCCGCCAGTCAAGGGCCTGTATGTCATGTCAGATCAAAGAGGACAAATGTGCATTCATTAATAAATTCAGAATCGACGGCGCTTCGAGTTCCTGGCTTGTATTCAACGGTCTGGACACATTCGCTACGATCGAGCTATGCAATCAGACCGTAGGCACGGCAAACAATCAGTTTCGTCAGTGGAAGTTCGATGTATCGCATGCGTTAAAGTCATGCAAAGGTCACCCGGTCATTAGTATCAGCTTTAGTAGTGCGCCGAAGATTGCGAACGCTATCGCCAATGAGCCAGGCCAAGAAAGTGAGTATCGACCAATATTCGTAGCATTCAAACTCATTATTTAGCGAGGTGGAAGGCATGACTGACGATTTACAGCCTGGCCGGCTGGAGTCCAAGGTGTCTTCGAATTCGAGAATAGATGGTTCATTCGAAAGGAGCAATCTGATTTTGGGTGGGATTGGGGTCCAGCTTTCTCACCAACAGGGCCGTGGCAGCCGGCTTACTTGGTTCAATTCAAACCTGATAATGGCGTCTACGTGCTAAATACGGATATTGACATCCACCGAGAAGGACAGGTTAATTGGCTGCCTCCAGACCAAAGCAAGCCGTGGGTTGTCAATGCAAGCATAGACTATTTGGGTACTCTGCCAAAAGGGGTCTCGTTGACTGTTGAGATTAAGGATTCTCAGAATAAGACAACAATTGCTTCTGGTTCGTTGACAAATTTGACAATTTCTGGGAATAGTATATCCGGAATCACCACCGTGGGTGGCGACGTGCCCAAACTATGGTGGCCGACTAACATGGGGGAGCAAAATCTCTATTATATCACTATCAACGTCGTCGACGGCAGTAACAAAACACTGGCCACAGTAACCAAAAGAACTGGATTCAGAACAATCGTCCTCAATCAGACTAATATCACTGACGCTCAAATTGCACTAGGGATCGCACCAGGAGCAAACTGGCATTTTGAAATAAATGGTCACGAATTTTATGCTAAGGGTTCAAATTTCATTCCACCAGATGCATTTTGGCCGCGCGTCACTGAGGATCGCATGAAAAGATTGTTTGACTCTATCGTCAAGGGAAATCAGAATATGCTTAGAGTATGGGCATCGGGTGCCTATCTTCCGGAATTTATATACGATATCGCGGATGAAAAAGGGGTCCTTCTGTGGAGCGAATTCGAGTTCAGTGATGCACTTTACCCTGTGAATCAGGCCTTTCTTGACAACGTCGTAGAAGAAGTCACCTACAATGTTCGTCGAGTGAACCACCATCCTTCATTAGCTCTCTGGTCTGGCGGCAATGAGTTGGAAAGTCTTGAATTACAAGAAGTATATCAAAATGATCCCGCAGAATACCCTCGATATGTCGGCGAGTACGAAAAATTGTTTATCAGTTTGATCTTTCCGTTGGTCTATGACAACAGTCGTTCGATCAGTTACACGCCAACATCAACGGGGAATGGGTATACAAAGATCGATTTCTCATTACCAGTTCCCATGGTAGAACGGTACCAGAACGTGACGCCTGGCGAGTATTACGGTGATAGCGATTATTACAACTACATCAGCGCTGAAGCATTTGATATGAGCCATTATCCCGTTGATCGATTCGCGAATGAGTTTGGGTTTCACAGTATGCCCAGTCTGCAAACATGGCGACAAGCCGTTTCCGATGAGGACCTGATCTTCAACAGTTCTGTGATCCTACATAGAAATCATCATTATCCTCCCGGAGGACTGTCAACAGACACGACACGGAGTGCTGCAGGGATGGGTGAAATGACCATTGCCGTGGAACTGTATTATCCGATTCCATTAAAGTTAGACCCGATTGTCAACTTTAGCGCTTGGTGTCTCGCAACACAGCGTTTTCAGGCTGATATGTACAAATCTGAGATTCAGTTCTACCGGCGCGGTAGTGGACGTCCTGAGCGGCAGTTGGGTTCGTTGTATTGGCAATTAGAGGATATTTGGCAGGCGCCTACGTGGGCTGGTATTGAGTATGGTGGTCGATGGAAGGTGTTGCATTATGTGGCTAAGAATATATATGATCCCGTCATCGTCGCGCCGTATTGGGACTCTTCGACTGGGGACTTGAACGTTACAGTTACCTCTGATCTTTGGGAATCTGTATCTGGGATTGTGAATATGACATGGTATGACTTCAAGGGAAAGCCATTGGAAAAGAATGCAGGGGTGCCTTCTTCTGTTGCATTTGATGTCGGGCCACTAAATATCACTGATGTTCTGACAACAAATATCAAGAATTTATCAATTCCAACCCTCAAGGATGCAGTGCTGGTACTTTCGCTTTCTGCTACAGGCCGCCTACCAAACAGCAACACAAAAGCACAATTCTCGCACGAGAATTACTTTACACCCGTTTTCATGAATGAGGCCCAGCTGGTCGATCCGGAACTCAAGCTGTCATATAATAAATCCACAGGAAAGTTTACAGTTGAAGCTACAAATGGCGTATCACTGTATACATGGCTGGACTATCCTGCCGGTATAGTTGGATACTTTGATAAGAATTCATTTGTTTTGGTTCCTGGACATCCCAAGGAAGTCGGTTTTACAGTGCAAGAGGGCTCGTTGACGGAAAAGGTGGTGAAGGAGATTACGGTGCAAAGCATTTGGGATCAAGCCAAGAAAGATTGACTTGGTGAATAAGGTAATGCGGTTCAGGCAAGTTAGGATAGTTATATTAGCTAAATTTCTGGTGCGTACGCCAACGTATACGAACCATTGTTTTGATAAAACCCGTACATGAAATTTCCAAGGTCCGCAATGGGTACATGTATGTCTGCCCGAATCAGTGTTTGCACTTAGTTACTTAACTTCCTAGTTAGGAATGAGCTGCATAAATCGTAGAATACTTGAATACGATTTAATTCTGGCAGAAATCATAAATATTTACGTTTGGGATCCTGATTGCAGTCCAGGCAAACGTAGCAAACTAAGACAAAGCTCTTTCACAGAGATCTCACAAAGATATTCAACACAAATAAAACAGGAAGCCAAAACATAGATGTCTTTGCAACAGCACAGAGAGCCGATTCGGCTAATCTAAATTTATTAAATTAGTTTCAAGGACCGAGGTGTTCTGATGGTCACATCATCTGAGATGACTCACAATGACAGTATGAGTGACAGGGATGGGAGTGATTCAAGCCCGAGAAATGATGATCAAGATCTTATTATAACCCGTTAATCTGGAATCTATTATCAACACTTAATTCAAAGGTTGCGAGAAGATTTCGACTCGCGCCATTTGCATGTTCTCATAGTAAGTCTTAGAATCAGGGGTATGCATGAAACCATGGTAGCTTCAAGCGCAGTTGGACACAAGGCAGAAGACTGATGCCATTCAGATGTGTCAAACCCAGGTGTACTTTCACGAATCATGCAAATGTCGTCGCAGCATGATACATTTATGCGAAGATACGCGAGACTACAAACCCTGTCTTAAATCTGAGCTGTCGTTACAAGAAGTTCAGCATAATAACTCCGTCTGTCCGTACCATGAATACCGCTATCAGAATCTGGAAGCCGCGTCGGTACCCGATTCTGTAGGTAGAATAATATCTTTCTCCGGACGCGTTAATGAATCCGCCGATGCCGAAAGACAGGGGCAGGAGCGATATCCGGATCATGATATAAAGAACCACAATGCCACCTCGAATTGTAGGCTGTGCGCGAAGACAATTGTGTTCTACTTCTCACCAATAGAGGAGTGTGCCGGAAGAGTCACTGTTGACAAAGATGGGAATATGAGACGATATGCGATGGACGGTGTCGATGTTGCTGCGAAAACAGTACCGCTTTCGGTTGTCTGTCCGATGCCACCGATGGCAATGCCGCCGCGGAGATAATTCTACGGTTGAACGGAACATTTCTAGATGATCTGGTGTCTATTGGTATATAATGCCGAGACAAATATTCGCAAGTTCTTGCTAACATACAGCAGTAACAACCATGGTGAAGTCAGCCGTCTGAATAGTCGTACTAGGGCATGGCAGCACGTAATGCTAGGACGCCATTCAGGGAATATTCCAAGTTTACTTGTCAGCTAGAAAGAATCTAGGTCAAGAACTAAAGTAATTAAATTTCTATCATGCAATCTGCTTTCAAGCAGTCATGCTCACTATCTATAACCGATATATCTACTAATTTTCCACAAGATATTTGAACATAATTTTTTGCCTGTGCCCTATTATCTCAACTGGCCTAGTAATACCAGAATATATAAGTTTTTTTTTTTTCCCCAAGCTATACATCATGACAAATTCTGGACGTAAACCTTCGGTTAAGGCATACAGTACCGTGAATAGGGCACAGGCTTATCTCGTTATGAATTTGATTACACTACAGATATTCCCTATATACTCTTAAGTAAATAGGATACGCCTAACTTCACATGCTATTACTACCTAGATAAATATGATGGCACCGAGGAGAATATCATTACCTAGGTATTTTAGCCTATTCTAATTGCAAAGAAATTTCGGTAGGGTTAATATATTATCAGGTTGGTTCCAGCACGACCTATTCACTCTTATCGCCGCCTCACTAACTTTCCTCTCTCGATGATATTTCCTATTACTACATGTAGTAGTCATATAGGCCGAGTAGAAGTCTAAACCCGAATTCTTAGAGACACATTGTTAGTCGCACGCGACTGGTATGAGGGAAAGTGCTGGAAGCCGCATCTTTATATGCCTATAGAAGAGACAACTTAAATAGGGCAACAGTAACCCACCGTCGATAGTGTAATACATCCATACCAGTGTTTCAAACTCTATGGATGAGATACAATGCTCCGATGCTGATCTAGGCGGAGCTATATGGAGCCGGGTCGATTCATAATCCATATAACTGTAGGCTCCTGTGTACCTTTCCCCGTCCCTTGTACTTCAAGGCAGCTTGCGCTCTATATAGAAACTGTCGCGAAATAGCAGCACTGTCAGCATCGAGAGAAGTAAAAGCTCCACGTGTGTGCGATGCCAGAGACGCCTGGAATGGGCTTTCTGGAGCTGAAAAGAAAAATTCCACTTGAGGAAAGCAGGCTTCTTCAGTGCAAACCCTGAAAACAGGGGTATCTGAGGGACAAGACCGTAGAATACGAGGTGTAGTTTAAGCTTTTCCTGTTTAGTATACATGCATGCATGATGCATATGTAACTAGGAGTGGCGAAGCACGTCAAAGTGTCAGGAAGGAAAAAACAATAGGAGATCACTGTATTTGATATGGGTGGAATGTCGACACGGAGTATTATCTGAAAGAAGTACATGAGCCAATGCGGAAAGCTGTTGTACAAGGGTATCACAGGGCCCAATAGCACCCTCGAGTATATGAGTTTTAGCAATACTGGAACGAGTGGAAAGATCTAGTGGCTTAGAATATCTGGTTAAATGAAGGTGGCCGCATAGTAGTGTAGGGCGATCATGTAACCCTATACTCCCATGATGTCCCTCTCATCTCCTTATTCGGCTTACTCTATAGAATTGAAATTCTTATCATGGATGTAACAGATTATCAATCTCAAGTTTGGAATTTCTCCATTGAGAGCAGGGATTCGTGATCCCAGCAAAATCAAGTGTAGGAGAGGAGCATAGTCTTTACATAATAATCAGTAGCCAAATATGATCAAAGATGCTGAAATATTGGTAGAAGTATTATTGGGCTTTATTCCATGAGCAGGAATCTGGAAGGATATGTGATCCTTGTCGTCTTGCTCCCTGTCGAGCTACTGCAGGTTATATTCAGCAGTCGATAGCGAGAGAACATTCTAGAACATTCTAGAACACAAGAACAGCCCTTGCTAATACTTTCTTTGTGGCCGTCGGTTCAGCAATGATGATATCGCTTCTCTTGAATCTCCAAGGTAGAACCATGGCTGCCACGCCCGCGGGCCTGTAATACCTGGGACAGGTCACTAAGTGGAGCATATTAAAGAGGACACATACAACTTCGCCCCTGAATATATTGAGCAGAATGCTGGGTTAAAAGGATTTTTTTGAGCCTTGAGCGAATAAAAAAATCTTGAATTGAGAATAAAAGAGATAAAGAACTGCTGAAAAACAAATAAAGACAGACACAACAGTGACAACTATGTAGTACTTCGTATGCTAGTCAGCCCTAATCTTTGGCCGTCGTTGGTATTTCCAATCGTAGGTATAAGCAATCAAACACCATTCACAAAAGCCGAATTACCAGCCTCGGCATCAATCTTCATAGACTCGGAAAGTCCACAAACTTCAAACAATTTCCTGGGTCCTAGACCTTCCGGTGTTCCAACGACACCATCTGTCTTAAGCCTCTCCAGGGCAGCCTTAATGCCAAGATAAGCCGGAGCTAAGGAGGCAAAAGAGAAGATGTTAATTCTGAATCCCATTTCTTTAGCCTCGAAGGTCGTGATGACGGGACCTGCACCATTCTCAACCATATTGAGTAGCAATGGCCAAGGAGCTAGGTCTTGAACAGCCTGACGCGCCTGCTCCTTGGAGGTGAAGCCTTCCAACAGACCTACATCAGCTCCCAGGTCACGCGCTGCTTTGAGACGAGCAATACACTCTTCGTAACCATGTTGTTGTAGGGCGTCTGTGCGAGCAATGAGAACGATATCTGAGTGCAGACGGTTGATGGTGGACTTTGCGGCACGGATACGCATGAGGTATTCCTCTCTGTTGACGACTTTTTTCCCAGCGAGATGGCCGCAACGTTTGCTGAGGACTTGGTCTTCGATATGAAATCCGGCCACACCAGCTTGGATGTATTGTTGGACAGACTTGGCAACCATGAGGGGCCCTATGTAACCTCGAAGTTAGTTGGCGGCTTAGGTAGTAATTAGAAGTTACGTATACATACCACCATAGCCAGTATCCATATCAGCAATGAGGGGTGGGCCGTATGGGTCAAGATTCGCAATCATCTCGGCGTTGGTCTTCATATCATGAAGCTGAGCAAGACCCAAGTCGGCCATGCCCAGTCGTGAAGCGGTGGTACCTGCACCAGTCTACGTTCATAGTTAGTGCATACCCACTTAGTCTTGGATGCGTCGTCAAGCAGTTAGAATAGACATACCATGTACATGGCACTGAAGCCCAGTTGCAAAGCGATACGAGCCGACAAGCCATCATAGACTCCTGGACAGACAATCAACTCGTCCGTCTCATTCAGCATTCTACGGAGCTTTGTAGCTCCAGTAATGGGCACCAAGTCTAGGTTTGGGTCAAGTTGATTTGCATCACCGTTGACTTGATATTGGCCATTGGGACCGAGGGTGATGGTGATAGCCATTATGGTATAGAAGAAAGGGCACTGAAAGATGAAGGGGCATCAAAGTCTTTAGAACTGAGGAAGATAATACCAAAAAGTCGAGCTTGTACATCAGGACATCGTTTCGAACTGATGGCGAGATGCCCATCTTTATACCTCGGCGCTCTGAAGGAATATCCTCAAGAACGAAGAGAACAACATTTCAAAGTCCATGAAGTCTTCACGACCTGTGGTCGGGATATTTTCTTGCATCTTCCGCAGCCCGCACCTCCTTGAAGAGTTTCATTTACATCAATGCAACACTAACTCGGACATTTCCCCTCCTTCAATGCAGTTCTGATGAGACTAATCGTGGCTGTGCTGATGCTGGAGGGTTGAGAGCAAACTAGGGCATAGGACTAGGTCGTTCTACCCTTTGCAGGCATTAAAAAAGGAGCGAGTAATACCACTATGTCTATGACCTTAGAAACTGATTGCGAGCCCGTCAGCTCACTTCGGCAGATACTGATTACTGACCTTTGGTTATCTGATAAATCTTCTATCAAATGTCTGCCAATATTGTAGGCCTACGCCTTGGTTCATTGAGATATTCCAAGACTCAGATTACTCGGGAACTGTTTATATGCATCCTTACTAAGGAATTACTTGATATCTGTGTAAAACAGCGCTCAATGATTGCCGATTATCCCCGAAATATCAGTCATCTCGACAATCACTTTGGTTCATGGCATCGACAAGGCAGATACAGAATTGAGTAACAGCAGAATTTGGATTTCTGCAGCATTATCCTCACAGACGCCGGATAAACTGGTGACTGGTGACCCTGGTAGATAAGGTATAATGCGACAATCACAGGCATAGTAGGGTCTTAGTCGTGTCTTGTAGAGTCTTGTCCATGCATATTCCGACAACAGATAATGGCAGATAGACCAGTTGATTCTTCATGTAGCAAGAGGAGGCAACCCGTCCAACCAACGGGAAAATAAAACGACTGGAACACAGCAGCGCTCGGCACAGGTGCCCAGTTGCTCGGCACGGGAGTTATCGTCAAAAGGGACCAGGAATGCCTTCTTGGCGACGCTCGTCGGAAAATGATCTGATAATCGTCCTTCCTTAACTTGCTTTATATTGCATTTACCAGGATGAGGTGTGAGTCAACTGACAGCAAGTTTTACGAGATATCGAACTAAGGGATAAAAAGATTCGCGACACATTAACCGGTGAGGATTTGTCAATACCCAAGAGGTGGTTATCGAATAGAATCTACGGAATTGATATCTCGCCGGGGCGCCAAGCATGTATAAGACGGGCGAACGGATATATTAATGCAGATGCAAATCTTAAACCGTGATAATCCAACAGTTTTCCGCGGTGAGCACAGAAGCGCCTAGAACGGCCGACCCTGAAGGCTCGTTTGCGGACACAAACAGAAAACATTCATGCAGAACTGACCCGTTTTCTGCAAGTCCATGTTGCTCTCGGGTGACATCTGCCCGAAAATCAATGTTTACTAAAGATCGGATACCGAGGTCAACCCGTAAGAGACACGTTTAGATGATGTATGATTAAGCTAAGATTTGTTGCAGTTACATATTGTTTGTCCCAAGCCTTTAGTAACGGCGATTCTTTTTGTCGCCGATGGGGGCTATCTTTCTGCAGAAACAGGGGTGGGTTTGTACAACTGTTTACTTTTGGACGATTCCTCTAAAATCCAAGTTGTATGTTCATCGATTATCAAACCGAATAACTGTTAAGAGAGTCTCATGCCTTTGAGTTTGATAGCCTCTCCTTATTTGTATCAAAGAATCAATAACACCATGACAGAAGTCTCTGAAGTTGAGAAAAGCGTACTTCCTCTAACGTCTGCTAGCCCAGACCCAGAGGAAGCGACTGACGAGAAAAAGCTACAAAATAAATGGACAGAAACAGTCAGCACACAAAATGCAGATCTAATTTTTATTCTTTGCTCCTTGACGACTGGTCTCTGCGATGGGGTTATCTACGCCTCATTTGGCTGCTTCATTAGCATGCAGACCGGAAACACGATTTTCCTAGGGCTGGGAACGTCTGGAATCCCAGAAAGCAAACCATACGGTTGGCTGAAGTCCCTTACATCAATTTCCGGCTTCATAATTGGTTCGTTCGTCTTTGCGACCATCTCGCGAGCCGCTGGCAATCGCCGGAGGGCGACCTTAACAATATCGTTCGCTGTTCAGTCACTCTTTGTCCTGGCCGCCGCTGCTCTCTTCCAAGGGGATGCCATCCCACACTCTTTGAATAATCCACCTACAAGCGGCCCTCTTTTCCTAGAGCTCATTCCACTGGTCATTCTCGCATTTCAATTCGGTGGCCAGATAACTGCCAGCCGTGGCATGGGTTTCAATGAATTGCCAACCGTCGTTTTGACATCAGTTTATTTCGACATCGCCTCGGATCCAGCACTCACATCTGGTATTACTACGAACTTAAAGCGCAACAGAAGAATAGGCTCTGTCGTGGCGATAGTCGTTGGTGCTATTATCGGCGGTTGGCTGTGTCATAGCGAGGCTGAAATGCAGAGTGCTTTGTGGATTTCCGGCTTTATCAAGGCTTGTATGGCTGTAGCTTGGGCCTTTTGGCCGGCCGTTGGCGAACACTGATACTTCAACGAGATGACAGTCTAGAATTGCGGTTAACACATCCCACGTGTGGGGGTGTGAGATGGGAAAAGAGGTCTCCATATACGTGAAGTTCTCTCTTACTGGAAGATGAGACATATGTTAGATTTCCTTACACAACCTTTGTGTTACAAACATGTTCTGTTCTTTGCTTGTTTCGTGGTTCAACTTGATTTGAATTATTTCCTATTATGGTAATTTGTGACATGTGTCCCGAGCGTTTTAGGGTTTCGGGATATCGGGCTACAATCGCGATTTCCTCGCCAATACAATTTAAGCTTATTTTGACTTCAAACAAGTTGAGTTGTACGTCACCTGACGTTATGGCATGTCATCAGTCTTGATATAATCGTTTTGGGATGTTTTACGGCCGTCACTTTCTGTCACGTTTGGACTTTTCAAACATACTCGTGTTACGTACTTGAGAACACGGTCTACGGCCTTACAATGAAGCTTCCACCCAAAGTCCTTATACTCGGAGGCCATTCTAAAGTAGCTTTGCTTCTTACGTCTCTTTTGATTGCCCGAGGATGTGGCGTTATCAGTCTTACCAACAATCCAGAGCACCGAAGCGACATACTAAATCTTCGCCAGAGCAATAGGGAGGGAAATGTGGAGGTACTTGTTACAGATCTAGAGCACATTGACACAGCCTACGCGGCTCGCGCTTTGCTAGATCGCGTCGATGCAAATTATGTTATTTGGATGGCTGGTATGTACTTCTGCATGGTGCGAAATGAGGCTGTGGCAGCTAACTCTTAGGCGAGGAACGGGATGCGGAAGTGGCTTTCAGCGATCGCTCGACTGTGAAGAATTAAGATTTGCCGTTAAGCAAATGATAATAGCGACATTTTCGTCTTCCAAAATCTCCAAGTTTCTCATGGTATCTTACCTGAGCAGTCGAGGCAAGAAACCAGAGCCGGGAATGACTGACAGACAGTGGAATGACATTGCGAATGCGGACGAAGGACAAATACCTATATACGAAAAGGAGAAAATTGAGGCAGAAGAGTTTCTAGATGCGATGACTGCATGGCGTAGAAGACAGGCCCATCTGCCGGCCCAGTTCCAGTCGATACATGTCATGACAGGTGGCTTGTCAGATTTACCGGGAAGAGGCAAGATAAGCCTACATCCGGAGCCGGTATCTTTCGAAGGAGAGGTATCGAGGCAGGATGTCGCTGAAGTGATTGATCAGTTACTGGCCAGGTCAGATACCAACGGGCGATATGGTGTTCTGGGAGGCGAGAATGATATTGAGACTGCAATAGCCAAGGCAGTTGGATCTCAGCAGTTGTTGGCTGAGGGCCCTGTTTATAAGAACATTGTCGGGGGATTCATACCCCATAGATAGAAGGAATAAATGAGACGATTCTAGCCGGTCGAGCACCGGGCCGGTAACTGTTGCAGCCTGAGGACTCAGGCATCAACGCAAGCTATGGTGGGGCTCTCCTGCCGATAAGAGCTTATCGCTGCGTCACCCACCGGTTACCATTAAGCTTACAATTCCGGTCACTTTTATTTTGTCGTTTCTTCTCTCCAGGACGAAGTTTTCATTCATTTTCTTCACACCTTGCCATCGAGTGTGTAGTCGAAATAGCTATATACAATGCGCTTTGTTACAAGTCTTCCAATGCGGCCGACGAGCTTACACAGATTGCCATCTGTAACACCGTTCGGCGTGCGGGGTGTTGGTAGCTATGCCAACTTCAAGGTTCCAACCATCAACAATGAGCCAAATGTAGGTTTATTTTTCGAAATTATTGACTCCATTATACGACGCTAATCGTGGCTTCCTATCAATCAGAAACATTATATTCCTGGGTCCCCAGACCGTAGGGGACTAGAACTGGCACTTGCCCATGTGAACGAATCCAACGTGCGAAATATTCCATTATTTGTTGGGGGCCAAGAGGTATGATAACATGTATTCATTGATGATATGAAATTTGTTAGTATACTGAACTTGCAGTCAGATTACAACCACCAATACTTCTCAACAATTGAACCCAGCAACGCACAAACCAGTCGCATATTACTCCAACGCATCCAAAGCCAATGTCGAGGCGGCCATTGAAGCCGCTCTTACTGCGCGCGGTGACTGGGCTTCTATGCCGTGGTCAGACCGTGCAAGTATTTTTCTCAAGGCTGCCGATCTCATCTCCACAAAATACCGATATGAGATCATGGCATTGACCATGGCTGGTCAGGGAAAGAATGCTTGGCAAGCTGAAATTGATTCAGCGGCAGAGCTCTGTGACTTCTTCAGATTTGGTGTAAAATATGCGGAGGAAGTCTACTCGCAACAACCGGTTCACAACTCTCCCGGAGTATGGAAGTAAGTGTTGCCAGCAGGTTCATGTGACGAATGATTACTTACAAGTCCTTCCTGTAGCCGCCTCGAATACCGTCCTCTCGAGGGTTTCGTCTATGCTATTAGTCCGTTCAACTTTACAGCCATCGGAGGGAACTTGGCTGGAGCACCGGCTTTGATGGGCAATGTCGTGGTCTGGAAGCCCTCACCATCCGCCATCGCGTCGAATCATTTAGTGCACCAAATTCTGCTCGAGGCTGGCCTTCCCCGAGGAGTCATTCAATTCGTACCAGGCGATGCCGAGGAGGTGACGAGCGGCGTGCTTAATCATCCGGACTTTGCAGCTCTCCACTTCACAGGCAGCACATCCGTATTCCGGTCTCTTTACGGAAAGATTGCTACCGGTGTTGCCGAGGGCAAGTACAAGGGTTATCCTCGTGTCGTCGGTGAAACCGGAGGCAAGAACTTCCATCTTATTCATCAGACTGCCGATGTTCGGAACGCTGTGGTACAAACCGTCCG